>NC_072481.1:39696012-40001353 GCF_027574615.1 Eptesicus fuscus | reverse complement strand
GCAAAATCTTTATTTTCTCTCCCTTGGGCATCATCTTGGAAAAACACATCTGTTATTCCGGATGCTTACCTAGCTGGGCTTATTTTTCCTCTCTCGGATGGCAAAATATTCAGTGAAGATACAAGGAAGAGTTTACACACCCTCTGAAGTCACAGACCTTTTGTGCATTAAAAAAAAAAAAATCCCTCCGGGTCTTAATTGAGTCATAAAGTTTTATTGGAAAATGAGAGCACCACCTGTGTCCCAGAGTCCTTCAGCTCCAGGATGTCAAAGCCACTGTAGATGCTTTCGGGGTCTTTTCTGATTAAGTCACTGTGGGCAATAGAAGAAGATTGACTCTACATTTCACACCTGCCCCAGGACACATCTCCCCTCCCCTTTTCATTGGTTAAGCCACATTTATTCAAGGGTGCCCCCAACCTCAACCTCCACAGTGAACTTCCCAGTGCCTGGGGGAGAGAAACAAAGACCAGGGTAAGACTTAAAAACTCACTTCTACCCCATTAATTCATTCATTCATTCATTCATTCATTTTAGAATAATTACTGAGCACCTACTATGTACCAGGCACTATGCTAGATACTGAGGACACTCTGATAATCCAATCCCTGACCACACTGAGGTTTTAAATAGTGAAGATTTGAAAAGCGGTGATAAAATGATATGGTGTGATTGATTAATTAGTTACATCATCATACATTCAGCAAATATTGTGTACTGTTTTAAGTGTTGGGAATGTATATATAATGACATTCATCTCTGCCCTCATGAAGCTTACTTTCTGATGATGTTGGCCGCTATTAAGTGTATGATGCCATGGTGAGTGGCAATGATGAGCATTATGAAGCCAAGGATGGTGTGTAGTCAGTGGAGAGTGTGATGGAGGGCACTGTTTAGCTAGGGTGTCCTGGAACTGGTTATCTGCAGAGGTGGTGTTCGAGGAAAGCCCTATGATCACAAGGCCACAAGGCCAAGAAGCACAGCATCCTGTGGGGCCTCTAAACCACGTCTGCTTGTGACTTTAGTCAAGCCACTTGACTTCTCTGAGTCTCTGTCCCTTCAGATGGACCTTGAGGAAGTTTAATGCCCAGCGTGCCCACCGGCTATGATTGTGGCCAGAGGAACTGTTTCTGAACAGGCTGCCAACCTCTCCTTACCTGGACCTGTGAATTCTTTTCATCGCCCTGTTCTCTGGAAGACCTAGACTCCTAATAATCTCATAGCTTCGGTGGTGCAGCTGAGACGTCACAGACTCAGCTTTGAGTCCTGCCACCAAAGAGCAGGTGTCCCCGCTTCCCTGAGCCTGGTTCCTCTGGACAGTGGGGATAATGAGCAGGACCTGTTTTCTCTGGTTACTGCCAGGACTAAGTGAGCTTGTGCATTTAATGTCCTTTAGTGGGAGTTGCCCTGCACGGAGTGCACTGGCCCTCTGTTCCCTGCACTCATGTCGCACTCATTATATGTATTTATTCATATTAAAAATAACAGCAACACCTGTGGAAGCCTCAAGATTGTCTAGCATCTTGTGGATACTCAGCAAATATTATCACCCTTTCCTTTCTTCCTCTTCCGTCTCATTCTCTTTCCAATGATGCTTCCCTCTGTTTGATCTGGAGCCAAGGTTCCAAAGAGCTGACATCTTAGATTAGGCTCCAGGGAGAGAACATGGTCAAGAAACTCTTTAACTTCCTTCTTCTTGGAAACTTTCCTATCACTTCCGCAGAACTCCTGGCTCAGTTCTAATCACTTTGCATATATGTTAATGTAAATGATCCCCTCTCCCGCCCCCGGATACTGTAAGGTACATTTGTCGATTGTCCCCATTTTTTAGTCAGGGAAACTGAGGAACAGCTATATTAAGTAACTTCTCCAAGGCTGCTGAGTTGATTAGTCCAGGGACTCTTCAGCCCTAGCCCTCTGAACAAGAATGGATTTAGGGACTCAGGACAGCAGTTCTCCCAGGAACTAAGAAGCAAAGGGGTGGCACTTCTCAGTGTTGTGTCTCTCCGAAGCCTGAAACTGGCAGATGTGGTGCAGGGAGGCGGCTGTCCCCGATATGAGGAGGCACCTCATGCTGGAAGGCTTATGGGAGAGCTGCCCTGTCACTTTGGTTCTGCTTCCCTTCTCTAGTCTACCTCCCTCCTTCCCTGGGGCTAGCAAGCAAGTCCACAGACAGTTGTAAAATTGCTAATCTCTGAGAAAGGTTGAAGAAAGACAAAGGGAATCAGAGAGAGAAAATGGAGCCGCCTGTGTTTGAACTCGCAGACTCCCAAGTAGAGCAGTGCTCAGAACCCAGCGCTGCTTGTTTCAAAGCTCCAGGATCAGTAGATGCCAACTCCCTGCACCTGCCCTCTGAGAAATGAGGTGGCCCCTGGGCCCCAAGAGGCCAAATGTGAGTTCCCAGACACAGAAACAGCACGAGGAGGACTTGGTCCCCAGGCTTTAGAAACTGCTGATCTTTCCTGTCCCCTTTTCTTCTGGAAAAGCATCTGGCTTTGAGGAATAGGAGGTGAGGGGTGTTTAGTCAATTATACTGCTGGCACACCCATTGATCTTTGGGGAGCTAAGGTCAGAAGGACAATTACGCAGCCTATAATCCTTTTGCTGTAGGATTCCAACAACCTGTAGACCTGTTGGAATTACATAAGCTTGTCAATTCGAGCTTTGTTCTCCCCCAATCTCTCTCCCTCCTATTTCTCTCTTCCCGTCCATCCCATTTGGTCAATTTCAAGGCCATTCGCTAGCTTGCTGTGGATCTTCTATCCACAGGGGTGACAGCACTGTGCAGTGGGAAACTTGGGGAATCAGACAAGTGTACATTCAAATTCTGGTGTGGGGCTTAGTTGCTATATGACCTTGGACAAATCATTTAGCCTTGTCTCTTCCTCTTTACATATGGGCTAGCTCAAGATTGTGATCTGCAGATAGTAATTATCACCATCGTCGTCATTGTTGTTGTTATTCCCTACAGAAAGGGGTGTAGGTGAGGTCGGTCCCTGCCTGCTCCAGCCACACCAGATCTCAGCAATACTCATTGCTCCTTAAGGCTCTGCACCTCAGGGCCTGAGCCAATAACAGCACAGCTTGATGGAATCTTAGGAGCTCTGTCTTCAGAACACAGGTCTAGAGAAGTCAGCTGTGCAGTTACGGAGAGTGAGCATGGCCAAGGAAGAAAACTCCCTGTGCCCCCCCTGAGCAGCACTGGCTGCAGCCTCACAATCTGACATCTTCATGCGTGTTCACTCTGATCGCCTGGCCTGTTCCCCAGTTCCTGGTTCTCGCTCCAGTTTCCCGCTGGGATGGAAGCCCAGCCAGGAAGCCCTCGCCTGGTGCAATCCCAGCGCTCTGCCAGCTCTGAATTCCAGAGCTCAGGACTGCTGCTTCTTTGGTGTGGAGTACAGATAACACTACAAAAGCCTGGTGCCAGCCAAGTGTAGCTACGGAAAGCCTGGAGGTTGACTTCCCAGCTTCCCCAGTGCCAATGCGTGGAAGGGGCCTCTGTCTCTACCTTCCAAGCCATTGGTGATAAAGTCATTTGAAGGCATTAAGAGGGAGGGAAACAGGATTTATTTGTAATTCTTGACATAGGCAGAAATACCTGGTGCAGGACAGCTGAAAAGAATGCTGGATTTGGAATCAGAGAACTTGGGTCTGAGTCAATGCTCTGTCACTTACTAATTATAAAAACATGGGCAAATCATTTACCTTCTTGAAGAACATTTTCTACCATTAAATGATAACAATCATTTCATTTGGACATAGCCAGCAAAGTGCATGGTAATGCTGGCTCCTTCCTTTATTAAAACACTCTTATAGGAGCTTGGAAAAATAAGGTGTTTCTATAATGCCAACTACAACATAAAAGGTGGCATGGCATTGAGGGTAGTGCAGGACTCCTGTGGGAGACTGCCTGGTTCACCCCCTCAGTCCACTGTGACCTTCGGCAAGGTACCTACCTGCCAGGTATGTCCATTTTCTCATCTGTAAAATGAGGCTGGATCATTAGATCCCGAGTTGTTCTAAGAATGAGAGTTAATAGACTTGAAACTCTTCGAACCATAACTATCACAGAGGAGTCTATGTCTCAGGGTTAGCTACTATTATTGTGTCCAACTCCCATAATGACTTTAATGCCTCCCTCTTCGACAGATATTTTATTTATTTTACTCCCTGGACATATTTGATTGAACTAGGATGGGCCCCAGAGAGAAGTGAAGCTGGTTAGAGCCCATTCCCTGGTAATTTTGGAATGCAACCATGCAATGATGGGTGTGTGCATGTGTGTGTGTGTGTGCGAGATTTGTGACAAGTGTGCACGGGAGGAGAAATAGAGAGGCCCACAAAGTGGTAGAGACAGAGACAGAGAGAGACAGTTAGAGATTCAGAGATAGAGGGAGAAAAAGAGAGACCAAAGCACACACACAGAGTGAGACACAAGTCAGGCAGCTTGATAGGTCCTGGTTCTATGCCTCTGGAAACCCAGCTGCATTTGGAACCTGAGGTTCCAGGAGATACTCCTGTGTCATCATAACAAATCCCTCTGAATCAGCCTGTATAGGCTAATTTAAGCTGCAGTAACAAATAGTCTCCACACCACAGTGGTTTAATACTACACAGGCTTTGCTCATTGTGTGTGCCAACCTCCATGCTCACCAGGGAGCTCTTCCTTGTGATCATCTCTAGGGGATGTATTCTTCATCTTGACCTGCTTTCACTATAGCTTTGGTCAGGCAGTAAGTGTGGCCAGCGTGCACTGGCTCTAAACCCTCCTTTTGCAAGTGACACAGATTACTCCTGCACACAAGTTAATTGGTGAACAAGTCACATGACCATGCTTACTTTACCATGTGTTAATAAGAGGTACCCAAACTAATTTTGAACATTTTCTAATAACTACCATATCCTCTTTCCTTCTCAATCCACCTTGAATTGTTTTCTATTAAGAATGCAAATAAACAAAAAGTCCTACCAAGAAGAAATGATAAGAAAAGAAACTCTCAGTTCCCTAGGTGGTTGGACGTTAAGTTGGCTGGAACAAGCTGTCAGTGCTATTGGAGCCCCAGAGAAGGAGCACACCTGAGGGGAGATGGAGTTATGGAGGCTGGAAGGAGGAGGTAGTGTTTGAGCTGGGCTATGAAGGATGGGAGTATTTGCCTGGCACTCATGATTCAATCTTCTAAACTAAAAATTTCCCCTAATGTGGTGGATATTAGGGTCATGCAGGCCAGAGTCTGCATCTTTGCTCTTTAGGAACAAAGTGGACTAGTGAATGGCAAGCACCTAGTATGATATGGGACTGACTAGCCATTGAGGAACCGTTACTTGTCTTTCCTTATCTCCTTACGCTACAATCCTCCTTTTTTTCAGTTACTGCTGCTGCAAAGTTTTCTTCTTATTTTCCCCTGGGGAACCTAAACACTTCATATTGGCAGTATCATGGAGAGCCATGTGATTGAAGGGTTTGCCATTTTACTGGGAAGACTAGTTTAATTGTTGGCATAAAGTTCGTTGCCTTGGTGTTATAAGCCAACAGACTTGAGGCTCTGAGATACCATCTGTTTCTAAAAGCATCTTTTTGCTGGAATCTTCTCTGAGAATATCTTTTTTCACTGAACTTCAGAGATATATTTTTGTTTATCAGTGGAAATCTTGAGATATTATTATAATGTTTTTCTTAAGAATAGTAACCTTGTAAAACTAAAGACAAAGAGGTGTAGGTGTAGAATGGTAATTGAAGCCTAGTGAGATAGAGTTATATTTTGAAACCACAGTTCTGAAAAGATGCTCTCCTCTGCTCCAAAACCACCCAGGGGTCCACAGTTCTGAAAAGACGCTCTCTTCTGCTCCAAAACCACCCAGAGGATCACAGAGTGAAGTTCAGGTACAATTCCAGTAACATATCCCATGATGCTTTGTACTTCTCCACTTTGGGCTTTTGCCCATATCCTTACTTCAAGTGGTACTCTTCCTCTCACTAAAATCAGCTGGACAGAAATATATTTAGAACCTATTTGGTTGCAAGTAAAGAAAACCCAACTCAAAGACTAAATAATAGTGGAATATATTGGCTCATGTATTTAAGAAGTCCAGAGGTATGAGAGAACTCAAGCTTGGTTTAAAGTTGTGGCTCATCCATATTACAATGGTATGTTTTTTCTGTCTCTCTGATCTACCTTATATGGAGCCAATTTTGTCTCCTTGAGGTTTTAAGATAGCTGATAATATCCCCATGAGCTACATGCTTTCTTCTTCCCTTATGGAGCAAAGTAATATTTTTATTCATCAACTTCTGAACTAATTTCTGAGCTTCCTCTTATCATATATTTATAAATCAATTGCCCATATTGGCCAGTGTAAGGGGCTGACTGAATGCCTTAAGCGTGGATTATGTGTGCATTTCTGAACAAATCACAGAGACTGGTTGACTTAGGCCAGACACTCCCCATCCCTACCCCAAACCCTACCTGAATATCCTATTTTAAAATTCCCTAGTTGGAATTCCCAAGAGTGTAAGGAAGGACTCAGGCAAGTATGCATGCTGGGGCTGCAACTATCAATATATCTATTATTATCCACACTTAGCCTTGTCTATCTACTTAATGAATATTTATGGAGGGCCTACTATGCTCCAGATACAGTCTAGGGTTAAAGGAAGTCACATTCAGTGGAGGGGAAGGGAAAATACAGAACACTTTGGGCATCTGTCCAGTTGCTATGATAGAGGTAACATGACCTGAGAAGGGGAGGGGACACCCGCTATGGAGTTTGGAGGTGCATGGGGTCAGTGAGGGCTTTCTAAGAGAGATGATACAGAACTGAGTCTTGAGGGGGGAAATTGGATTTAATCAGATGAGACTGTGGAAAAAGGGGGAAGGATGGTATTCCGGAGCACGGTGTGTGGGAAAGCAGAGCAATGAGAGAAAGCTTAGGGATTTGGGTAATGCAACTAGTTCAGTATGGCATAGGGTCATCAGGGTGGAGTCTGGCATTGGAATGCCTGGTTCTGCCATTTAGTGGCCCTGTGATGAGTAATTTACTTGACCACCCTGGACTTTAGTTTCCTTGTTACAAAATAGGTATAATAATGATAGTAACCATCTCATTAACCTTTTGCACTCAGATGTCGAGCGTGACTCGACACGGTTAGCATTAGAATAAAGGAATCGAGAAAAAAGCAAGCGAGTGCAAAGGGTTAAGACTGTAGTGAGGACTAAATGAGTTATTATGTGTAAAGTACTTGGATTATGTTCTACCATGGAAACACTGGCAAAGTGTTCACAATTATTATCACAGCCAGGGCTGTGTGTATGTACGGGCACGCATACTTTCTATCTGGAGGAAACAAGATCTGGGGAATAGAAGGGAAATTTTGGAAATGTGATGTTCTATGTAATGTAGTCTTGCTTTCCTTTTGGTTTCAGCCCTGGCAGAAATTCTAGGTCTAGAACTATAAAGAATGTCATTGTTCTTTTCTAAATTGATGGTCTGGGCTGCTGAGTCAGGAATATTTTACATGATCACATCAATATTGTAATCTTATCATTCCTATAATCACTGCTGCTTAGCAATTTTCTTAGCTCAAAAAAAATCAGTTAGTATAGTCTGTGTTAAATGTGTGGTCCTGAGCATTATTCTCCAAGTGTTGATTGTCCAGGCTTTGGAATCAGACAGATCTATCTTGTATGATTTCTTCCTTGTCATATGTGTTTGTCTTTAAGTTCTCACACCAACTCTGGAGCTAGTTCTTGTCACTCCCACTTTGCACACGAGGACACTGAGATTTGGAGAAGTTAAGCAACCCACCTGCTGCCATACAGATGGTAGAGCTGCATGTCAAGCCCAGGACTTTGGGAACTAGGGATGTATACTACTGTGGTTTTCTTTTTAATCTTTGAAATGGAATAATGATTGTAACTACCTTCTATTAGTGTGAATATAAAATGAGACAGTGCTTGTGAACCAATCAACATCATCACTGGCCCAGAAATAGGTCTTTGATGAATCAGCTCTGATGATGATGATGACTTTTGCCTTTCTCATGTACTTAATAAGAATCCTATTAACTAATGGGCATGAAGACAAATGTAGGGAGGGAAGACCATTCATTGAGACTACTATGAAAACAGTCCATGATCATTAATTTAGTTAAGATTGCATACTTTCAGCATTCACCACCTCTGTCCTGCTATATTTTTCCCAGGAAACTTCTCACCATCTAACATACTGTATTTTATTTACTTACCTTTTTATTTTTTCATGTTCCCAGTGTAAGCTCATGAGGGCAGATATTACAGTCTATTTTGTTCTTTTTTATGTCCCCCCCCCACCCTAGAATAGTGCTCAGAAATAGTAAGTGCTCAATCAATATTTGCAGAGTGAATGAATTAATTTGCACATTAATATACCAATTGCCAATGAGAGAAATGACATTGCAGGTTCTGAAATCCTAGGATTCTGTGGGTTCCCATGATTTTTTTTTCATCATGTCTACTTTTGAAAGTTAGGATGATGGACAGGTACCAATCTCAGTTATTTTGCCGGCAAGGCCAAAGGTACATCATGTATCTCAAGCTTGTGCGGTCCTGAGCATTATTCTCCAAGTGTTCATTGTCCAGGCTCAGGAATGACTACTTCCATGTTTCATTGGCATCACCTGTGTGTCACACATTAATGCCATGTTAACAAGCAGTAACATCATGCTCTTCTCAGCACACACTCCTGGAGGGAAATCACGCCACAGTCTTACACTCTCCTGTTAGCAGGCCAGCCACTGGGACTCCACAATCTTCTCACTCTCCCCTTTGATCCAGACAGAACTCTTCTGAATTGTTTCTCACGTGGACTCCAGATCCTTCCCCATCATGCTGTGTGGTTTCCCAGGATAATACAGATCACACCAGAGGTGTGTTCCCAACTGGTTTAGCAAGTGCCTTCAGTTTTTATTTAATACCCCACAGCAGTGGACGTCATATTTTATAAGCAAATACAGACTCTTCTCATTACTTCCCGTCCTTCTGGCCACTCTTGATAAACCTTTTTTTTTGGGGGGGGGTGGCGGGGGCTCTTATTCTTGGTGTGTTCAGAGCTCTGTGCTACTCCTCACTTATATCTCACTATGCCCCTTTCCTGGCAACTTCATTCTACCCTGGGCTTCAATTACAACTCCATGCTGCTGACATCCATAGTCCAGCCTCTGTCCTAGGCTCCAGACCCTGATTCCACTGAAAGATGGACATCTCCACCTGGAAGTCCCACAGTCTCAGCAGCTCACCAGGTATCATCTGTGCCCTGCAGACTGTGTTCTTATCGCAGGGAATGGTAGCCATCTAGTTGCAGAGGCTAGAAACCTGTATGTCATCTATTAGCTTTCTTTCCTTCTCACTCCTTCCCCACTTCTTGGCCTCCAGATACTATGGATTCAGCATCCTGATGAGCCACAAATCTTGCCAGCCCTCATGTCTATATATTTTTAAAATATGTATATTTTTATTTATCTCAGAGAGGAGAGGAGAGGGAGAGAGAGATAGAAACATTAATGATGACAGAGTCACTGATCAGCTACTTCATGCATGCTCCCCACTGGGGATTGAGCCTGCAACCTGGGCACATGCCCTGACCAGGAATCGAACTGTGACCTCCTGTCTCATAGGTCGAGGCTCAAACACTGAGCCATGCCAGCTGGACAATATATCTTAGTAAGAGGCCCTCATCACATCTTGAACATATAATTTTAAAAACTCTTTTGCCTCTAGTATTTTCTCAAATTCACAGCAACAGTGATTTACTGTTGCAATTTCAACCACAGCACTCTTCTGGTTAAAACTATCTGATTTCTGCAGGACTGAATCTAAGCTTCTTTATGTGCTTTGAGCTACCCTTTCTGTCCTGGGCTACCACCATGATCCTTATTAGTTTCCTCATCTACAAATTACAAATATTAATCCCTTTCTCTTGTAGGGTCCTAGGGAGGATCAAATAAGCAAATTCATGTAATATGTGTCATATTTGCCAGCACAGTGTCCACTTCTTAGTAGGTGCTCAATAAATGCTAATCCTCTTCCTGCCTGCTTCCTGAAACAGGACTTGGAATAGATCATGGACTTCAGTGGAGATTTCTCTCCTGTAAACTGAGCCTGAAGCGTTCCTACCTGCCTTTCCTTTGCTGAGGCAGAAGATGAACCCTCCTCCTCAATCCATCTCTGTGATGACAGATCATCAAGTAATTAGGGCAGCAAGCATTTGAAATTATGTCAGCTCCCTAGTGGTTCAGTTCCCAAGTGCCTGGCCTAGTACTGAGTAAAGCACGTGCTTCTCTCGATGCTACTTCCCCCAGAACGCTGGGCCTCTGCCTGGGATGAGGGAAGGGAAAGGGAATTCCTGGTGTGCTGATGCTGTGGCAAGGTCAGCAGCTTTCCTTCTCAGTTCCGGGGGCTGTTAGGTGGGCATCTGCTAGTGGGGGCTAATGAGAAAAGCATGAGTGTTAGAATCAGAAGATGTGGGTTTATTCCTGGCTCACACCCTCACTACTACGTATCTGGCACAGGTTACCCAATCTTTCTGAGCCCGTTTCCTCAGCTCTGAAATGGGGATAATACTGTTGCTCTAACTAGGTTCTTAGCAAGATCAAAGTAAGTAATGGATGGATTATATAAGAGATAATTTCAAAATGGAGATACTAAATATCGATATTCGGTATGCTATGCTGAATAGACACGTAGGGACATAAAGTGCCATTCTCAGAGCAGACTTTCTTTCCCACTTACTGTCTGGATGAACTGGGTGAACCTGTTCATTATCATCTCTGAGTCTTAATATATTTATTTTTAAAACAGGGATAGTTGCCCTTATGCTTCATAGGATGGACTATGTATATGTTCTTGGTAAACTGTAAAGTGCTAATGATAGTCATTATTATTATTATTTATTTAATCATCACATGAGGATATTTTTCCATCTGGTCAAGGGCATGTACCTCGGTTACAGACTTCTCTCCAGCCTGGGCCCTGGTCAGGGAGTGTGCAGGAGGCAACCTATTGATGTGTTTCTCTCACATCGGTATTTCTCTCGGTCTTTCATTCTCTTTCATTCTCTCTAAAAATCAATGGAACATATTAATGAGTGAGTGGAAGGTGAGAGTCATTGTATGGGGTTATGTTGAAGTCTACATAATGAGACTTGCATTCTGTACTGTGGGGCGAGCATGTGTAAGGAAGAGTACAGTAGGGCAGATCGGTTACTTAGCTTGCCTAGCTTTCTCCTGCCTTCCTTGCCAGAAGAGTGCCTTCCACATGTCTCTGTGAGCCCTGTAATGCAGCAACGATGGGCTCCCACGCCCAGTCCTCTGGACAAGGCCAAGGAGAATGTGGGATTGTGTGCAACATCAAGCAGACGTGATGGTAATAAACGCATTGGAGGTGCCTTTGCCTTACTGTATTCCTACTTGTTGCATGCAATCCAGTTAGGGAGAACATTAGGGAGAACATTGAATCCAAAAGCTAGAGATTTATGATGGTTTTACCTACAATGTTCCTTTTGAGGTTCTAGAATGTTCCAGAAATCTGTGCAGACATCTTTTTAAGCTTTGCTATATTCCTGATAAATGGTGAATGACTGTCTCCTTTTTTTTTTCTAAATGCCAAACTAAAGAAAGAAGACACTCCTGCATAGAATTTGAAAGTGTTAGGGAATCTTATAGCTCAGACTCATACAGACACAGGACAACCCCTCACCCCACCCTGTTTCTTTGACCTCACCCTCTCTGTCCATACTTCCAGAAATGCCACACTGCTATTTTATTTGGCCTCTGGTCTGCTGAGTCAAGGTCAGCCCGCTCTGAATTTCACCCTCTTCCTCCTGGCTCCGCTCTCTGAACTCTCACAGTGGAAACCGGGTCCCTCTTGGCCCTCTTCTTGGTGTCCGTCTTCAAATGTGCTCCTGCCCCATCGTCTTCTTATCTTCTTGCTAAGCCTGTCTTTAAATTCTTCTTGCTGTATTCTTGTTGCAATAATAACATATGACGTTCATCGATGTAAAGGTTAATATGCACCAGATTCTCCTAAATGCTTTGTTTCTGTTTTCATACTCACTGAGGCCCATGAGTGTGGCATTTTCACTGCCCCAGTTTCACAGGTGAGGCGGTTGTGGCCCAGCCAACTAGCAAACGGCATGTCTGGGATCTGATTCCAGGGTGTTGGCTGCAGTCTGCACTCCTAATCTCTAGTTCACCCTTCTTTTTTGTAATGTTAATAATAAAATACCATAAAGAGTATTGCTATAGGTGTCTGAGGTGGTACTGGGATACAAGGTAAGTTACCTGTACGGCAAGACTGGAGAGACAGGCCCAGGGGCCATAAGGGCCAGATGAGGAGTTTAGCTTTTGAAATGGTAAGCCCACCAACCTGAAACTATGTCTGCTGTCCCCTCTGAGCTAGAAGGAGAGCACCTTGCCCCACTCCAATCCTTTATGTCAACACAATCCATATAATTTCTTTCTTCCCTCCTTCCTTCCCTCCTCCCTTTCTTCCTTCCTTCCTTCCTTCCTTCCTTCCTTCCTTCCTTCCTTCCTTCCTTCCTTCCTTCCTTCCTTCCTTTTTCTTTTTTTTGTTTTGTTAATACTCACTTGAGGATATTTTTCCATTGATTTTTAGAGAGAGTGGAAGAAGGGGGAGAGACACAGAGAGAGAAACATCTATGTGAGAGAGACACATTGATTGGTTGCCTCTCGCATGGACCCCGACCAGGGCAGGGGATTGAGCCTGCAACCAAGGTACATTCCCTCGACTGGAATTGAACCCAGGACCTGTCATTCCACAGGCCGATGCTCTATCTACTGAGCCAAACCGGCTAGTGTTCTGTACAATTTCTTTATAGCACAAATCAGAGTCAGTCATGAACTGGATTTGTGTACTGCTCATTTCCCCCTCACCCCAGCTCCCTTTACTAAAATATAAGATTCTTGTCTTCCTGGAAGGCCCTCAACAAGTATCAGGTGAGTGAATCTAGAATCAAATCATGGTTAAAAGTTCACTCAACAGTTAAAACTAAACTTCCTGGGTTTCAGTCCTGACTGTGACACCAGCCAGGGCTTGCATAAGCTTTCAAATGCTGGGACCTGCCCTGCTTGGCCTATAGCAGTGATGGGCAACCTTTTGAGCTTGGTGTGTCAAACTTCATCAAAAAACTGAGCATAACTCGGGTAGTGTGTCACTTTGAGGAAAAAACATTATTTCGCAAATGTTTCATCCTCGGCATGCGGCCACCTCAGCGGCCGTGTGTCATCAGAAATGGCTACGCGTCAGTGCTGACACGCGTGTCATAGGTTCGCCATCACTGGCCTATAGCATGCATAGGAGGAGTAAGTGCTCAACAAATCTTAGCAATAAAGAGTCAATTCATTCACGGGGTTGTTGTGGGGATTAAGTGAGGTATGCATGCAAATTGCTTAGTTAGCACAGTGCCTAGCTCAGAGTAAGAACTCAATAAATTTATCTGTTGGCATCAGCAACAGTCCACGTTAAGTGACTGAGAGCAAGCAAGTCTGTGTCCTTAGCCTCTGCTATGTCCCCTTCAGCTCCAGGCACCATGCTGAGCAGACTGGAGGTGCAAAACACCCGCTGTCAGTGGATGAGCAATCCTCCCCTCTCCGCTCTCCTGGGCAGAGGGTGGCCTGACTTTACTCTGGGCTGGCCACACTGCCTGCCCAGTGCCAGCACAACAGGCACTTCACACATGCACTTCACAGAGGTGGTTTGAACAATATTTCAGTGTCATCTCAGTTGCTCAAACGTGGTCTCCACGGCTGCTCCCAGGCTACTCCCAGCCCAGCAGTTTGAGGAAGGCGCTTCCAGATCTGGGACTGGCACACTGCAGCCTCCAAGCACATGCTGTATTTTCTCGCCTTTCTCAGACAGATTGTGGGTTGTGTGTTCATTAATTAAGATGAGAGTAATTGGTCCCAGCAAATAGTCTGCACATCAGCTTGCAAATTGTGTGCACAACGAGGCCCCGTGGTTCTTTCTCTCCTGGCTCATATCTCTATGGCTGGTTCTCTGGCTCCTGATGGTTTCCCCCAAATCCCCGGGCCCTCGTGTTACTGTAACAGTTGAAGAATAAAGGGAGAGTAGGATTCAAAATGGAATTTCCTTGGCGTAGTGGAAGTCTATGCATGCCCAGGGAGGAAAGAAATAATAAGCCCCTTCATATGTATGGAATACTTTGTGATTTTTAAAAAAATGCCTTCACTGCCGAAACTGGTTTGGCTCAGTGGATAGAGTGTCGGCCTGCGGACTCAAGGGTCCCAGGTTCGATTCCGGTCAAGGGCATGTACTTTGGTTGCAGGCACAGCCCCAGTGCGGGGTGTGCAGGAGGCAGCTGATCGATGTTTCTCTCTCATCGATGTTTCTAACTCTCTATCCCTCTCTCTTCCTCTCTGTAAAAAATCAATAAAATATATATATTAAAAAAAATGCCTTCACATATGCACTTTCACTTATGCCTCACTTCATCCCCAGGAAGCAGCTATTGCTAAAGGTGTGAAGAACTCGGGCTGGGGAGCTCGTCTTGTCTCTCCCACTTAGTAACTGTGGAAATGGCTACTCGCTTGGGCTTTTCATGTGTCAATTTCTCAATGTAAAATATGATACCTTAGGACCTGTGTCAGAGGATTAAATTACAGGCTAAATGAGATATGCAGGGAAAGCATGGAGCACACACAGTGGGCTCTCAAGATTTTTGTGGTGAATATACCCATTTTACAGATGGGAACTAAAGACTCAGATGTCCAGTTACTTGGCCAAGATCTCTAGCTTGTAATGGGTTTGATGAAGTTTAGATGCCAAGTTATCTGGTTCTTAAACACTTAATACTACCTACCAGGGACCGAGTGTGGGCTAGATGTGGGGCCCTGGGCTTAACACTGAATTTCGATGATAGTGGTCTACAGGGTGCTGAGCGGCTGTTCTGTGCAGGGAACCTGGCTCTCTTGAAATATGTCCTCTGATTTCTCCCCGTGATGTGATTAACTAGCTGTAAAGGTGTCATTTCCGCCCCCACACATGATGTGATGACTTGTACCCCAGGCTGCTTTAACATGCTATTATTTACAGCATTGTGACCCCGGAGTAGCCAGAGGGCCCTGCTGCTTGCTTTACTCTCTGTGAGTACTTTGTGACAACCTGTTTGGTTCCAATGGAATGGGCCTCTTCTAACATTCTGGATCGAGGACCAGAGTCTTCCTGGGGCTGGGGACTGTCCACTTAACTGCCAGACAGTGCCCAGCACAGAGGTTATCACATGATAACCCCCCCATTGGCACTTGCACAGCTGAGTGAACCCATCAGCTGATCAATAAATCAAAGTTATTAGCTCAGGTGCTCAGATGATGGGTGCTGCCCTCTCTAGACAGCTGAGGATGGCCCATTTGTTCCACATGCAGTGGTCTCTTTCTGTGTGCTGTTCTGACATTTCTTGCAGATGGCTCACCCAGATCCTAAGGCAGATTCTTCTGGACTCATCTGTGGTGGCTGAGCATCACGCATGATGTCTACTCATCCTGGGGTTGTAACAAGGGCTGGGAGATTTTCTCAAAGCCACTGGGGTGCCCAGGAAGTCCTCTGTCCTATGCCCACCTGACCAAGCAACAGGGCAGGGGTTCCTGGCACCTCATTGGATATGTCTGCCCTTCACCAGGAGCAGAACCTGGGACCTTGGCTTGGTTTCCCATGTGTTAGCTCTGTGTCTTCCTATGTGGTTGAGCTGCAGAGTGGCATGGTGAAAGATCTGTATGTTAAAGAGGAATCTAAGACCACTGTGTGGAAGGTCTCTGAGGCATGGAGACCAGCTAAAGGCCAGGGAGGGCTAGGAGGAGGCCAGCACCTCGCCTAGAAGCTCTCCCTGAACCTTGCGTAGAATTGTCCCATTGGAAAGTGACTGAGGCGCATGAAAAACCACACAGCAGAGGAGGGAGTGCTGGATAAGAACTTGTAAGACTTGGTTCACTAGGCCTGTGGCCTTTCACAAGCTCTGTAGCTACCTGAGCCTCAGTTTCCTAATCTGTCCAAAGGGGACAGACCACCCGGCCCTGGGTTATTTTGTTGTGTTGTAGTAAAGCTTGAGCCAAACGATGGCTCTAGAAGAGGTTCCAGAGAGACAACTTATGCTGCAGGAGACAAACCGTTATTGTAGGTGAAGTGAGCAGCTATATATAGGGTATGTTAGCATAGAAGATGCTTCTCTATGAAATGGCTTCTTATCCCAAAGAGGAAAATGAGTTGAAGCCCAAGGCTAGTCATTAAATCAGTCAAATGATTTTCCTTTTGTTGGCCTCAGTTTCCTTACTATTTGAAATGGAAGTTAGAGAAAATGAATTCCTATGAGGGACAGGTTAGGATACTAATTTTGGTTGGGTTATGGGTAGCGAATTGGCTATGGAAGAGAAGTCTCTCCCCATGTTTATGAAGGAAAATCACCTACACCGATCCCTACCTGCTCTTTTACCTCCCCACTCTCTTAACCGGCACATGTACCTATGGAGCAGGTTTATTACCCCCTGCTTCTCTGAGGGGGAACCAGCCTCAGAGGATGTGGTGGGTTAAATTGTGTCCCCCCCAATTTATATGGTGAAGTCCTAACATCCCCCATCTCAGCATGTGATATTATTTGGGAATAGGGTCATTGCAGATGTCGTTAGTTAAGATGAGGACATTAGTGTGGGCCCTAATCCAATATGACCGGTGGTGTCCTTATAAAAAGGGAAAATTGGGCCATGCACATGCAGTTATGTGCACGCGGGCGCGCGCGCGCGCGCGCACACACACACACACACACACACACACACACACACACACAGAGACTGCCATACGAAGGTGAAGGCAGAGAAAGGTGAAGGCAGAGATCATGGTGATATCTCTGCATGCCAAGAAATGCAAAGGATTACCAGCTAAGTAGGGGAGAGGCAGGCATGGAGCAGGTTTACCATCACAACCCTCAGAATGAGCCAACCCTGCAGACACCTTGACTGAGTATTTCCAGCCTCCAGAACTGTGCAACACTAAATGCTATTGTTTTAGCCCCCCAGATTGGCTACTTTGTTATGGCAACCCTAGGACACTCACACAGAGATGCTAAGCAACGTGCTGACAGCTGCAGAGCTAGTACTCAACTCCAGATCTGTTTCATTCAGGAGCCCATGGCCTTGTCCTTGCACCACCCACCACAGACTGGACTGCCAAACCCAGGCATGGGAAGGAACAGTGCCAGGGAGGATGCTCTGGACTTAATCGCTGACCCTGAGCATCCCCTTCCTGCAGCCACTATGGTCCTCTGCTCTGCCTGAGGACAAGGATGGAGTCATGTGGATCAAGGGCCCTTCCTTCTTCCTCTGCCTTCTCTCTGGAAGCCCTGGAGGTAGCAGACAGCCCCTGGCTTGGCTGGCTTCCCTGAACAGGCCTCCGACAGTTAGAATGCTGCATCCTTCCGCCAAGAAACAAGATACCCCACATTGGACCGTGATGTCACTCACGGCAGGAGGGGTCGCTCCGCAAAGGTAAGGAGGGAGAAGCTGCCTGGGCTGGTGTGGCCTATTGTCTAACAGCCCGTGCGTGGCTCCTGGCTGAGGCAGCTGAGAATTGGCAGTTTACCCCAGGATTTAGCGGCAAGCACTTCTGAAACCAGAGACGAGCTTCCTGTGGGCAGCCCAGGGCTAATGGGCTCTCAGGCAGGGTGCTCCCCAGAGCCCCACAGCAGGTGGGGAAAGGGTCGCGAGAGAAGGATCCTAGATTAGAAAAACAACAACGGTTCGGTCTACCTCCTGTGGGTCTCCTTCACCACTCACGGGAGCACTTCTCTGACACTATGGTCACCTCATATGTCAGACTCCACAGGTGAAGGGCTAGTTACACAAGACACTTCACACCAGTTCAGACGCCCATCACAGTTACCCACAGCTTCCATTCAACGTGGCTACACATTCGGGGTTCCTATGACCCCCCTCCTCAGGTTCCGTTAATTTGCTAGAGCGGCTCCCAGAACTCAGGGAAACACTTGCTTACATTTACCAGTTCTTTAAAGGATACAGGTGAGCAGCCAGATGAAAAGAGACATAGGGCGAGGTCGGGGGCTTCCTGAATTCAGGGACTTCTGTCCTGGGGTGCGTTACTGTCCCAGTGGGGATGTGCTCACCCACCTGGAAGCTCCCAGAACCCCCTTCTTGGGGATTCTATGGAGCTTCCGCACGTAGGCACGAGCCATCATTACCATCTCCAGCCCTCCCCCTTGTGGGAGGATGGGGATGAGGTGGGAAGTTCCAAGTTTCTCAGCATGACTTGGTCTTTTTGGGGACCAGCCCCATCCAGAAGCTCGCCCAGAGCCTCCTAATTAGAAGAAAAGGCACTCCCATCACCCAGGGAATTCCCAGGGACTTGGAGTCAATGGCCAAGTATTAGAACAAAAGGTGCTCTGAGGAAACCACACGGTTTTAGGAGTCCTGTGTTGGGAACCAGGGCAGTGACACATGTATATATTTCTCTGCTCTCACAGACCCTCAGAAGGAAATCACCCCACCCAAGCACTGGCCGTTTTTCACTGAGCCTTCCTATCTGGCAGCTGTAACGAGTCCCCTATGCTCAGGGGAGAATCGGGCTCAGAACGGTGAAGCGGGTTTTCCAGGGTTCCCAGCAAGGAGCAGGAAGCCGGGGATTAAAAGCTGCTCTGTCTGCAGGAGTCGCTATGCCTTCTCTCAGCAGCACAGACCACAATGCAGAGAAGCGGTGGGCATGATCCAGGCTTTCTCCTCTGCCCGATTCCCAGCTTAGAGGCCGGCAGAGGACAGAGAGAGAATGCGGGGGACCTGAGGCTGCGCCCCCCCCCACCTGGCGGGGCTTGACAGGGGACCTCAGGCCATGCCCCCCACCCAGCGGGGGCTTGACAGGGGATCTCAGGCTGTGTTCCCCACCTGGTGGGGCTTGACGGGGGACCTCAAGGCATGCCCCCCGCCCTGGTCTGGGCTAGGGGACCTCAGGCCACGCCCCCCGTCCTGGCACCAGGCCAGGGGACCTGAGGCTGTGCCCCTGCCCAACAGGGCTTGTCAAGGGTTGGAATGGCGGGGTCTGGATCTAGCCCAATGGGGGGAGGGGGCAGCCAGGTCTGGGTCTCACGGGATTTTGAGGTGCATGTGGGTGGGCGGGGACTTGACTCTGGGTCCCGTGGTGAGCCCCAGACTCTGACAGGAGGAAGTTTTTCATATACATTTTACTATTTTTTTTCATCTCTGACACTTCTGTTATAGAGAAAG
The DNA here is from genome assembly GCF_027574615.1 of Eptesicus fuscus. Classification (NCBI taxonomy): domain Eukaryota; kingdom Metazoa; phylum Chordata; class Mammalia; order Chiroptera; family Vespertilionidae; genus Eptesicus; species Eptesicus fuscus. Next base: position 39,982,065 of record NC_072481.1, on the reverse strand, counting down.
GGCAAACAGCAATATTAAGTTATTTCCTCTAATTAATCCCCTTTTAATGTGCACGAATTTTGTGCACCTGGTCACTAGTATTTAATATAGGACAGCCCACGAATGCATCAGGATTTAGGAGTTCCAAGATGCAGTGGCTTGCACAGGCATCCACTTTCCATGGCTGTCACTGTAAACCACTCTCACCTGTATGCAGAGAGCCCAGGTTAGGGGATAGCGCAGCTTTCCCAGATGAGATTTTGCTTATCCAGGAAGTAAGCCTCCTGTCTTGGGCTGGTGCAGCCGCCATTCAGTGCCTTGTGCCTCTGGAGCTCTGGTGGGTGGCTTTGCTGTGAGTGATGAGGCCCCGGATGGTCTCAGTGGTGGGTAAATATTAGCACTTTGAATCAATTGCGCCTTCTTGGTGACTGGGAAGAGTGTTGGGAGGCCAGCAGAGAGTTATTGCGCCATGCAACCGTCGAGTGTGGGTGATAGAGTGGGAGCAGGCAGCATAAATGAGTTTAAGGCAAAGATGGATTTGCACTTGGCAACCGAAATCAAATGGTGGGTTTGCTGGTGGAATTGCAAAGTACACTTGGAAGAGAGCCAAGAATAATGCAGATGGGCCCTGGCTGTCTCAGCCCGTGTTTTCTGTCATGGCCAACTGTGAAATGGGGAAATGGATCGGACCTACCTCGTAGGGTTAATACAAATACAGCACTCAGATCAGTGCTGAGTCTGTTGCAAGTGCTCTATGAGCTTTAGCATTAATGCGTTCCAGGCACCATGAGTAAAACTAAGACTAAGAGACTGGGTCATATTGTCCTTGTAGACCCTAGAGCAAGTATATCAAACTCGTGGCCTGTTGGCCGCATGCGGCCCACAATGAATATTTTTGTGGCCCAGCCAATATAACGGTTATAAGAAACGTTTTACTAAATATTTCGTAACTTGATTTTTACAATATCTTGTTATACATAATTATTAATAACGAACTACAACGTTTGCTAATGACTGATTACTATAATCGTGTTGCATTCATTTCCCTTACATGCCTTAAGCGCAGGCACACCATTTCTCTCCACTAATACTAGCAGCGAGTATTTTAGCAGCCAATTGCCGCGTCATTAGTCTTAGACTGACTGGTTTGTTGTGCACAACAGGAAATATTTCGCCTTCAAAGAACAAGAAAAATAGGTTTATTTGCGTTACGCTTATTAATTTGTGCAGTTATTCAGTGTCTGGTAAGTTAATGTTCAAGAAAAAAATATTAATTTTTATTAAAATGTTCTATTATTTTATGTTAACGATTACTCATTTATTTCAGCCCTTCATATTCAGCATGTCTCTATGGAACTAAACCTACGTTTCTATGAAAATTGAAGCATTTGTTTTTTTGCGGCCCACATAAACTTAAACCTTGTTTATTTGGCCCTGTTAGCCTTCAAGTTTGACATGCTTGCCCTACAGTGTATGAACAACCAGTCACATAAGTGTGTGTCAGGGGCCATGTGGGCACAAATACTAGGCACTGGGCAACTCAGAGAAAGGGCTCCCTAAGCTGGGCTTGGAGAGTCGGGGAAGGCCTCATGGATGAAGCAGTGCGATGGGAGAAATAAACTAGCAGGAGGTGGTCACGTGGAGAGGATGCCCTGAGCAGAGAGAAAAGGCAGTGCACGCAAAGAACTGGAGGTCAGAGGGTATGTCGCTGTGGGCACTCAGAGTCTGGCTGGCTGAATACCACAGACAGATCGGCTCAAAACAGTTCTAGCGATTATAGTCTAACAGCAAGGTGTCGATGGGGCCAGGCCCTCTGAAGGTTTTAGGAGGAACCCTACTTGCTCTGTCCTAGTTTCTGGTGGCTTCCCAGATCCTTGGCATTCTTGGGCATGTAGCTGCATCACTCCAGTTTCTGCCTCAGTCTGCACACGTCTGTCTTCCCTCCCTATGTATCTCTGTTTTCTCTTCTTATGAGGACATCAGTCATTGAAGTAGGGCCCATCCTCACCCACTATGACATTATTTTAACTTAACTAATTTCATTTGCAAGGACCCTTGTTCCAAAAAAGGTCCCATTCTGAGGTTCTAGGTCGACATGAATTTTGAGGGGACACTATTCAACCCAGCACAGTGGGGGATAACCAAGGGGAGTGGACATGAAAGAATGAAAAGGGGACAAGACCATGAAGGGATTAATAATAACAATAAAAATAACAATAATAAAGCCTCATTCGTGATACAACAGTGTATCTATCAAGCACTGTGGCGAGCAGTTTACACATATATAAAGTGCAGACTTCCTTTGAAGGTAGGAGAATCAGGCTAAGTGAGGCCAGAGGGAGAAATCAGAGCTCCAAGTTCAGAAAGTGTATCATCAGTCAGGGTCCTGGGAGGAAACAGATGGCATGTGTGGCTTAGGGTAATTCCAGGAGGGTTTGGTGAAGGGACTGTTTGTGGAGGTATGAGTAGGGGGTAGGGAAATCACAAGAAATAGAACAGGGCACCAGGCTATTATGTGGGTCAGAAAGATGGAGCAGGTACTGGGATCCAGAACCAGAACATTGTGTCAAGAGGGCCACCTTGAGAAGAGATGTGACCTTGGGCTAAGGTAGCAGCCCACGGTGACACAGAGGGAGGGAGCCAGGAACATAAGGAACCTGACTTGATTCCTTCTTCCCTCTGGTCTCTTGTTGAGACCCCACTGGCTTACCCCAGCTGGAGGCCAGAGGACCAGAGGGCCCATCCGTGTGGTCCACATTATCAGCCTCCTGAGCACAGGCCCGAGCGGAGAGGACAGGAGAGTGGATGTGGAGAGGCAGACAGACAGCATCTTGCACTAGGACATGGATGAAAACGCAGAGCCAGAAAACAGGCAAGTTACACTGCGATGAGAAAGACGATATAACCTGACATTGAAAATGAGCATGGGATCTGGAGTGAGACAGGCTTGCATTCAAATCACTAGCTCACTCCATCCTCCAAGTAGCTGTGTGACCTTGGCATATGACCACACATGCGGCTACTGAGATTATTATACACATCAGTACCACTGAAGTGCCTGCCACAGTGCATGGCCCTTTCAGTAAATACTCAGTAAGCACCGACTACTATTGGTATTCCTATGAACAGCACTGAATGGCAGTCTTTTACACGGGGGCCTCTGTTGAAGGCTGGTGGCAAGTCACCATCACTGTGCACAGCACTAATTCATTAATTTGTTCATGGATCCATTAAGCAGGTACTTGTGAGCATCTACTGTGTGCCCATCACTGATCTGGCTGCCAATGCAAACCAAACACGCAAACTTCTCTTCCCTAATGGAGCTTCCATTCTGATGATGAAAATCAACAACAAGCAAAGAAAGTAAGGAAAATAGACTCAGAAAGTGATCAGTGCTGTAGATAGGAGCAAAGCTGGAAAGCGATATGGGGTGGCCCTTGGGGTGGGGTTGCAAGTTGAAATACAGTGGCAAGCAGAATCATTGAGGAGGCGATGTTTGAAGGGAGATATGAAGGGAGTTGAAGGAGGAAGCCAGAGGCCGAGGTTCTCAGCAGAAGGAAGGACGATTGCAGAGGCGCTGAGGGGGAACGGGCTGGAGTGTCTGGGGTTAACATGTGCAGGGGGCACGATAGGCAGTGAGTGTGAGGAGGTCACAGAGGTAGCAGGAGCCAGACCTTCAGAGCCCGTGGTCTTTAAAGGACTGTGTTGCACACGACACATCTGCAGGCTTTGCAACCCTGCACATCTCCACTTAACGTTGTTCCTCATCTGTAAAATGGGATGATAATCCCCACTTTGTCTTTCAGGTGATGGTAAGGGTCCAGTGGGCTATGGAGTTGTGTTGGAAATAATTATGAGGCGAGATAATGTTTTCATTGCTTAGTAATTTTGCTTCAGGCCACCTGCCTCCGACTGGAAAGGCTGCCCGTGCCCTCAAGGATGTATGTGGCTGTGCTGGGCCATTGCTTGACAGCAGGTTGTCTTCTCTTTTACGCACAAGCTCATCTTCTTCCTTTGCCTCTTCCACTCCGGGGCCTGGATTTTAAAACAGCAGTTTCTTCCCCACTGTGTTCCACGCCCCGAACCTCCGCAGTGGGATTACAGACCAGTAATTCATGGCGGCCTGTTATTTATCCTATATGCAATAAAGACTTTCCGTAGGTTATAGAAAATAAATGTGCTTTTTACTGTCATCCGAGGTTCTTATTAAACGTATCCCCTCAGTGGGGAAATATCTCTGTGGTACCAAGCAGTTTTATGTCCAAACGGCCAATGAGCTGGTAATGGGTTTTATGTGTAGCTGTAACCAGCGGCGTTGCAGGCGGCCCTTCCTTCATTGCAGTCAGCACGGGCGGGTTGCTCAGCCCACAGCGTGTAAATACTTCTCATTAATGTGGTGGTTTGTGCTTGGAAATAGAGAAGCGGGTCTCCCCATGCATGTCTGCTGGTGGAAATATGGAATCTGAGAGGTCTTCAGGCACTGGAAACCTGGGCCAAGAACAAGGGCATGAGATGCTGAAAAGGGATGGAGCAGAAGAAAGAACGCTTTGCATAGTCCCCAAGCTGCGAGCAATTTCCCCCCCATTGTAGATACAGACCTGCTCTGTTATCTCTCTTGGTAGGAGAATGGAAGGAGCAAAGACAACTAAAATGTATTGATAATTATTCTGCACACCAAGCACTTTACATATGCCGTGTTTTGTTTTGTGTTTTTTTTTACCAGAAAATCCTAGTGAAATTGACATTTTAATCCCAATTGTATATATGATGTGAGACGAGAGTCAGGTTTGAGAGACTTGCAGTTGATAACGAACCAGGGTTGAAACACAGATTAGCCACATTGAGTCAGACAGACAAGCTCCTCATCCCAGGAAGCTTCGTAGGCCTTGGGTATCTTCCTCGGTAAAGTTGGGATGATAATGCCACACCTGTGGGTGTGTGGTATGAAGGACCAGCATGGTGCTGGCATGTGGTTTGTGTTTGGCAAGAAGAAAGCCCTGACTTCTGGTTCCAGCTTTATTTTTCATTGCTATCTTCTCTCTCTTTCTTCCCTTCAGTGTTACATAGAGTGAAAATAACCAGCAGGCAATAATAGGGGACCATGGCTTGGGTGAGATGATAGGAAGTAAGATTCCAACTCAAGTATTATTAATAGAAAAGTATGGATGACACTACGGGATCTCGGACTTTGTTTAGAATCACAGTGTTGGTTTAGCTTGTAGACTGCTTTCATAGAGAGTTATTTCAATGTGAATGTAGAAATTAGTGGGTTTTTTTTTATCACACTTGGGAAAGAGAGGTAAGGGAATCAATAGTCATTGGTACCTGCCATGTGGCAGCTACTTGCCTATATTATCCTTATCATATTTTAAAGAGAATGTAAGCTCCACAGGGGCTGGAATATGGGTCTGTTTTTTTGTTCACTGTGGTATTTTTAGCACCAAAGTCAACTTGTGGCATGTAGTAGATATTCAGTAAATATTTGCTGAATGGACTGTGGCTATATAAGTAACAGCACAGCAAAACCTATCAGGCGCAAGCCACCTTGTGAGCAATGCATGAAGATAAAGCAATCTGGTAGATTCTATCTCTTATTCCCTAAATATTGCCAATATAATCCCCTTCTCTCTATCACAATACAACAGGCTACATCTAAACCCCATCCCCTTTCACCCTTCTTCCTTCTGTAGCCTTTACTTTACTCTTTACTCTATAACTGGATCTATGTCTTACAATGTATCCAGAAGATTTTTTAAAAATGCAATAATGTCACTCTCCTGTTTAATATCAGTAACTCCCTGCCTCCCGAAAATTGGCCTAAACCCTTTCATGCTCATAAGAGCTTGCCAGATCTGGCCCACTAATCTCCATAGCCCCATGGGTCTCCTCTTTATGTTCTGGACTTTTAGGTCTTCAAATGAGCCATGCTCTTTTTTGCCTCAGGGCCTTTGCACATACTGTTTCATCTGCCTAGAACTGCCCTATCCATCCCCAACACCTCTCTAACAATCCCTTGTCTAGATGATCTCTACTCATTATTATAGTCTCCATTTAATATCACTTCTTCAAGGGGCCCTGGTTGATATCCACCCCATAAGGTTCCAAAATTTATGATACTATAGTACCCTGCATGTCTTCTTTTCAAATATTAGTAATTTTTAAATACTTGTTTTCCCCACCAGGCTTAAAGCCCCATGTAGGAAGAAACAGATTGTATCTTGTTTACTCCTACATATATTGCACCTCATGCAATAGCTAGCATATAATATGTGCTCAAAAATATATATATAATCATTTAATACTAGAATAACCTGAAAAGCAAGAGTCACTCCCAAAATGATTAAATTTTAAATTCAAGGTCACATAGAAAATGACATATTTGAGTCAAATCAAGTCTGACTCAAAAATCCATGCTCTTTCCATTATTCCAACATGAATTGTTCCAGCAAATCAAATATTCTGCTTACTAGAATGTCACAACATATGTCCTGTGCGTGGTACCGATTTACAAAGAATCAAAGTACACCAGACACAATCGGTCCTGATGACTCAGAAGGCCCCGCAGAGCCCGATGACTGAGCATGACTGAGCATAAAGGAAAGGAAAGTGGTTCAGGTCATTTAAATTTTCTTTTTTCTGTGTTCTAGATAAACAGTCTTGGACTAGACTTTCAACTCAGAGAGATGACCTGGTTTACTTCCTGGCCTGAGATACTGTCAGGAGAATAGCCTATATTTCTTGCATGTATAGAATGCAGGAGATCTTTCGTTCATGGCTTACTTCAATTCCATTCCCTTAACTATCTATGTTTCACATTTAGACATATGGTAACTGTTACTAGGTTACCCAGGCTGGGGGCTTCATTGTACCCATCCCTCCCATTCTGTGAGATGCCACTCATGTGTACATCCACCAGGGGGCAGCAACAGCAGAAAAGGCAGCCTCCCCCAGGTCACGCTCTATACCACAAGGTCCAACTTGGGAGCCAAGGGCCACACATTGAGCGCCTGAGCTATTGCCACATGTAAAAATCATACTAGTTGGCTATATTTGGTTAAAGAAAATCTATTTAAAAAATTCCACACCTACTCGGCGTGAGATGCTTTGCAATACTGCACAAAGGATACAGAGGTAAGCAATACTGAGGCTCCATTCCCTAGAAATTCACACAGTAGTGGAGGAGATACCAGATGGGTAGTAACCAGTTAAATAATAAAACAGAGGAACAGCTGAAAGCAAATATGGAACTATATTCCACCTCACTAGTAATTAAAAAATGCAAATAAAAATCATGATGTTTCATCGTTTACCTTATTTATATTCTTTCCAGTTTCAGAGGGATTTAAAGTAGTTCATAATCCTACATTACAAAGAAATCAGTAGAATCAATAGAAAAAAATGCAGAAAAACAAAGCAGTATTTTTCTTGTGAACAGGTGCAGTGCGGGAGGAGGCTTTAGCCTGAGTAAGTGGTTTGGACTACATGAACTTTTCAATTACCACGGTGTACTTTACCCCAGTTTGCTTGGATTTAGAAAAATGAAGGTTAGTTATATGCCATTTGATATTTACTATACCCTGGACAAAACATGTATCTTCATTTAGTTTAAGAAAATCCAAAATCCCCCAGCTTTTCTTTAAAATGAGCCAGTTCCTGGGGAGAATAGCCCAAGTCTTCTGAGCCAGTGTCTTCCACAGGACTTCGCATGGAATAAAGACTCAACTCAGCGAAGCTTTGCTGACTAGAGGAAGGAGCCCATGGAACTGTGCCAGCTCTGTGCCCTGCACTTGACACGCCTCTTTATATAGGAGCTCATTGAATAATCTCAAAATAATCTCAACATCCTGAGACTGAGGCTCAATTTGCAGGTAAGGAGATAGAAGCTCTAAAAGGTTAAGAAAGGTGCCTCAAATCCTTGCCTGCCAGGTAACAGAGCTGGGATTTGAACCCATAATGCATCTGGTTCCTTCACATGACACTGTGTCACTGTGTCATGTGAAGGAATAAAAGAATAAAGGGAAAAAAGAGAGAAAGAATGCAGAAAAAGGGGGAGAAGGAGGCAATAGAGAAGGGTAGAAACACAAAGATGGGAGGGAAGGAGGGGGTGAGTGAGTATGAATTAAAAGACTTTTGGCCATAGTCTAAGAAGAAAGACAAAGAGAAGGGTCAGAGTTTCTCTGGAGAAAATTATTCCTGGCAATTTGGGAGAGATTTTCTACAACGGCAGGTTAGGAGCTCAGCGCTGCTGAAGGCTTGGCTCTCCGAAGCTCCCCCAGGATGGCCTTTCCTCCTGCCACCTCATTATTGTGGGAACAATCTGCATGGCCGGTAATGAGGGAGTCTTAATGCCTGCAGTCTCAGGAGTGGTAATGGCCTTGTGTGCCAGTCTCAGGTCACAGGTGCAGGCCTGGATGCTGTGGAGTGAGCTGTGGGGAGCTGCCAACTGTCCCCCTGGACTGACAGTCCATTAGCCCTTACACCCTCAGCAGGGCAGTAATGAGGTGAGGCCCCGCAGCTCCCTGCCAACGGGTCATCAGGGTGGGGTTGCTCCCCAGTGGCGAGTGTCCTGCTTTGACCCTGATGGTGCTCTAGGTCTGCCTGCAGGAGCAGCTTCTAGCTCTGCTCCTAACAAAAGCACATGTAAATGGTTCGGAAGCCAGATAGCTCTGGCTTTGCGTCTGTAACATCCATTACAATTTCCAATAGTGTGTTTCCATCTGTGAGACTGTTCTGCACAGTGGAAAGAGCAAAGACTTGGGAGTCAGAGTTTTCATCTTAGCGTCTTTCTCTATTAGCTGTGTGACCTTGGGCACGTTACTTGATGTCTACCAGCCTCACTTCCTCGTACATCCCGAAGATGAAGAAGGCCAGCCTCATAGTTTTCTTTGGATTTTGTTATTAATAATCATAGCTAGCATGGAGTTCTGTGTTGGGTTCTGTGCTAATGTCTTTATACGTGTGATTGATAATCTTCACAACCCTAACTTATAGAAGTGGAAACAGGCTGAGGTTGAGTTAGTGCATGCCAGAACTGGGATCTGAAGCCTGGTCCCACTACAAGGTGTGTAACCTTAACCACTATGCTGCACTGGAGTTGTGAATTAAAACCCCAAGAGCAAGAGCCGGACAGAGTACATTGTCAGTAATATTTTCTACACATTTTTTCTCTTTGACTAATATGCCAGTTAGAATACATACAGTTAGAAAATAGAAACCTTTCCAGGTATTTCAAACAGGAATTTAGTACAGGAGTTGGTTGCATGGGTGTTGGAAGAGTTGAGAACCCAATGAGGAACATTGAAGCAAGCCAGAGATCAGGGATGGGAGAAAGCCATTGTATTCTTTTGGCTAGAGGGACAGAAGGAGAAGGTGGTGCCACCAAATCCCAAAGAAAGGGTCACTTTCAGAATCTAGAATTACAGAGGAGCCACCCCACCTGGAGAGGTGATCAAAGTCAGGAGAGTCGGGTGTAGAAATATCCTGACTGCTGTTCTCCTCCTACTCTCCAGTCACCCCACAGTGCCTTAAATTGCTCACCCATATTAGGCAACTTTAAAGCAAGGAAACTTGGGAAATGATGTTTCCTGTGAGCTTGACAAAGAAGGACAGGGGAGATTTCCGAGATCAAATAGGCAGGTGCCCAGTGCATCTAACAACCCTATGAAACAGGTAGGTGGAGATTATTATATGTGACTCTGCCAAATATTCAATCCATGGCACAATAATGATCCCATTTTACAGATGAGAAAAGTAAAGGCCAACCATTAAGTAGTACAGGAGCTCCAAAGAGGGAATGATTAATCCTATGGGATTCAAGACCAGCTTCAGAATGATAGGGGCTCTGAGGGTAGCATGGCTTCTGGATGCGTAGGGTTTTGTCAAATGGCTCAGCTTAGACATGTACTCCAGGCAGTGGGAACAGGAGAGGTAAAGATCTGGATCCATACATTGAAGGGTTTTGGCTGTATAGTCTCTGAACTTCCTGCCAACTCTAACTCTTTTTTTTTTTTTCTTTTTAACCTTGAAATTCTATTGAAGATTGAGGAGATATGCAGTCCATATTGTTTTTATGGTACCTTAAGGGAGCCACTTTCTAATACTCAATTGTATCCCTGGACCCCTGTTTACGCTGGTTCCCTGATATCCCTTCAAGCTGATGAAGAAATTGATAACATAGATGGTGAAAATGTTGCTAACAAGATCTGCCCCAGAGGGACAGAGAATTTTGTTCTCTCATCTGCCTTCTTCCTGACAATGTGCTAACACTAGTGTTTCAGCGACTGATTCCTTCTAGGATATGTCTTGGGGACATTTGATTCACGTATTTCCATAATACACTTCCTTGCACTGAGTTTGATGGATAAATGGTGCTACTGATGACACACCCCATTTCAGCTGTTACCATACCCGCCTCTAGTTTCTTCCTGGTCCCAGTCATCCCCCTACATCCTATGGATGGACTGCTTTTGTAAAATGCAAATCTTACTATATCAAAGTCTTCCTCAACCTCACTTAAAATTCCTCAATGGTGCCCCATCCTTCAATCTAAGTTCTTTAGAATATCTTCTCTTCTCTTAAACCCCCAAACTCCCCATTCTTGAGGTCTAGGTTTCAGGTATATTGAATTACTGACCATACCATCTCCTACTTCTATCTGAAGAGACTTTGCTTGTGCCCTGACCACTGAAATATCCTCTCCCAGCCTCTGTCACTGGCAGTACTGTTGCTTCCAAGGGGATTTCCCTGCCTCACAACCTCGTTTCCGTGTGTTTTCAATGCACCAGCACAGAACCATCACTCAGTACTTATGGTGGGGTGTGTACAGCCTCCTTGAAGGCCTGACATGTAGTAGAAGCTGGTAAAGTGTAGCTCTTGGGGTAGGGGGTTGCTATTGCTTTGTTTTACCCATTTCTGACTTCCTGGTACCCAACACAATGTATGGCACACAGTAGGTGTCGGCTAAATGTTTGTTGAATGTTTGAAGAATTGGAGATTTGAAAATAAAAGTAAAACAACACATTTTAGAAGCCTCCATTTATTAAACACTAGAGGCCCGGTGCACAAAATTTGTGCATGGGGGGGGGGTTTGTCCCTCAGCCCAGCCTGCATCCTCTCCAATCTGGGACCCCTTGAAGGATGTCTGACCACCAGTTTAGGCCCAATCCCACCAGGATCGGGCCTAAACAGGCGGTCGGACATCCTTCTCACAATCCAGGACTGCTGGCTCCCAACTGCTCACCTGCCTCTGCCTGGTTGCCCCTAACTGCTTCTGCCTGCCAGCCTGATCACCCCCTAACCACTCCCCTGACAGCCTGATTGATACCTAACTGCTCCCCTGCTGGCCTGGTCACCCCTAACTGCCCTCCCCTGCAGACCTGGCCCCCCCAACTGCCCTCCCCTGCAGGCCTGGTCCCCCCCAACTGCCCTCCCCTGCTGGCCTGGTCTCCCCCAACTGCCCTTCTCTGCTGGCCTGTTCACCCCTAACTGCCCTTCTCTGCTGGCCTGGTCACCCCTAACTGCCCTCCCTGCTGGCCTGATTGCCCACAACTGCCCTCCCTGCTGGCCTGGTCCCCCACAACTGCCCTCCCCTGCAGGCCTGGTCCCCTCAACTGCCCTCCCCTGCAGGCCTGGGTCCTGCCCAACTGTCCTCCACTGCAGGCCTGGTCGTCCCCCCCAATTGCCCTCCCTTGCTGGCCTGGTCTCCCCCAAATGCCCTCATCTGCCGGTCTGGTCACCCCCAACTTCCCTCCTCTGCTAGCCTGGTCACCCCTAACTGCCCACAACTACCCTCCCCTGCAGGCCATCTTGTGGTGGCCATCTTGTGTCCACATGAGGGCAGCCATCTTTGACCACATGGGGGCGGCCATCTTGTGTCTTGGAGTGATGGTCAATTTGCATATTACTCTTTTATTAGATAGGAGGGTGGTACTGTTAAGGACCATTTTAAATTCAGACCTGCCTCAGCACCCTCAGGTAGGAGCATGCTTCCAAAGTAGTTGGTAAGGGTAATAATGCTTTTGTCAGAGGGACATGGAAGGAGCTATGTCTCCTTATGCATGGCCCTGTCCTGTTAACCCACTACCTTTGCTCCTCAGCCCAGCAGCCATCTGTGACAGGGCCCCAGGTTAATAAGCAAGCTGTCTTCCCAAGGCAGAGCTGACCTGACCCAGGTCAGAAGATAAGGAAGAGCCTTGGCAAATGAGGGGACTATGTGTGCTTTCTGCCATCTATCATCCATCCGCTGGTCCAACCAAATGGGCTGTTCACCCTCAGCTGATATCATTGTGGGCACAAGCCCCTTGGTTAGTAGAGGTGCCTGCTGACCACCCAGCGGTCAGACCTCAGTGCCATCCTGTCTCTGTCTCTCTCTGGAAATGCTGATCAAAGCCCTCTTCCCCGCCAGTCCTGATGCAGCCTCCATGTCTTCCCCAGCCTGGAGCATGCCGGATGTCAGCACTGCTGGTCCCAGGGTGTTGTCATACAGTCCCTTCTTGGTGAGCAAGTTCAGGGGTCTGTGCTCTGCAGCCAGACTCCCTGGGCTGGGACCCACCCTCTGCCCTCTAACACTCATTAGCTGTGTGACCTTGGGCAGGTCACCATACCCCTTCATGCCCCAGGTTTTGCAGCTGTAACATGGGTGATCGTCTAAGAGTAGCTTTGGTGTTGGGGTTTTAAATGAGTATATATAGGGGGTATACTATATACAGCTGTGCCCGATGTGTAATAAGCACGATATAAATTTGGCTCTTATCAGTCATTCCACAAACATATGCTGAGAGACTGCAATATATATATATATATATATATATATATATATATAAATATATATATATATGACAAGTGTTGTTCGAGATGCCATGTAGTTTCCAGAAACAGATGGAAAGATGGGCTTCTATCCTCAATAACCTCGGCCAACAAGGCGTGAGAGACAAGTAAGCCAATCGTGGCAGTAGAGTTTGATGACTATAAAATGCAGGCTTGCACGAGATTCCAGAGAGCAGGGCATCTGCCCAGAGGCATCGGGGAGGTCACTGAAGGCTTCCCAGAGGAGAAGACACTGGAGCTCACTCTTCAAGGTGGAGTGGGAGTTTGGCAGGAGGATGTGTAGGAGATGATATTACAGGTTGGTAGTGATGCATGAGCAAAGATTAGAGCGAGGGCCCAGTGGAGCTATCATGTGTCACAGTGCCTAGGTGTGACAAAGCAGGGACAGGGGCGGGGGGTACTGCAGCCAGGCAAGGGCCAGTCCTTGGGTCTCAGATGCAACTTTTAGGAACTCGGGCACAGTTTCTGTGGATAATGAGGACTCCCCAAGAGTTGTGAGATTCAGAGAAAGAAGAGAGCATGGAAGTGGATATTTCTTGTTGCACTTTCAGCTATGTTTATTTTTAAGAGGAAATAAAATGATAGATCAAAAAGAAAACTTTCATGAGATGGATGTTACACCTGAGTTTCAATACATTTAAATTGAATATTTCTTCATGAGCTAATAACTCTCCTTGGGCATGTGGTGTATTTTTAACTCTATGATTCTTCTGACCATGGCTCTCAATCTAAAGGAAACTCATGTAGTCTGAAGGTTCTGCACCAATTACATAGCTTTATAAGGTCAAAATAAAAGTTGGGAGTCATTTTATCTTCATCTGTATGGGTAGAAATTACAGAATGAAGCTGCTTTAATGAGAAAAAGCACCAGGAAGGGAAAAGTGAAAATAGAAGTGTCAGCACCATCAGAGATTTCTCTGTGTCCGACGCTGGAAGATGAGCCAGGGTTGGGCTGCGAAGCCCTTTGACAACACGGATTCTATCCCTGAACAAGTTGCCAGAGCTTCAAGAGGAATAGACTTGAAACACAACATCCTTCCGGCCTTATTAAGATTTAATCCTGCTTTCAACAGGATCGCCATGTTATTAAATTAGATTTTTTTCTTCTTCCTTAAAAAGGGATTTAACTTTTGCTTTCCTGACATCATAATCAACATGGAACAGATGCAAAGGGGAAATTGCGTGACCATTGGCAATGCGGACCTATGCTTAACATGTAGCATGTGAAGTTATTAAAATGGAAATTAATTCTCTTTATTACAATCGTGCCCTATCAATTAATTTGGTTGGAGGTGCTTATGAATATGCAATCATTCCTCCGGGGTGCCCGCCCCTTTTTCTATGCATGTGGAAAGTGTTGGTAAAGCGAGAGGTAGAATTTTGAACTAGTTTTGCTAGCCCTGTTTCTCTTTGCTGCCTAATAATACTGATGATGGTGGTGATAACCAAGAGTTACTGAATTCTTTCTAAGTGCCAAGCTCTGTTCTAAGTACTTAACATTCATTGCCTCATGTAATCCTCACAATACGCTTTTGAGATGGGTATTTTTATTATCCCTACAGGAGTCAGAGAAGACAGGCACATAGAGATGAAAGCAGCTTTCCGGATCCCCCAGGCATGCTGACTCCAAAATCTGTACTCTTCCCTACTAAGCTATTCTTCCTCTTGGAGGTTCCAGGGAAGGGACTGAGGGAGACAGGGCATGCATAGGCTAAGAAAGGATGTAGGGACCTGGGATGGGATAGAGGGCTCTGAGCAGGGGGCCCATGCTTTGTCATATAGATTCTATTATTACTATATGAAAGGTCAACAGATCAGGAGGAGACTCCAATAATAGCTTGTGCCATCCCAGGGTCCACACGGGAAGCTGCAGCCTTGGTCAGATAGGGGGGATTGGGGGGTGGGAAGAAATCATGGCTAAGGACCTTTATTGTGGTTTCCATGGGAAAGAAGGAGAGGCTTAAAATCGGCTAGTTCAAATGATTTCAGCGGGCTCTGGGGCATAGGAGCTGTCCTTGACTGTCTGGTACCGGCTGTGGGTGACTAAGGCAGGCAGATAGTAGCCTGGAGTGTAAAGGTTGGGGATATGGGATCTGGATTGGCTGGGAGGGTCAGTCCCTGCAGAATCAAATCCCAGATGTCAAAGCATCAGAAAATAAAATTACCTGGTTAATAGAGGAAGGGCTCAGTGCAGGGGGTGGGGCATGCTGTGGGAGTCCCCCAGAGAGGGCCCAGGCTGGGAAGGAGGTGGGCAAGGTGGGGAGACAGGTTGGCCAGTAAGAAAGACCTGAATATTCAATGGTTTTTGTGAGGCCTAGTTAGGGGCAGGGAATTGGAGACATGGAAATTAAGCTTCAAAGTCTCTTTAAGCCTTTTGATATTATTCATAATGCATATTTAACTTTGTGCATGTATAAAACTTTAAGGTGGGGAGGAGTTTATGGTTCATCCTTTCAACTGGACATTTCTGCCTTGGGAGTGAAGACTCAGTCTTAATCAAGTTGATGCACACACTCTACATACAGATTTTTTTTAATGGAATTTATTGGGGTGATATCTATAATAATAAAAGCGTAATATGCTAATTAGACTGGACGACCTTCCGGATAAAGCCAGGGATGTGAGGGAAGTCTAGGTCCTGGGTGCCTGCTGGGAGCTGGTGGGAAGCCGGTGTCGGCAGCCTGGGGAAGGAAGGCCTACTCTTGCACGAGTTTCATGCATCAGGCCTCTAGTTGGTTAATAAAAGTATACAGGTTTCAGATGTACAATTCTATAATACATCATCTGTATATTTTAATTTGTGCTCACCACCCAAAGTCAAGTCTCCTTCCATCACCATTTATCCTCCCTTTTCCCTCTTCTACCTCCTCCTCCCGCCCCGCCCCCCTTCCCTCTGGTAATCACCATACTCCTGCCTGTCTATGAGGTTGTAATGCCGGATGTTGGGTGTCATTTAATGCCGGTGGTCTTGATCCAGCATCTAGAAGGGTTCTGTAATCTGGAGAAAGGGCTGTGCGTAGATTAAATAAGAGTCCAGAGATGAAACATAATTTTGAAAGGCATATGGTGGGGCAGAGAAGCTTGGCTGAAGAAACCAAGTTCTCCTTGTCTCAGGATCCCTTGCTTTTTATTAACACAATTTGTCCTAAGGTGAGGTAGATATACACATCAAAGGGTAGGGTTTTGTACAGAAGCATTGTCAGATTGGGGAATTGCCTTCAGCTGTTCAGGTGTTTGGCCATCAGGAGGCAATAACATGTAGATTGAGATGCCCTGAGCTGTCTGGCAGTAAACAATCATCCTTTTCAGGTTTGGGGAAATGCCTTTAGCCATTCCCAACAGGCGACAACATGTGTGACTCAACCCTTGTTGAGTCCCCAAGTTCCATCAACCTTTGGATGAAGCTCTTGCAAATATGACATGCTGGAATTGGCTTCCAGCAAGGTTGTTTTAGTTTACTTTTGTTTTTTTTTTGCTTAATCCTTTCACCATTTCACCCTGCCCTGCAACCTCCTTCCCCTTTGACCACTGCCAGTCTGTTCTCTGTACCTACGTGTCTGTTTCTATGTTTTTTATTCGGATTGTGATGCGAGACTTGCTCTCCTGTTTGTGAACACTGGTTCCTCAGTGATGCCCCCTGAGGCTAAGTCTCTCTTCTAGAGCCTGCTGGCCCAGGTGAGAGGACACCTGGTGAAGGAACAAGGTCATGTCTCAGGATTTCAGTGTTACTGGGTTCACATGGTGGAGGAAGGCCAGTGGCTGAAAAATTAAATTACTTTTTCAACAAAAAGACCTTTGGACCAGGAGGGCTCAGATCAGCTTTAGTGTGACGTCCTTGGATTTTCTCCTTGGATGGGAAGAAATAATTTCTGTGCTAAGTGCTACTAAAACAATTGAAATCTAGAAACATTCGATCTTTTCTCTGTGTATTTCCTTTCTGATTTCCCCCACTTTTATTTGGGGATCTGGCAAACTAGAACTAGAGCCATGTCACTGACATTTAAGTTGGAGAAACTCTGGTATTCGTTTTCTAATATTGCATAGCAATTATTCCAAAACTTAAGGGCTTCATATAACAACACTATTGCTTGCAATTTCTGTAGACAGGAATTTGAGGGCAGTTTAACTGGGTTCTCTGGGTTCTGGGCTTTGGCTCAGGTTGCAGTATTGTTCAGGACTGCAGTCACCCCACGGTGTGACAGGGGCAGGATCCATTTTCAAGCTGATTCTGGGGCTATGGGCATGATTTAGTTTCTGGTTGACAGTGGGGCTGCGGGCTCTGTTCCTTGGGCTGCTGGCCAGAGGCTGCCCCGAAGCCTTACCATGTGAGCCTCTTCAGAGGGCGGCTTACAGATATGGTAGCTGGTGGCTTCCTGGGAGCAAGCAGGCAGGAGAGCCGGAGACAGCGAGGGACTGCCAGCAAGACCAAGTCACTCTCTTTTAGAACTGAATCACCAGAGCAACATTCTACCACCTTTGCAGTGTTTTTATTTGTTGGGAGCAAGTTAGTCCCAGGCTGCACTCAAGGGCAGGAATTTACACAGAGACACAAGTACCTTACCGGGAGGCAGGGATTGTGGTGGCCATTCAAGAATTTCAACTGTTACTACCCCTTCCAGCAATTTTAGAGTCCTCGAATGTCACTCTGTCCTAGACTTCTCACCACCATAAGTGGGTGACAATTAGGGTGACTGTGTGTCCCACTTTGCCTGGAATAGGCCTGGTTCCTGAGTAGGATATTGTGATTAAGGGGGGAAAGTCACTCTAAATGTAAAATAACAATGCCTTGAATATAAAAAGTCAGTAGAAAATGTCTCCAATTTTATAAGGTAGAAACGGTTTGCTTAAGAAAATTTAACTTTGTCACTCTTAATTAATTTATTCAGCAAATATTTATAGAGTGCTTTCCAGATGCCATGGCTCCAAAGGAGAATAAAAATACTATCCCTGTCCTTAAAGCAGTCAGCAGTACTATATAGGAATTGTGAGAGAGGGCTACCCAAAATGGCATGGAATAAGGGATGGTGATCCTTGGGTTTTTTCTGAGGGATGAATAGTTGTTAGCTGGATGAAGAATGTTTAAATCAGGTTTCTAACAGGAAACAAAGGGCACATTCATTGAAAGCAGGACCATTGAGGGAGTGTTTATTTCCAAAGGGGAGGGTATAAGGAAACCAGAAGGAATAGAGCGGGTATGTGAAGTTCAACTTCTACCATCCAGGCCCCAGGGGATGAGAGGAGGCTGCAGCTACCAGAATCTAGAATGTGGAAGTCTTGTAGGCACTGGTCTCCTTGAGAGAGGAGACTCTTCCGTAGAGGGATGCAGCCAGCTCTTGTCAACCTTGTTGGAAGGAGTGAACAGAATACATACTCTGACCTCGCTCCCTCTTTTCCTCTCAGCCCCTGCCAAACCCTGCTGGAAGCCAGAGGACCATACAGATGAGCTGTGGCCCAGACAGATGAGCGTCCAGGGCCACAGAGTATAGTGGAAAGGTTGAAGGTGGACCTGGAGGGGCAACAAGGAACTATCTGACACAGTGGGGTCAGCCAAACCCATTCTCGAGGGAGGGGCAATAGTGAACTGAGGGAGAAGTAAAATGTCCCAATGACTAGGGACTGACAAATGTGACCTAAAACAAGAGGAGAAGAGGAGCTGAGGCCAGAGGAGTAGGCAAGGGTCAGATCCCAGAATCTCCGGGTCCTTTGCAACAATGTCCTAACTGATCTTGGCCAGTGCATGCCCACCCTGTGTTCACATGGCACCTCTGTAACAGATCCGATGACACCATCCCCACTCAATCTGTGCAAAGAGCTTGACTTCTCCCTAAAGGTGGTGGAGGAATTTTTATCAGGGCACATGTGTGATCTCTGCACTGCATACAGGGTGGCTGTGATGGGAAGGATGGCTTGATTGGAAGGGTTCTGGTTCAAATCCCAGCTCTGCCCCTCCTGCCTCAGGAATTTTCATAAGTCCTTTAACATCCTTAGATCCCAGTTTTCTGGTTGGTAAGCATGGCTGACAACTCTGGTGAGGATTCGATGAGGCAGACACTTTGGAAAATCAAAATGATTGACATAAGTTATTAGTACACAGGTCAACAATTGCTTTTAGCAGAATAGGAATGAGAAGAGAATTAGAATCCCCCCCCCCTTGCCCCCTGCCCTGCATGCCAGGCATTGTACTTGGACATCTCACATGAATATTCCATTCACTCCATGCAATAGCCACTAAGATAGCTATTAGCTCATTTTACAAAAGAGGAAACAGAGGTCTATTTTGATTACCAATGACCTGCCATGCACTGTGCCTGAGGGATAGGAAGGTGAGTAAGAAATAGCCTGGCCTTTAGGAGATTGTAATTATGGATGCTTAGGTCATTGAGATCTGTGATCCTTGCCTTATAACGTGCACATGAATCACCCACATGGCATCTTGTTAAGATTCTGACTTTCTAGTACTTGAGTCAGGCAAGAGATTCTGCCTTCCTAACCTTCTCCTAGGATATCCACAATATGTGGGTGCTGCTGGTCCATAGACAGTGGTTTGGGAAGCAGAGTTTAGAGCACTAGATTGACATGCTGTTATCAGTATTTGCAACCATGCTACAGAAATTCCAACTTCAGGAAGTGGGGGAAATAAAAGGGGAGCCATGTGCTCTGACATTTGCCTGAACAGCAGCTGGTAAGGCCAGGCATTCTGCTGTGGAGTCTAAGCCTTCCCTTGTTTGGGCTGAGCAGGATATTGTTTTTCTGCCCCTTGGATATATCCCATTATGAGCTTTGATCAAAGCAAACCTTTCCCTTTGAGGCTTAGGGCACATGTTAATGGCTTTGTTACTGGCATGTATCTGCATATATTTGCAAAGCAATTCAGCTGCTTCTGAGGGGTAGGAGAGGTGGGGGCTGGTGGCTGAGCCTGGGTTTTAAGCATCTCTCTCAAGATCATGGTCCTTAGCATTTGAACTTAAAGGAAATCCAGCAGCAGAGAGCTGATGCAGTTTCCAGCTGCTGGATATTCCCAGCTATTCACTGGAGACCTTGGCTATGGGGGATTTTCCACTCAGTCCAGCCATCCCTTTCCCCATCCACTTTCCCTATTGCTGCCCAAGTCTCTTCAAAGAGCATTTCTCTGAGCAGGGCACTCTCCCAGCGTTCTCCTTTATCTATGAGAGAAAGCACATGTTAACAGGGCATCCAAATCCCTCCTAAGTAAGCAGGCCCAGGTATGACATCAGCCTCCCTTAGGTCTTCATGCTCCAAGCAAACTGAAGCATTGCTTGTTTCCTCTAAGCCTATACATTACCACCTTCAAGACTGCTCTTGTTATTACTTCCCTGAGATGCCTTCTCCTCACTTTCCTCACTCGTGTGCAAATTCTGTCCACCCTTTAAACACCAGCTCAAATCCTAGCATCTTGTTCATGACTTTCTTATTGCATGAATTCTTTATTTGCTTATGTATTAGAACCATCACATGCCCAGTCAATGTGGCTCAGTGGTTGAGCATTGACCTATAAGCCAAGAAGTCATAGTTCGATTCCTGATCAGGGTACATGCCTGGGTTGCAGGCTCGATCCCCAGTGTGGGGCATGCAGGAACAATGTGGCTCAGTGGTTGAGCATTGACCTATAAGCCAAGAAGTCATAGTTCGATTCCTGATCAGGGCACATGCCTGGGTTGCAGGCTCGATCCCCAGTGTGGGGCATGCAGGAAGCAGCCAATTAAGATTCTTTCTCATCATTGATGTTCCTCTCTCTCTCTCTCTCTCTCTCTCTCTCTCTCTCTCTCTCTCTCCCTTCCTCTTTGAAATCAATAAAAATTTATTTTAAAAAAGAACTATAAGAAAGGAGAGGGAGAGGAAGAAGGCAGGCCTGCATGCAAACAGGCGAGAGGAGAAACAGAAATACAGAAAGGGAATAAGAAAAAGACACAGGAATGAAAAAGGGAAGGAAATTCAGATATATATATATATATATTAGAGGCCTGGTGCACAAAATTCATGCATGGGGGTGTGGCCCTCAGCCAAGCCTATGCCCTTTCACAGTCCGGGAGCCCTCAGGGGATGTCTGAGTACATTTTTAAGAAATCACCCTGTACTTAATTTTCTTACTAACTCCTCCTTTTAAACTCCCCTCACTCTCACATTCTGTTTCTTCTTTTTATTTAACTATTTTCCTGGCCTCACCCCATTTTAGCATCCTTCTCTTTCCTGCTTTCTTTCCCTCACTCCCTTTGAACCTCCCGTGGCCCCTCTCCCTCCCTCCCTCCTCCCTTCTCTCCCTTCATTCCCCTGTGTCTGTCTCCTTCTTACTCCTCTCCCCTCCCCCCCATTCGCCTTTCCCTTGTGAGCCTGAACCCTGCCTCCCTCCCTCCTTCCCTATTTTTACCCCCCTTGCCTCCCCCAACCATGTTCACTGGTTTCCCTTTTAAACCTTCCCCTTTCCTCTCTGGGACCTGCTTCTAGCCCCACATGAGTGCACTTTGATATTAAAGCTTTGGTTCGGGGGCATTAACCCCGAGCCCAGGGCCCAGACCTGGCCAGGTCTTCGCTGCCCACCCCCTTCCTTGGCCTCCCCGCCTCCATCCTCCTCCCATTCCCTGCCTGGGACGCTCCAACTTCTAGTCAACAAAGTACACTTAATGTGCCACCAACCTAACCCTGGCCAGTGTCTTTGGGGTCCAGCCCTCAGGGACGAAAGGAGTACCCCCCTTGGTGACTGACTCTGTCCCAGCTAAGCTGTGCCTCCCCTCCCAGCGTGGGGCGCCCAGCCCAGTGAGGGTGGCTGAGGCCCGAGAGGCCCGCAAAGCAGGAGTGCCTCTGCCCGGAAGGCCTCGGACCATCCACCCCTCCGTCCCAGGACTGGCGGGCGCCTCCCCACCAATGGCCCATGCTGGGGACCATCGCCCTCCTCCCACATCTGGGTGGGGCTCCCCACTCCACACTGCTTGTGCCCCGCCCCTTGCCAGGTGCACCTGCTCCGCCCCTCCATGGTTGTCATCCCCTCCTGTGTGCAGCCCTGCATTTCCTTCCCTTTTCCATTCCTATGTCTTTTTCTTGTTCCCTTTCTGTATTTCTATTTCTCCTCCCGGCCTGTCTGCATGCAGGCCTACCTTCCTCTCCCTTTCCTTTCTTATCCCCTCCTATTGTATCCTATCCTACCTACCCTGGGCCTTGCAGCTGCTTTAACAGGGGGTGGGGACGAAGACGGTTGATCGGTCATTACGTGACAGCATCTTGGTCAATTTGCATATTATCCTATTAATATATTATATATATATATATACATATATATTAAGTGCTTAATAAACCTTTGAATGAGTGCATGAATGAATGGAAGAGAAGACAGATGGCTTCTGAATGGTGCTTTTATGGCAGCATATTTTCCCATGTATTCGTTCTCTTCATGTGTAGTTACTGAGCTCCTGCTCTGTTGCACACACAAGGTTCTGGCAGTACAAAGTTTAGAGACGAGGGTCCTGGCCTCCCGGGGCTGTTCCGGGGACAGGGCCATCTCATGTTCTTTGTTTAATTGAGTTGGCTACACTCCAACTAGTTGCTTAATAATAAATGATTTGAAAAATCTGAAAACATCTGATATTTTTACAGATCAGTGACCTGTTAGATGAACAGGCTAAATCTTGTTTAATCTGGGCTTCTGTTCATCAAAGCAGTCTTTTGGTGTGGAGTGTGACAGCAAATTGGATTGTACTTTCATTGTACTGCTGCCTCCCCATCTTAAAAATAACAATAGCATGTATTTACGGTAAAAACCTTGGAAATAGAAAAAAAAAAACAGAATAAAAACCACTCATAATTTCACAAAAATTAAATCAATGGTTGTTAACTTTTGGCATATTTTCTTTTAATTTTTTTTTGTTTTGTTTTTAGGAGTATACACACACAAACACAGTTTGTATCATTTTTTTGTATCCTGGTTTTATATATTTTTTACTTAATATTGCACTTTGAGTATTTTTCCATATTAAACTTTTAAAAATGATTTTAATTACATCACCACTTTTTTTGTATGGGAATGTCATAATTTTAAACCAGTTCCCTATTATTTTAAAATTGGAAAGAACTATACTGTGCATCAATATTTTTATGCATCAATATTTTCCCTGATTGGATTATTTTATTATTCTTAAAGTGAAATTAGTGAATTAAAAGGTCTGAACATTTTTAAGTCCTTTTTTTTTTCTCTTTAGTGATTCTTTATATCTGAGATGGTTAATTCTTCCAATCTTATTTGGATGAGTCTGGCCTCAATTATTAAATACCCTTCTGTAATTAACACAGAGCCTGTGGGCTCCAAACCCCCTCACTCATTAAGGCACAGCAAGTCGCTTTAAGATGGTTTTTGAGACAATGCCCCCATTCATCAATATTGGCATTGTTGGCTAATGCTGCTGCTGGTGATTTTTGTGGCCCTGGATGGTGGACTTTTGTAATAGCCCCTGTAAGTGGACTTGACATCAGATATGCTTTCTTAGTGCCCCCAACCTGCATTTTGATCTTTCAACTAAAATATACTGGAGCACTCCTTTTGCTCTCAGCACCCAAGGCCAGTAGTCCCACTGAGGCTATGTTGAATTAGTTTGAATCACCAGATTCTCATTGCTTGCTGGCATAAGGGCTGCCCAGCCACGGATGTCTCAAGGCCCTGGTTCTCATCTTGGTTCAGTATTCATGCAGCTTTATAGAACCTAACTACTGCAAATAATAAGAACCAGCTATATCTATTTCAAGGGGTTGCTGTGTATGTTAAGTAAAGATGTGTGTAAGATGCCTAGTGTGCTGGTGCTCTTATCTCTCTCTCTTTTTTTTTTTTCACAATGATTCTATAAAGTAGGCATTATTATTGTTGTGACCATTTTAGAGACTCAGAGAAGTTAAATAAATCGCTGAAAGTCACACAACTTAGAAGAAGAGCAAAGGTAATAATTCCTGTGTTTCTGATTTCAGAGCCCTTATTCTCTGCCTTGACATCAGAGAGTCATAAACTCTGGAGGATTGTATAGACAAGTAAAACATCCACCACTGACAACAAAAAAGTGGAACAGGACATAGAGTTGTCGACTTTTATTTACCCAGATAAGGACATCAAAGAAAAAAGTTGGCATTCACTATCATCATTATTTTATCAAGAAAAGTAATCTTAATATCATAAAAGTATGAAGAGCTTAACCTCAGATTTTTCAAAATCCGACCCATTCAACTTTATGAAAACCTCACAACATTGTCTTGGGTTTTTTCTTAGTTCACCCTGAACAGGGCTGCCTTTGCCACAGATAAGTAGTCTGGTGAAGACAGCTCTGTGCTTTATTCTAAGTTTCCCCTGATGAAGGCCCAAGCTTTGTCACACATCCAGGACAGAGGATTGGATCAGATGGTACCTCAGATCACTTTTTAATTCCAAGGATGGTTTTAGAGTTTGGCCCATTTCTCCTCCCAGCCTAGTGACAAAGAGGAGACAGCCCTGTGTGCATTAGCTGTCAGGTCAGCAGCTGCTGCTCTATCCATCTTGCTCTGGACAGAAGCAGGCACCTTGGGAACTAACCTCCAGGGAAAGAATGAATGCTTAGTGCTGGCAAATAAGTTGCTTGAACTATTGGGAAATGGAGCACACACATAAATCTCCTGTGGATCTATATTCCTTAAGGACATTCACCAGGGAAGAGAAGCAACTCATGGAAGACAGGGCATAGCTCTCTGGCTCCCCGCCCCAGGCCACCCCCAGGTGGATACCCTTTAGAAATAGAAATGGCCCACGAGATAAGTTAGCTCGAGGACTCTCCCACTTTTCCACTCACCCGTTAAATGGGACTCTTCCATTGTCTTGGTCTGAACTCCCTTACTAACACATCAATAAATTAATAAGCATAAGAATAATAAGGAAATCTAATAGCAAGTATATGTGAATATGATGGATTCAGATGGAGGTGCTAAATTCTTAGGATATTTAACCTTCACAGTCTTGTGAGGTCGTGCCGGTCATCACTCCAACTTACAGATGAAGAAAGATGAAGTAAGTTGACCCATATCACTAATTAGTAGGAGATGTGTGAATTGAGCCCAAATGTGTCTCTCCAAAGCTCCTGCTTCTAATCAATACACTGTGCTGCCAGGCCTACACCCTGTGCCCTCTTTTCTTATCATTTCAAAATTTTGTAACTAAATGCACAGCTTTTTAATGTTTCCCTTTTGGTAACCATACAGGAAAATAGCCAGATTCAGAGCTTTGGACACACAGACCTGAAGGGGAGACCTCTGCTTTCTAGAAGTTCCTGTTCTATGAGGGAGACATGCACACAGTGGCTAGGACACAAAGCAGTCTGTAGGAGAGGCATTAGAGAAGTCATATGAGTAACATGCCATTTGAGCTAAAACTTGGAGGATGAGTGTGAAGACCAGGTGGAGGTGAGAACAGGACCTATGCATAGCATCAGAAGGGGACCTGTGCAATCTTTGTGGTGGTTGAACCATGAGATGTATGTGATTGACTGTGGTGAAAAATGACACTTCAGTTATCTGAGGGTCATATTTTGGAGGGACTTGAATGTCATTCAGAGGAGATTGGATTTAATTAATTAAATAGGTAATGAGGAGGCCTGGGAGGTGTTTGGAAACAAGAAAAACATTAACAGAGGTGAATTCAGGATAAATATATCCAAAAATTATGGTCCTAGGCCTTATATAATATCTCTCTAGCTCATCCGCATTTAACAGGAGATGAAAGAGAAACCAAATCTATGAGTCACAGATGATAGAATTTCAGATACCAGGGCAGATCTATGGTTTCTCTTTCCCTCAATCAAGCCACTTAGATGGGTAGTTCCCAAATGTGGTTAGACAGTTGAAGTACTGGGAAGACCATTAGCTATCCACATTCCTGGGCTCTGCCCTCTCATGGTACTGATTCAAAGGATCTGGCCATGGGTCTGGGAATCAGTGTCTTTAAAGCTAACCAACTGATTCTAATAACCACCAACTTACACAACTACTTCTCATTAATGCACTGGAAATACTTCTAGCAATGTGATAAATTTTATTTAAAGAGGATTATCTCTGAAGCCCCCAAAAGGTTTTATAATGTTTATTGCTATAGATGTGCATTAGTCAGGGTTGTTCAGAAAAATAGAACCAATAGGATACACACACACACACACACACACACACACACACACACACACATTTGGTTTTGTATATATATTTACACATAAGTATGTGTTTTTATATTTATACATATTATCTAAAGAGATTTATTATAAGAATCAGCTCAGACAATAATGGAGGCTGAGTCCTGAGTTCTGAAGTAGGCAAGCTGGACACCCAGGAGAGCTGATGGTACAGTTCCAGTCTAAAAGGCCACCGTTGGCCCCAGGAAGAGCCTATGCTTTAGTTTAAGTCTGAAGACAGGAGAAAAGGACGTCCAAGCTCAATGTAGTCAAGCAATATGTAAGTCTCTCATACTAAGCCTTTCTGTTCTACTCAGGTCTTCTGGTTGATTGGATAAGGACTGCCCATATTAGGCAGGGGAAATCTGTTTTATTAAGTCCACCAATTCAGATGTTAATTTCACCCTGAAATGCCCTCATAGGCACACCTGATAGAGCTGTTTATAGTAATATCTAATTGCACACAACACAAAGAGGTGAGCTAACCTATCCAGGGACACAGAGTAAGTGTCAGAGCCAACTCAAACACAGGGCTTCTTTTTTTATCTTTGCACTGCATGACACTAGTTTATTGCAGATTAATTACTGGTAAAGGCATGCAGGTCTTCAGATGTCTTTCCCTGGCCACCAGCAATTTTCTGATCTTATGATGACTCTACATATAGGAGAGGCACAAACTAACAAGTGAAAATGAAGAGATATGTTTGTACTTAATGCTACTAACAGGCAGCATAATTACAAGAGTGCTGAGAGTGTTGCTTGACAAACAAATAAAAAACTCTGGTGCCAGACTCCAGTATAAATTACCCAGCAGAAGGCAAGGAAAGGCTGAGTGTGACAGCTGTGGGATAACAACCTTGAAATATATCTACACTCTGTGAGGAGGCTTTGGAGGTTTGTCTTTGGACTTGGTTAGAGACCATGCTAATGAACCATCTTAAAGTTCATATGTTTGCAGGACCTATCCATATTTCTTATAAGGCCAAGTTTTATGACAACTGGGAAACTGCTTAGTTAGATGTGGGGTTCTATTCCATTTATGCACTTGATATAGTTAAACCTGTCCAATTAGTCAGAGATCATTAGATTAATATATAGCTGTTTGTCTCATAACATTTTCTCACAAACTTCTATAAATAGACATATACAGTATTCTTTATATTTCCGTTATGCTTTGTGGATCTTTCAGTTGACAACGATTTACTGAATGGTAAGCTTTGCTGTAACTAGAATTGCAGAGACAAACTATAGTCCTTGCCATCTAGTAGCTCACCATCTTGTACAGTGGTTCTCAACTCTGCTGCATATTAGGTCACCAAAGAGCATTCAAGAAAGGCTAATAATGCCCAAGCCCCAACCCAGAGATCCTGATTTCTTTGGTTTGGAATGGAGCCCAGGAATCAGTATATTTTAAGAGCTTCCAAGATGATTGTAACATGCAGAACTCAGATCTGGTGGAAAAGAATTGTGTGACCAGGTAAGTTGCACTCTATTAAATACAAGAAAAGAGATATGTGTTACCAGCTGTGGGACAAGAGTGCTGAATTCCTCTAGGGAGGACCTGGAAGGTCTTACTGGAGCTGTTATTTACACTTGATGGTATCAGAGAGGATTATTTTTAATTTAATACAATTTTATCACTGTCTTATTTGAGTAGATGTGAAGGGAAGGGGAAAAGAATACCAGGTTGTGTATCCCAAGGCACTTGGGGAAAAGATGTCAGTGTCTTCAGATAATTTTGAGTTGAATTGGGCTGAAGTATTGAGTGAATGAATTATAATTTTTTTCATTCAAACGATGTTTATTGTGTACCTATGCCATGTGAGTCATTATATTAAATACTATCAAGGATTCAGGAATAAGACAAAAGAGACCTACTGTCAACAAACGCAGGCTATTCAAGGAAACATGAATGATGATGATATTGTTGATGGTGATGAGATGATGGTAGCAATTTAGTAACCAGAGCTTAAAATTGAAACTTGACTAGATACTAAGATGTAAAAGAAATGGAATTCCAAAGTGAAGTGCCAAATTATATCATGCAGATGTTAAGAGGAAATGGCCTAAGGTTGAGAGAGTGGGAAGGGAGGAGATGAGTGATGAGGTTTCCTTTAAGAATATTCCTTTAAGAATACCACTGCCCCCACTGAGTACAAGGGAGGAGGAGTGGAGGCAGTGGTCTAACTCCTGACCTCAAACAGTGACAGGTAAAGGGTCTGCCTCCCTCTTCAAGCCCAGAGGGAGAGGCTTAGAGAACTGGGTCCTGGTTTCCTTTCTCTCCAGGAGGTAGAGGGGAGGGGTCAGCAAACTTATTTTGTAAAGCGCCAGGTCATAAATTAGGCTTTGCAGGAGGCATAGTATCTCTGCCACGTATTCTTTGTTTCTTTGCATCTTTTAAAAATGTAAAAACCATTCTTAGCTTTGTGGGCTGTAGTTTGGTGACTGTTGATCTAGAAGAGGAAGAGCTTGAAGCTTTGAGTAGGGAGCCTGGAAACTCAGATGAGGAAGGATCTGCCAGCAAGGTAGCCATATGATTCATTGTCCAAACAAGGATGCTCGGGAGAGTGAAAGGGGGCACTAATAACCAAGTAATTTAAGGAGTAATAAAGCTGGACAATAGGACTAAACCAGGACTCTCCCAGGCAAACTAGGATGTGTGGTCAGGTTACCTGTATAAGGGCAAGGGAGCTGCAAGCCAGTCTCCAGGGATGGGGTTCTCTAACCCTGCCCAGTGTGGTAACCACCAGCCACATGTGGCTATTGGGCACTCGAAATTTGGTGTTGGAATTGAGATGTGTTGAAAGTGTTAGTATCCATATTAAAGTCTTAGTATGAAAAAGAGAGTGTAAAATACCTCATTAATCTTATATATATATTACATGATATTTTAGAAATGTTAGTTTTAATAAAATATATTATTTAAATTAAGTCACCTGTTCCTTTTTACTTTTTAATATGTGCCTACTAGAAAATTGAAAATGACATATGAAGATCCCCTTCATGGCCCACATTATATTTATATGGGGCTGTACTGCTCTAAGGAGTCCTCAGAATTCCTCACTAGCCCAAGAGCAGCCTTACACATTTGCAAGATCCAGAAACCCTCCAAGTCAGTTTGCCTTACTGTGGCAAGTACAAGTAAGACCATTCCTGCCTCTTCTCCCTCCCCACTTCTCACCTGCCACCCATATTTGAGGAAGAGAGGAGAGGGGAGGGGACAAGAAGTCATATTTAGCTCACAAGCAGAGGCAGATTGAAAAAATAAATCAAAAGGAGCTTCAGCCAGCCATGTCCAATCCCTTTCTCTCTGTGTGTCTCCATCCCTAAAATGGCCAGAACTGGGAGATGTAAGGTGAGCACTAAATCATGGTCAGGCTTTGATTTATCCCTTGGACTGGGCATTCTCATTTCTGAATTGAAATAGCATTCATGACTTAGAGATTCTGTAGAACTGTCTGTTACCTATGAGTGAGCAGAAAAGTCAAGGAATTTTAATCTAGGGGCAGGGAGAGAGTACCCCACTGAATATATTTATTTTCTATTCTATTATTTATTTCTCACCTTTTACTAAGAACATTTTAAAGCATGCATTAAGGTAGAGAGAATAGTACAATAAACTCCCATTTGCCTATTATCCAATTTCAACAGTCTCAATATTTTGCCAATTTTTTTTTATCCATTATCTTTCTTTGGGGAGTGGCAGGGAAGGACTCAAGTATTTTAAAGCAAACTGCAGACATTATATTATTATACTCCGAAATACTTCAGTGTATAAAGGATAGAGATTTTTCTTTTAGCATAACTGCTTTTAAGGGGACAGAAGGACATTTACAAGTAAGTATACTTAAATATGCCATGAGTCATGCTGTTAGCATACTGGTACAGATAGTAATAACAGTAATAGGCAATCTGCAGGGACCTTAGAGGTCATTTAGTCCTGTCTTCTTTTTGAAGTTCATAGTGGGGAAGAAACTTGCCTGAAGTCCCTAGAGATCTGGGACTCAAACCCAGTTCACCTCACAACACACAAGTCTACTCCCTCAAATCTCACCTGGAGAGAATTGAACTTGGCTTCTACAGGGCCTGCTACACTCTCTCCCTGAAAGGAACCATTCACAGAAGCCCTAATCTAAGTGGAAGTTGTTCATTTGTTGGAGATATAACTGGAATTTCTTTTAATCAAATAGTGATGAAGATGACAACGATAATGAGTCTATCTCATGAAGCATTCTGTTACACAGACTGCCTTACATGGAGACACAGTCTTTGTCTTCAGTTTATTGTCTAATGAAGAAGCTCAAATATACTCAAAGCTCCTTACAAGAATTCTAGAGCTAATGGCTATAAAAGGGCAGAAGAAAGTGATTTTAGGTGATCAGTGGTCATGACTTCATATTAAAGTGGTATTTAAGCCCTTTCTTGAACATATCCAGCAGACAGGAAGGAGCTCATTAGTAAGCAAGGTAGCCCAGCTTTTGTTGCCTGGGATTACAGGTGGATACTTCCTACACTATTGAATTAAATTTCACATTTCTCATTTTACCTCCTGGGATTATGCAGACAGTTTTAATGCAGAATAATAATTGTATGGTTCTAATGGGTCATCAGATGCATGGAATGATGATAGCTGTTGGAGGGGGGGAGTTATGGACTCTTCTGAATTTGAAAAAGATGTTATTTTTCTTGAAAAAAAAAGATAGCTGTAGGAAATATTAAAAAGAAAAAGATATCACACATTGCAGCTTTTTGTAGGGATGCTTAGTGATATTTTCTTTTTCTCCCTATAATAATTTAAGATTATGGCATCATTGACTCTGGCTGGACGGGACTTCAGAGTCTAACCACTCAGGATCTACTCCAGGTTACAGCATCTCGTACTGCTGTTTGATTATTCCCAATGATGGGAGGCCCTTTACGTCGTAGGACTACTTCAGAAGTGATACTATAAAAAAATATTGGTGTGAGTATCAGACTGACATGAGTTCCAATTCACCCTATTAGTATAATTGGACAAGTCACATCCTGGTGGGTCTCAGATTTCTCATCTATAAAATGTAGAAGACAATGCCTACCTCATGCTGTGGTTATGGATTTGAAATGAAATAACCTAAGAAATGTCTCTGACCTAGTGACTAGCTTAAAGGAGGTACTGCATAAATGGTAATTAATAGTAGGTAGGCAATAAATGTTAACTTAGTCTTTTCTTCCTGTGCTAAATATTTTCTTGTCTTTCAGGGTGGAAAAACGGACCACATTACTTATGACATGAACATTGTTAAAAGGCTATAACCACAAAAGCACAATTTTATTCCCTTTCTAAATTTAAAACCCAATGGTGTAGTTTTGAAGTCACAGGCATTTGTTCCAGCATTGAATGGGGCCTCTATAGCTGGCCAAAGGAACTTTCCTATAATTTAAAGATAAATAAAATATGAATTGCCCTGGTAGTCAGAGTCACCCTTCATTCTTTGACATTAGAATGTCCTAAGCTGTTTTAGCATCTCAGAATATTAGAGCTGGGAGTCATCTTAGAGGTTATTATATATGGGCCTTTCATTTTAAAGACAAAGAAACTGAGGCACAGGAAAATTAAGTGACTTAAATTAGTTCAAGGTCATGCAAGGAGTTTGTGGTGAAGCTGAGATTTAAATACAGGTCCCTGATTACAAATACCATCGCCTTTCCATTGTATCACATTTGCCTCTTCCAAGAATAATAACATTTTCAAAGGACACCTTCATCTTACTGCCTAAACTCCAAAGCAAGTATTATGCCACTGGATTTTTCTTCTCCCTTCTTTATGCATCCTTTCTCTACCCTGAATCTAGCCCACAGGAGTTTGGCAGCACAGTACTGCTTTGAGTTTCTCAGATAAGAGTCAAAGGGTCTGGAGGAGGGAGAAATGGTAGCATGGGCTTGGAAACTGGAAGCCATTATGAAAACACTTAACATCTTTGATTCCAGAAAAGCAATTAATAAGGATTTAAATAGGGATTGGAGGTCAAATGAAATGAGTACTGAGATGTTTGTGAAGATATGTTGACTCAGATGTACTGGAACATGTCTTCATCTCTTAGAGAAAAAAAACAACTATTTGGGAGGCTTCAAACTCAATGTCATTTAACCAAGGCAACATGACACCTTGCTGGTCTCGTGTGCAATGTAGTACAAAAGAGCTTGTTGGGGAATGTAGAAAAGGTGTCTCCAATTTACTTTCAAACCTAGTCCTGGGGTGAGGGATTGGGACTGCAATCTGAGATGATGATGAAGACCCTGTTGAAATTTTTTTCTTTTGACATATATTTACTTGCTGTGTGCCAGACATTGGAGTAGATATCCGGAATCACACCATACTCATTCATTCAGTCATTCAGCACTTTCATTGTGTGCCTGCAGGATGCTGGAGATAAGATCCTGTGTTCCTCAACCATTTTTGATGCCTTTATTTATGTGTGCCATAAATACCTTAGCATCCCCTGTGTGCCAGAAGCTGTGCTAAGCAGTGCACATCTGGTATTTCAGGCTTTCTGGATAAGACTATAGGAAAGAAGAATCTATCTAGTTAAGCCATGCTGAACCTGGCTCTAACCTCCTCACTGCCACAAACCCAGAAGAAAGTCCCACTGGTGATACCACCAACTGGATTTGAAACCAGTTCCTGCCATGCCACAGGCAGTGTCCCAGGTTGGAATTTGTGACTAGTTTCTTCCAGCTCACAGCACTGCCCTGCCTGCTCCCCACTGTCTTCCTCATTCCCCAACTATGTCTTCCTCAGTAGATTGTGAACTCTCTTAGAATAAAGGCTTGGTCTTGTTCATCCCAGCACCCCCTCCTAAGACTTCACCAGTAGATTGCATACAGTTCTTCCCTCTCATTTGTTTCTCTTATCCTCCTACTTCCCTGATTCTTTCCCTTCTTCTCTGTCCTTGTTCTTTTTTCTTTTTCTCCCTCCCTGCCTTCCTTCTCACCTTTTGTTATCTTTTCCTATTCCTTCTCTCTCTTACTTCTTATCCTCTTCTCTTACCTTTCTATCCTGAAAACACTCATAGGGTCTCATCTATATATATATAAAAGGCTAATATGCAAAGTGTCCCCTCGGGAGTTTGACTAAGAGACTGGGAGTTCAATCACTCACTATGATGTGTGCTGACCACCAGTGGGTAGTGTGGAATGAAGGAAGGCCCTGGACAGCAGCTGGAAGGCCCCAATCGGCCCTGATCACTGGCCAGGCATAGGGACCCCACCCATGCATGAATTTCATGCACCGGGCCTCTAGTTCATTATATTAGGGTGTGTAGAATTCACAGTTCTTGCCCTTTCAGAAATTATAGTCTCATGGAAGAGACAGCCAGGTACATAAAAATTCTGGTACTATCTGGTGAGTAGTTGATGGAAGTGAATACCTGGTATAAGAGCACAAAGATGGACTCAAACCTGAGATTGGGAAGGTGGACAAAGTTTGTCAGAGAAGGAAGTACCAACAGTGAGTGTTTGCCAGAAAAAAAAAATGCTGGATGTGTAAGGAAGTGATGGGCCTGGGCAGAGGGCTCCCATGTCAGTGAAACCCATAGAGGAGTGTTCCTTGGACAACTACAAGGGTGCATTGTGGTTGGAGTCTGAATACCCAGTGAACCTTGTCAGACAAACCCCTGGTCTGGAGTGTTCCTTGGACAACTACAAGGGTGCATTGTGGTTGGAGTCTGAATACCCAGTGAACCTTGTCAGACAAACCCCTGGTCTGGGAATTCCAAGTCAGCGGGTTCCCAGGTGTTTTCTTGTCAGCTATACCTTTAGGTAACTGGCCTCTGGGCAAATGTCCATTCTGAGTCCCTAGTTCCAGTGGCCAGTGATTTCATACTAAATATATTGGATAGCCCTAGCTGGTTTGGCTTAGTGGATAGAGCGTCGGCCTGTGGACTAGGGGGTCCCGGGTTCGATTTTAGTAAGGGCATATGCTTGGGTTGCAGGCTCGATCTCCAGTAGGGGGCATACAGGAGGCAGCCAATCAATGATTCTTTCTCATCATTGATGTTTCTATCTCTAGCTCCTCCCTTCCTCTCTGAAATCAATAAGAATATATATTAAAAATTGTTAAATATATTGATTAAAATGGACATCCTTGAAGGGTAAGGAAAGTGGCTTGGAATTCTACTGCCTGCAGCCTGGGGAGGGAGCACAGGGCTGTGGAATCCAGAAAGGGAAAGAGAGAGATAGGAGGGAGGAAGGTAGGGTAGGAAGGAGAAAGGCAGGGAGGCAATATGAGTGTTTGGATCGAGGATAACAACACGTAGAAAGGAGGGAAAAGCACATGCTGTGACCAGAGTCTTGCCTTTGAGCTCTGACTGTGCACTCAATAGCTGTCATTTTCTGATTCTTGGTTTTATCGTCTGAAAAATGGCTTAATGATGTCCACCTAAACACTATATAGAGGAAATAAGGCAAGTTACATTACAGTGCCAGGCACAGTGCCTGGCTATTCATGGTCCTATAAATGGGGGTCTTTTAAGTTTTAGATAAACAGGGAGGTACAGATGTTTGCTGTTACTTGGGTACCTGGCTAGGGATAGGAGTGGGGCAGCAGCTGACAAGAATGAGGGGGAGTCCCAAACTTGGGAGAACCTGGGGAATTAATCATGTTAGGGAGACACATGGCGTAAGGCAAGGGCTGCTCATGGTGCTAAGAGTACTGTCAACACCCATCATAATCAGAATGGGGTTTGGAGACGGGCATCAGAGTGGTGACATGGTTACGTGCTTCAACTCTGAAGCCAGAAACCTGGGCTCAAGTCCTCCTGCTGCTGGGTACCGCGTGCTGCTTGCCAGGTGCGGGTGTTACTTACTCTCCCTGAGCTTGAGTTTCTTCACCTGTAACATGGGGATAATTACCACGTGGGGCAATGATGATTAAATGTAATATGCCTGTGAAGCAGTTAGCAGGCTATTTAGAACTGAGAAGGCAGCAGACCCAGGGAGAGTTGCCGTCTCATTCCCTAAGCTGCTGAGAGCAACTCAGTATGCCCTCCTCTGCCGGCCTCACTGAGAAGGGCTGCTGAAGCCCAACTGGGGGTTGTTATCTCCATAACCACAGCAAGGACGACGGCTACCACTCACGGAGCCCCACCTCAGGTATGCCATGCTCTTCCTTCTTCACATACCGCATTGCCTTCCACCCCTTGGGTCACCCTGGCAGGTAAGTAGCATTCCAGTCTAGAGGTGAGGCAGAGGCCAGGGGAAATCTGGGAACTTGACCCAAAGCTGCCGTGGCAGGATTTGAACCCATGTCTTCCCAGCTCCAGGGCTACATTCCTTCAATCACCCTCCCACCTCCGAGTTGGCAATGTGATGAGGAAGATGGAAAGAGCCTCTTGTTGAGAACCCCCAGCACCCTACAACGTCCCCACCCCTAGCACTTGGGTTCTGGTTATTTTCTGGGAGAAAGCCCTGCCTGGGCATAGGTGGCAGTCCTGTTTGGCAGAGGGCCGAGAGGGACTGACTTCCAGCCTGGGTTTAACAACCTGAGTCTGATTGCGCAGCTCTTGTGCTGATGAGGCATTTGTCATGGGCTTTTTGCCAAAGTGAGATCCAGGTGTCATCCTGGGTACTCGTTGATCAAGAATTCCCCAAATGAAAAGTGGCCCAGAAAGCACCCTGGTGCAAGGATGGTCCAGAAGGGAGCAGGGGTGGGGTGCAGGGCCTGGGCTTTGGTGTGGGGCAGATCTGCCTCCCATTTGGTGCGGCCGCCCTGTGCCACTGCGACTGCAGCCAGCGATTCAATCTTTCTTAGCATCAATTTCTTTATCTGTGAGATAATATGTGCACTCAGGTGTGCCTTCAAGATCCACGCTCTCCCTGCAAAGTGCCTAGTGCAGAGCCTGGCACCTGGGAAGATCTGAGGAATGGCGGGTACCAGCTATTACTTGTATACATTAAGAATCCTTTCTTAAGCTCTGTGAGGGCAGGGACTGCATCTGCTTTGTGGATTTTTATATTCTCATTTCCTGGTACTGTGCCTGGTAAATAGTTTTGGATGAATGGATTGAGAAATGTTTTACAGGTAGGACCGATGGAACACGGTGACTGATTGATTAATGACAACAGAGGCAATAAAGATGACTGAGGGGTTTCGTTTGAGCAGCTTAAGGTGATGGTGCCACTTGCTAAGTGAGGAATACGAGATTGGCTTTGAATATGTTGAATTAGATATGTCTGTGGGACATCAAGGAGATTTCTAACAAAAGATATGTGTAAAACTGTGTATATGGGATTCAGTGGGGGTGGAGGGGTCAGTCATGTATCCTTAACTTTGGGAAATGACCCTTGTATCACTTAAGACATCATGAGCTGCAAATAAAACATGCTGACTCGGGATGACTTAAACTAGGAATGGCCAAACCGTGGCCCACAAGCTCCATCCAGCCCACTGCCTGTTTCTGCATGTCATGTTTTATTGGATAGGCAACGCCTAGCTATTTATGTATTGTTATCGCTGCTTTCATGTTACAAGGTCAGAGTTGCTGAAGTAGAGATTATATGACCAGCAAAGCCCAACATATTTCCTCTTTGGCTCTTCACTGAAAATAAATAAGTGCTGAGCCCTGATTTAAACAATGTAGACATACTGTATGATCTCAGTGACCTCATTCTATAACACGACTTGAGGTTAGGTTGGTGCCTTGGTTTAAGGATATGATGGGCACCCAGGGTCTCTCCATCTCACTGACTCGATGTCCATCTCACACTCCATCCTCCTTTGTGGGCCTTGCAAGGTGCCAGCAGCAGTTCCCGCATTCCATCTAGAAATGACACGTACTGATGCCCAGGGAAGGCTGCGTCTCTTTCCTGTGTCCTCCTTGTAGAAGTCCCCCATCTCCTCCTCATGTCTCTCATTTCAGCATTTAATCTCAGGCCCATTCACTGGCAAGGGGAAGGGGATTGACAGGCTGGCATAGGCCGGTGATTCTCAATGCTGGCCAGACATCAGAATAACCCTGAGACCTAAAAAGAGAATTGGCAGCAGCATAAATATTAGATTTTTATAAAGCATCCGGGTGATTGAAAGGTGCAGTGAGGATGGAGTGAACCCTGAGTTAGACACATCATCTGGGGGAGGAACAGATGTTGGGAACAGAAACGTCATGACCAGCACAGTCTCCATGGAGAAAACATGGAAGGCGTGGGGCCTGGGTTCTTGGCTTGAGATGTGCTTGTCAGGGGCCGTCTTGGCCGCTGGGCTGGACTAGACAAGGCCTGATTTAGGCCAAAGGCAACCTAATCAGAAGGATACATTGTGACCAAGGAGGAAAGCCAGGCTTCAGAGCCAAGAAGCAGAATTAAATATCAGGTCTGGGGGACAAAATGGAAATAGGAAGTGTGAACATGAGCCAAGAGTGGGAAGAGGTGAGAAGGGGGTCACAGAGGGTGGAGGTGAGAGTTCCAGGGGGATGTGAACAACAGGAGTGCCAGAGACCAGATGTGATGCAAGGCAGGCTCTGGGGAGAAGAGCGTTGTTCTGCAGAGTCAGCGGGATGGGGCTGGACCAGAATGGCGGGGACACGTGTCTCTGTCTGGGACCCATGGGCTCCATTGGCCCTGGTCAGGCCAGCTGCCTCCTTGCTTCTTCTCATCTGACTCTGGCTCTCTGGCTGGATGCATGAAAGGAGCCTGCAGTTTTGCTAATTAAAAAGCATTAATTCACAATAGGTTTATGAAGGCTGAGTTTAGCACAGGCCCTTGGCAAATGCCATAAAGAAATTAAACTTGTCTTCTAGTGACCACGATGTTCCTCTTCTATGTCCCTTTCATCTCTCTCTCTCTTTTTTTGCTGTTCCTTCCTTTCTTCAGGGCTGATCTTTCCCAGCCAGCCTGTGTGTTCCTCCCTTCCTTGTTCAGTCAGGCAAATCCATGCTTTCAGTTCATTGACATCCATTCAGTCATTCATTAAACAAACATCTATAAAACGTCGACCACGTGCCTGGCACCAATCGGCTCTACTCCTGAGGCGGGGAGATGAAAGACTTCTAAATCAGCTGTCAGGAGACTCCCATGGGATGGACAGAGGTAGATTTATAAACAAGCCATCATAGTTTATGGGAACAAGATATGACCACAGTATGATCTTTCAAGTTCTAAAACTAAGCAGGGGGCTGGAAGATCTAGGGCTCGGGAGCCACATTGGCACCTGCCATCTGGGTTTGGCTCAGGGCAAACCCCTCAACTCCATGGATCAGCCTCCCTTCCCCCAAAGAAACACAGCCATGGCTGCTCAGACTCAACCGCAGCGCCCCCCTAGCAGATTAATATCCGTAATGTGTGAGTGTCTACAAAATTGTGTATCCTTACACAAAGACAGAGGTATTTAAAGTATTTTATTATTCTTCCCCTTCCTGGGTAGAAAAAAACTTATTAACACTTAGAAAGAATTCAATATTGATGCCCAAACTCTCCTTTTCTCTAATATACCAGAGTGGGAATAATAAGAGCCTTGAGTCAGAGTTGTGTTCAAAACTGGTTCCCCCTATTTGCTCTATGGTTCTCAGCAAGTTATTTAACTTCTCTGAGCTTCAGTTTCCACGTTGGAGTAGCAACAGTAATACAGTAACATCTATTTGCCTGGCAGTTATAAGGACTAAGTGAAGTTACACATAGTTAGCATTTTATTGAGTCTGGAATCCTGGCACATAGTGAGCATTCAGGAAATGATAGCTCCTGTTATTATTATTACTATTATTATTATTATTAATTGTATTATCAGTGGTGTGCTGGTAAATTTTTACACTACAGTCTTCTTGCAAAAAAGAAAAAGAAAAAGCATGATCTGCACATTTGTTGATTTCTGTGTTATAGCACTCCAGTGACTGATTTCAAACTAACATAACATCATTGAAGGAGAGAGTAGGCACAAATGAGCCTGTGTACACTCTCTTAAACTGGTGCAAGCCAGCTCCAGCACACTGCTGACTGTTACTAACATTATTCACATACGATTGGGTCAGTGGACAGGAGCAAGGAGCAGCTGTGTGCGGAAACCACCATCCAGACATCCAGGAAGGAGTCTTAGCTTGATCGTGCCTGACATTGACTGTCTGATGGACTCTTTGCTGGGGATGATCACTCATGTCTTAATTAAGGATCAATACACATGTGCAGAATTGTTGTTATTAAAGGAGGAAGACCAGGAAAAACTCCACTGTCTTCTGTGGAGTGTGTGGTTCAGGCCAGTACTATTTTGGTCTCTCCCTGGAAGGGCCTGAATCTCTCGTACAGCCATCCACCATGAATCAGAGGGGCTGTCCTTGCTGTCTCTATGCAGGCATACCTCGGAGATATCATGTGTTCAGTTCCAGACCACCGCAGTTGAGTATTGCAATTAAGTGAGTTGTAATCTTTTTGCTAGTGGAGGGTTTTGCCTTCAATTTGTAAAAAATGCAACATTCTGTGAAGCTCAATAAAGTGAAATTCAATAAAAGGAGCCATGCTTGTGCTTGGGATCCCAAGTGCTTTTCTAGGGTAAAATGAATAATGGTAACCATACTACTTTAGATCACTTGGGAGTTTTCATACCCATTTTGCTATTTGATCTTCAGGCAGGGAACTATGATTTTGGAGTAAAGAAAATAGGATCTCTATTAGTCAGGTTAATTTAGCCAAAGCTGCTATAACAAATAATCCTAAAATTCCAATGGCTTAACACAACAAACGCTTATTTCTCAC
Organism: Eptesicus fuscus; assembly: GCF_027574615.1. NCBI lineage: Eukaryota > Metazoa > Chordata > Mammalia > Chiroptera > Vespertilionidae > Eptesicus > Eptesicus fuscus. The sequence continues at coordinate 39,942,370 of NC_072481.1, read as the reverse complement.
AGCCCAGTCTGAAGTAGGTTGGGGGAATCTCCTCCAACAAGTGACTCAGGGGCATTCCATTGGCCAGAACCCAGCCTCAAGGCCCCAACCTCTTAGGAAAGTTGGGGGATGCCATCTTTTAATGTACTAAGGAAGAGGAACAGTAAGCATCTAGTCAGTCTATACCCCAGAGGCTCAGAGGTGAGATTGGCTAGATGGCCAGTGGATGTGGAATGTACATCTCTTCCAGGCCTGGCTCTAAACCTTCTCACACAATCTGCCATACCCTCTCTCTTCCTGCTTATTGGTGGTCCTGATTTGGGGTTGGGAGAATGGCAGAAATATAATATGGAAGAGCTCGAGTCCATGAGATGAGAAATAAACCTTTGTTGTGCTGAGCTGCTGAGACATGAGGGCTGTTTGTTTCCACAGCTACATTAATTGCCACATCTGAGTCTGGACCCACTCAGAAGTAACCAGGGTAATTCAATATATAAACATGCAGTTGTGTGCTTGTTGAAAATACATGGGTGTGCTCAAAAACAGTTTTAGGAGGAGGTGAAGGAAGAAGGAGATGAAATAAATAAATAATTGTTTGGTCGAGTATCTAAATATTTTTGTCCTAAAGGAAAAAGAAAGAGATCAGAAAAAAATCACTAAATATTCAGGCTTATAAGGTAGGAAGATCAGAGTTTGCATCTTGAATGTCATTAAACGATACGACCTTAGAAAAATTACTAAACCACTCTGTGCCTCAGCTTCCTCCTAAAACATGGACGGTAATGGCTGCCTCAAAGGCCAATGATGTGAAGATGAAATGAGGTGATGCTGGGCCTGGGTTTAAAATGAGGTGTTTGGACTAGCTAATCACCTGGACCCCTTCCAGAGCTAACAGTCTCATGTATAAAGTACCGAACAAAGGTTGCTGCCCAGGCTAACGTGAGAACATTGACTTCCCACCCAGGGTTAGTCGAACCTGGTGGAGATGATTTTCCTGCTCCCTTTTGCATTACCCGTCACAGGCTAGGAAAGCAGACCCAAGCCTGGTCGGCCCACAGGTGACCATAGAGTGAAGCCTGGTGAGTTTTATACTAAGTGAAAGAGGCCAGGGAGATTTCTGGTCAGTGTCCTATCTAGCCATTGAGTAGGACACTGGCCTCTGTGAGCCATGGTTACTGCTTATGTAAAAATGGAGATGCCACAACCTCCTGGGGATTGATTGGGAAGGGAAATTGCAAGAAAATGTTTAACACTCAGATGGCAGGCAACTCCATCAGTTGGTGGTGGTTAAGAAAGATCTTGAGAAAGATCTTTCCCTGTTGAGAAAGATCTTGAGGCTTCCACTTCCCAGGCTGGGTGTGGGGTGGGGAGGGCGCCCCAGGCAAGAGGGACCTCTGTGAGAGGCATGTGCTGTCTCTGAGGGCTGTGCAGGCTGCGACATGCTGAAACACCAGTAAATGTTAGTTGAGTGGAGTGGAATTTGAACACAATCATTGTGCCTCTCTCAATTTTTAAACAAATAATTGAAGTGGAATATAAAGAAACTGAAATGGGATATGGGGAAATTAACATGGAAATCACATTGCAGGCACTTGACAAAACTAATTAAACTGGGAAATGCAGCGATATTTTTTTTTTTTTTTTTTTGGTGCATCCACATTCTTCTTCCCTTGCAACAAGGGGGTAAAACCAACAAGTGTTCAAATTACGCGTTTATGTGTGTGTTCTTCCAAGCATGTGTGGTGCTTTGAAGAAGGTTCTGATGTGTTTGTAGCAAGAGACTCTGCAATTGAGCTGAGAGTTCCTGGGATGTTTCAGATATGTATTATTTTTTCCCGATGTAAGCAAAACAGAATACTTCTTTCAGTAATAATAATAAAAACAAAATACAGCTGCATGTGGCCTTGAGCCTTGGTATTTTCATCTCTAAGGTGGGAGTCATCCTGCCTGCCTTAGAGGGTTGTTTCAAGAATTACATGAGGGAATGGATGAATGATCCAGGACTGTTCACACATTCTGGGTACCAGTTGTTAACAGAACGAAGCCTTGGGGACACATGCCAGACTGCCAAGGCTGCAGGCCCCGCTCTGCCCCTGCCTGGCTGTGCGCAGCCCCCTTCCCCTCTCTTGGTCTGCTACCTATCTGGAAAATAGAGGACCTAGCAGCAGCTACCTCCTAGAGTTGAAATTACAAATGTTAATAAATGGCAAAACATTTAACATGATGCTTGACACATAGTAAGTGCTCAACCCGTTCTAGCACTCATCATTATCATTATTATTAAGTATGAGGGATTGTAACTTAATTCACTGAACGGAGTTTCTTGGAAATAGCACGTGCTATGCTGGGTGCTCTGATGATGTCAAAGACAAGTAGAACATACTGTTAACCTGAGGGAGTTTATATCAGTGGGAAGCAGAGAACAAGTGTACAAAAACTAAGGATTTTAAAGAATTTTTTAAAACATTTCCTCTGAAAGGGTAAAGAGCCTTTTATTTTTTATAATACTCTATATTATCAAATTTTCACATGCATTGTCTCATTTTATCCTAACAACCTTGTATCATGTCATATGAAATAGGGAGGATGAATCCCAATGATGTATGACCCCCGGCAATCTGCACCCTACACGATGTCCCTATTTCAGCATTCCTCTGACAGTACATAGTGTATAACAAAAATGTTGTTGCAACATTCTTCATTATTCAGCTGGACACTTGTGAAGTGTTCCACAGCATGTAGATTGAGAACTACCCCCAATTTAAATGGCTAGTGAGAGGCAGTAGTAATATACTGGAAAGAGCACTACATCTATGGTAATTATGTTTTTTTCACTTTCTAGGGCTTGTTTTTAAAGCAGTTTTCCCCTTCCCTTTGTATTCTAATTATTTATCACACTAGGGGCCCAGTGCACGAATTCATGTACCTTGGAAGGAACTGTGGGCTACAAGGCTGCAGTGGGCCCAGGGGTGGGTCTCGGCCCATCCTCTGCACCCCTGCCCATCCCCTCTCACCACAGCCCCCAGTCCCCTGTCTGCCGGCAGCCCCACTCCCCCAACAGCCACTCCATGCGCTTATGGTGCCTGGCCCTCTTGCACCCACTGCCGGCACAGAGTGATTAGGGCCAGTGCTAGCAGTGGGTGTGAGCGGGGCCAGCACCATTGGCAGGTGCGAGTGATGGCTGCTGCTCCAATTGCCCCTCAGGAGCAGGGGGAGGTGGAGAAGCCCTAAGGGGTGATTTGGGTCAGCAGCCGCTGCTTGCACCTGCTGATGGCACCAAGCAATCACGACCAGTGCCAGGCGCTGGCAGTGGCTGTGAGAGGGGGCTGCCAGCCCCTATCACCCCTCAGCAGTGGGACCATGGCATAGGAGCAAAGAATTTTCAGTAACTACCAGATGCTTGCCCCGATGACAGCGACCAGCACCCTGCCTTGGTCTTGCACCCCTGCTCACCCGCACCACCATTCCGCCGTGGCTGATGCCCTCCATGTTTTGTGCACGCCCCCTAGTGGTCAGTGCATGTCATAGTGACCAGTTGTTTGCTTGTTCCACCCTTCAGTCTATTTGCATATTAGGGTTTTATATATATAGATGATCCCTAAATCCTAAGATTTTGTAATCTGGAGTTGGAAAGAACCCTGAGTTAGGAGTATGGCAGTTCTGGGTTCAAATCCACTGTTTTCTAGCTATGTGATCTTGGGTAAGTCAGATTTCTGAGTTTCAGATTTCTTATCTACAAATGGAGATCATATCTGTCTGTCAGGGTGTAAAGGTCACTGAGAGCTCTCTGCACAGTTTCTGACACATGGGAGGCACTCTGCACATAGTGGGTCCTTTTCTCTTTTCTCCTCTCCTGAGGAAAAGGGTTTTTGTAGGTCATACGCTTCAGTCCCATGCACAGTATTTGACACACAGTAAGTACTCAATACCTATTATGTAGGTAATATAATTATAAAGTAATATAATTTATTCTTAGGCATACAAAAATGGATGGACAGATACATCAAAGAATAGAGTATGTCCTCCAAAACAGAAACAGAAACTTGAACTTTATTTTTTATTTTTATTTTTAAATTTGAGAGAGAGGCACCAAGAGATAGAAACATAGATGAGAGAGAAACATTGATCAGCTGCCTCCTGGATGGCCCTCACTGGGGACGGAGCCCCTAACCCAGGCATGTGCCCTGACCTGGAATCGAACTGGCGACCTCATGATACATGAGTTGATGCTCAACCACTGAGCCACACCACCAGGCAGGCTAAACTTGAAGTTTAAATGCCCAGTATCTGTGTAACTGGTATTTTATTGTGCAGTCTATTTTATTCTTTCTCTTTTGGATCCACTGTTAGGAAGGAGCACCTCCCAGATCCTCACTGCTTTTATTCCTCCCCCAGCTGTCTCTTTTCTTCAAGCGAATCTCTAAAGACACCACACTGTTCTGTCTTGAGTACATTGGCTGGAATATGCTAAAGACAAGTTATCTTGGGAAGGATGATGCCAGACTTCCATTTCTGAGCCCCGCCAATGCCACCGCCCTTGTGCGGCAAACACCCAGGATGCGGCCGACTTCAGAAGTGTCCAGCTGGACAATGAACAATGCTGAACTTGAACACAATTGCTTACACACAGAATTAAGTCTACATCTGTGGCTGTTAAAGTGGGAAAGAAAGATTAATAAAATACATGTTGAAGCTTGAAAGAATAATTAGCAGGACATTCTATGTTTTGGCTGCAAAGCCACCTCCACATTTAGCAGGAAGCAGACCTTTCTTCTAATCCCGAGGAGGATGAAGGATTGGCTGGAGCTAAATTGGTTTTCTTTGTGCATCCTAGTTTCTTTTCTTTTTCTTTTTTTAATGTTATCATTATTAAAAATTATTTTCCAAATTTCAAGTAAGCTTTTTAATCAGCCTCTTTGTGGCATCTCCTTGTTTCTGGATTTGCCATCACTCCGTCACAAGATTAGCTGCTGCTAGGGCCCTGATAAAAGAAAGCACTTGAATTGTGGGCTGCAAAGAGCTTAAATCACACACCTCTCCCAGGGCACGTTCCTCAGCTGTCAGGGCTGCGACAGGGGCTGCTCATAGCCCACCTCGCTGGGAGCAGAGTGAGTTATTGGTGTACGTAATAAACTAACATCTGTACCCTGCATCTCAGGATGGGCGTCAGGGAGGCTGGAAGACAAAGCAGGATGGCATCATTAGGGCCAGATTTAAGACTCCAATTTGTGTAGCATTTGCATAACAATGCACAAGGGCAACTATTCACTGCTCCCTTTCAAAATCCACTTGTTTCACCTTCAGGAGAACATTCCTGAGGGAAGTGGGATGGGGGAGGGGGGTCGTGCTTGCAAAAGGGATTCAGTCCAGCAGATTCCAGGGTAGGTGAGGATTCCCCTGCCTCCTGGAACCTGAGCTTCCTTCCCATGCAGTCTCCCCAGTCATGGGTGCTCTGGAACCTGGTTTGTACCAGCACCTCTTCTGGCTCTGAGTCTGTGTTCAGGCTTGCTTTATGGTCAGCAAACATTCATTAAGTATTTTAAGGTCAAATAAAAGCTTTGGAGGTCCCTGAAATACAGAGATGGGAAACCATGGACCATCCTGGCCACATTTTACTTGTGGCCCTTTGCTAAGATATTCAGCTTGTGAGGTGAAGTCTTATTTCTGCAGAAGGTACACTAACAGTATGTGTAAGTTAGCAGTCACTGAGTGCGGACTGTGAGGCAACATGCTCAGCACTTCAACCCTCATGCATTGATGCTGCTTTCCTCCTTTCTTCCTTTCCTTCCTTCCTTCCTTCCTTCCTTCCTTCCTTCCTTCCTTCCTTCCTTCCTTCCTTCCTTCCTTCCTTCTCCTCTTTCTCCACTCCTTCTCCCCTTCCTCCTCCTCCTCCTTCTTATTCTTTACATTTGAGAAAATTGAGGCACAAAGAAGTAACATGCTAGTCACTTGACCTCTGAGTGACAAAGCCAGGCTATTTTAGTGTCTTGTTACCTCATGTGACAGAAGCTCATCATTGTCAAGGTGATCGATCCTTACTGACTACCTCTGTGGATCAGGTATGGCACCAGGTGCTGGGGCCTCAGTGGTGAACAGAGGCAGACCTGGCCCTGCCCTGATGGAACTCCCATGGCTTCAGTGAACAAGCAGATGAGGACAGACTCCCCTTGAACCCCTGTCACTATCTTGCCACTACAGTGTTCCTTGGGGAGAACACAGGCTTTGGAACCAAACAGACGTGGTTTTAAATTCAGATGCTGTCACTGACTTACTGTGTGTACTGGAGCAAGTCTCTTAACATCTCTGAATTTTAATTTTCTAATGGAAAAAAAGTAGGAACTAATAATTATCCCTGCTTCAAGGAGTTGCTGTGAGAATTAAATGATATCATAATACATGAGACATAGGTTTCTGAGCATAACGCATTGCCACAAATTAATTTCTAAACAACTGTAGCTATTATTATTATTATTATTAATCGACTGATATAACTGGCATGCAGCTGAGTGCCTGTGACCTGAGGAATCAAAAGGGATTTTGCTATTTATGTCCTGTTCAGTATTTTTATCTAGCCGTGGATCTTGAGACATTGCTTTTTTGTATCCTACAAGGCCAGGCACACAGAAGCCCTCCTGACCACAGCCATCTGTCTGAGCATTCGGGCTGGACTGAGGCTCCTCATGAGGATGGAGATTTGTTTGTTGGTTTATCTTCAGAGCAGCCTCCCTTGAAGTTGCAGAATCACAATGTCTGCTGGCCACACACTCCTGAGGCGCTCTGCAATGTTAAGGGACGGGCCTCGTGTGTGCTGAATAACAACCATCCTGTCAGCCAGCAACTCCAGCCCAGGGCTCAGAGTCTCAGACTCTGGTCTGGGCATTTGGGGAGACTCCTGTCTTTCTGTTTTGCCTGCTATGCCTCCCTCTGACCCTGACCCTTTCAACCCTTGTATCATTCTGGACAGGTCAAAAGGTCATGGGCACTGGAGTTCTTATTGGGGTGATGAAAATGTTCTGAAACTGATTTATGGTGATGGTCACAGAGCTGGGCAGCTTGACTGAAAACCGTTGAGTTGTGTGCAATGAAATAAGTGAATTCTATCATGCAATATATCTATATTGTTATACACCGCAATGAGGTTATAAAAGAAAGTGGGGACATGCATTTGGGGATGCTGAAGCTCGCTCTACTCTGACAAGAGTCTCAGTTTCCTCATCTGGAAACCAGATTCTTTATAACTAATGGCTTACTTGTGGCCAAGGAGGCTGTGATGTAGATTTATTGTCAGTGGGAGGAAGTGTAACTGTGTTAGGAAAGGAAAAAAAGGGTGTGGGTGGTGGTGATGTGTGACTGTGCTGACTTTGGGCTCCTTGGGAGTCTGAAATGCATGTCCATTTTTAGAGGGGCCTTTGCGGAGCACCCTCTGAGGCAGGCCTCTGCCGCCTGCATCCTCCTGACACACTGTGTGAGATGACAATGACAGAGCAGGAGAGTGAGGACGTTTGGGATGTTCACTCTGCTCCAGGCACATTTTTAAGGATGATCTCATTCAGTTCTCACAAGAACTCTGTCAGAATGTTCTGCTCTCTCACAGATGCAGGAACAGGGTCTCCAAGGTTAAGCGGTGGCATGAGGTTAGGAGGAAGCAGACGGGCCCCAGGACTCTCTTCCTCCCCTTGGTGCGCGGGGGCCTCACGAGGGCACCTGCTGGAGATGCAGGTTCTCAGGCCCCACTGGTACTGCTGGATCAGAAGCTGGGTGGTGGGGCCTAGAAGTCTGTGTGCACTTTAGTTTGAGAGCCACCGCCTTAGCCATGCTGCTTGTCTGGTCCAATGAGAGCCAGCTCCTGTGGGGTGTGGGTGCCTGTTCCTTGGGGCATCCCAATGCTGCCAGGCCTGTACCCTTGAGCAGGTCCTGTGCAGGCTGTGAGATGGCTGCTCTGCCTTAGAAACCAGACCAGTCCTAAATGAAACCATTCGTGAAGGGAACTTGCCGCTAGGAAGAGTTGACCAGCCACAGGACCAAGCCAGCGTGGATGAGAAAAATGGCAGTAACATTTATCCAGTGCTCATGTGACCCAGGCACTGTTCTGAGAACTTTATATGTGTTTAGTCATCATAAAAACTCTATGGAGACAGTACCATCATTGCCCCCATTAAGCAGATGAGGACATTGAGGTAGAGCTAGGCGAAGTGACTTGCACAGCTGGTTAGTGGCAGAACCAAGAGGTGAAGCCCAGCAGCCTGGCTCCCTCTGCCCTGAGGGTTGTCCCAGCCAGTGGCAAGCTGCCTGGGTGCCCTTATCACACCTCAGTGGTTTCCTCCTTTGTGCAAAGACCCTCAGCCATTATTAATAAGATACCCTGGAGAGAAACTACTTTCTCTATGTTTCTAAATGAAGAATTCCTACTATGTGCCCCAAGGAGCCCCACCTACATCTGTCCCTGGATTGAGGCCAGGGACTTTCAGGTAAACCAAGCACTTCTGATGGCAAGTGGCACAGTGTCCCCAGCCCTGGACTGCCCTGGAGTCAGAGCTGCATTTGAAGGCTCAGCTCTGCCACCAGCCAGCTCTGACCGGGGCACTTGGCCTCAATTTCTGCAACTGGAAGATGTATAAATATTTGTATAAATATGCATTCCTATACACTTATGTATATTATATGAAAAATAATGTGTATGATTACTGACTCTTTGGGGTGCTGGGAAGAATGAATGGAGAGTGTAAGTGAGAGAGCCTTTCAGAAATCTGAGTCACTCAGCCACCTGAAGTGTTACTTCTGGTCTCCGCCTGGTCCTTCCAGCATCTCGGTTCTGATTCTTTTTGTTGCTCCTTTGCTTTGGCACAGGTCTGTTATCTCAGTCTCCAAAGCAGAGTTCTGGGTGGCCTCGCGCTGGGTCTGGAATGAATTACATATGCCAACTTATTTCCCAGTCTTCTGACCCCCACCTCCCACCTTTCAGCCTTGAGCTGGGGGTGGCAGAAGAGAGAGATGGATTCTGGACTTGAAACCAGACAGAGCGGAACTGGACAGGGCCTGGGAGAAGGGGCTGTGTCAGTTTCTGCTTTCCCTTTGTAAACTCCAAGGCCAGCAGGTGCTCAAGGCAGTCATCTGACAGCGAGGACCAGCAACATGTCCCACGTGGCCGCCCTGCACGGGAAGCATCCACAGATGCCAGTCAGAAAGCAATGACCCAGTGGGCTTTCAGTCTGAGTCGGAGGCACTGACACGGACCCAGGGTACCGGAGGGGCAGACTGAATGCTGAAGCCGGCACACAAAGAACAGAGCAGTCCTGACCTACACAGGTGCCCTTTATGTGATAAAAGGGACCCTAACAAGTTGGATTAATGAAAATGTCCTCCTTTGAATCATATTTTACAAGGAAGTAGGGAGTTGCATGTTTAAAGAAATCCTTGAGCACTTTGGCTAAATGAAGAATTGTCTAGTAAAATGAAGTCTCTCCCTTCTTACAGTACAGATTTTAAATAATGTCAGTTGGACTTTCATAAAATTGAAGCCAGCTAGCTAAAACACGTCAGTAAAGAGAAATCACCCAAATCAGGTTTATCCCTTGAGGTTTCTTTTGTCCGTGAAGCAGAGAGGAGCACAGTATACTCCACAGTCTGAGGATGACGGAACTAATAGGATGCCTACTATGCTGTGGCCACAATGCCAGCCACTGTCACACATGTGACTCCATCTGATCCTTACAATTACCCAGTGAGGAGGGACAGGTACCCCTGTTTCATAGTCAGGGAACTTGAGGGCCTAAGAATTTAAGTGATTCTCCCAGGAAAATACAGGAAATACAATGAACACAATATGATTATTAATAATATTTATAACAGTAACACACACACTATATGCCAGATACTGTCATGAGCACTTCCAAACATCTTAATTAATCTTTAAATAGTAAATCAATATACTAAAGTGTATTGTCCTCATCTTACAGACAAAGAAAAGGACTCAAAGGATAAATACCTAGCCCAAATTTAGAGGACTAGTAAGTGGTCTGCCTGGGTCCAAACTCTTATTTTTTTATTTATTATTTTGATATATTTGCTAGATATATTTCTTTTTATTAATTTGCTAGATATATGCTGTTTAATGCTCTCCATATGCTGTGTGTCATTGGTACCAAGTGACTTGTTTATTTAAGATGTGTGGGTCCCCCATGTCATATCCCTCACATTCTGTTTGCTGATTTTTTTTGCCTCAAGTACTTAAAGAGAAGCTGTTATCCCTACTGTATAGATAAGGAGAGGCCCGGTGCATGAATTTGTGCATGGGTGGGGTCCAGCTGGCCTGCCCTGATCGGGGCTGATCGGGCCTGGTCGGCTGGGCGGTCAGGGGATGTGGGAGGTTGGCCAGTCAGCTCCACCCCCATTGGACTGGTTAGCCAGCTGTAGTGTGCATCGTTCTGGTCATTCTGGTTGCTTGGCTTTTATATATATAGATAATCAAGGCTTAGAGAGGTGTAAGAACTGTGCAGACCTCCCAGGTGATGAGCTACAAGCTAAGACTGTTGAAATCAGAGTTCTGTTGTATTCTGTATCCCAGAAGATCAGAGGAGGGGGGAAAAAAGGATGGATTTGTATAAACTGGCAGAAAATAGGTAGGTTTAGATATTTATTATCCTATTTAATAAAGAAGGAATATGCTAATTGACCATCACTCCATCACAAAGCTGGCTGCACCCACAGCTGAGGCCAAGTTCCCATAAGGAGCCTTAATGAGCAATCAGCAGGGACCTGAGGCTACACCCTCCCCCGCCCCGTGGGGCTTGACAGGGGACCTCAGGCTGTGCCCCCCACCCGGCAGGGCTTGACAGGGGACTTCAAGGTCCGCTTCCCATCCCGGTGCTGGGCTAGAGGACCTCAGGCTGCTCCCCCCCGCCCCAGTGCCTGGCTGGGGGCACTCAGGCCATGCCCCCCACCTGGTGGGGCTTGACAGGGGACCTCAGGCCGCACCCCCCACCTGGCAGGGCTTGACGGAGGACCTCAAGGTGCACTTCCTGTCCTGGTGCTGGACTAGGGGACTTCCGGCTGCTCCCCCCACCTGGCAGGACTTGACGGGGGACCTCAAGGTGCACTTCCTGTCCTGGCACTGGGCTAGGGGAATTTCGGCTGCTTCCCCCACATGGCAGGGCTTGACAGGGGACCTCAGGCCATGCCCCCCACCCTGCGGGGCTTGATGGGGGACCTCAAGGTGCACCCCCAGTGCTGGGTCAGGGGAACTCAGGCTGCACCCCTGCACAGTGGGGCTTGACAGGGGACCTGAGGCTGTGCCCCCCTGCTGGTGGGGCTTGACTGGGGACCTGAGGCTGCACACCCCCCCCACACACCTGGCGGGGCTTGATGGAGGACCTCAAGGCATGCCCCCCGCCCTGGGCTGGGCTGGGAAACCTCAGGCCATGCCCCCCATCTTGGTGCCAGGCCAGGGGACCTGAGGCTACGCCCCCTTCTCGGCAGGGCTTGACAAGGGTGGGACTGGCCAGGTCTGGATCTAGCCCAATGGCGGGGGTTGGCCGGGTCTGGGTCTCACGCAATTTTGAGGTGCATGTGGGTGGGCAGGGACTTGACTCTGGGTCCCATGGTGAGCCCCAGACTCTTGACAGGAGGAAGGTTTTCATAAACATTTTACTAATTTTCTTTCATCTCTGACACTTCTATTATAGAGAAAGGGCAAATAGCAATATTAAATTATTTCCTCTAATTAATCCCCTTTTAATGTGCACGAATTTTGTGCACCGGGTCACTAGTATTTGATAATGGTAGGAGTAACGCATAGCCTATAGGCATCAAAATATTCCAAGTCCCCACAAGTCTAAAAAAGAAAATAATGTCTTCTAGGATCTGAACACAGGTCCCTATCACTTCATCAGATAAGGAGGGAGTCCCAGACTAATAGAAAAAGAAAGACAATCTAAAAATTCAGACCTTAATGTTTTGGATGGCTAGGCTACAGACTCAAGGGCAATGTATTTGTTTCCTTTGTCTGCTGTAACAAATAGCCATGAACTTGATGGTTTCAAACAGTAACAGTTTATCCTCTTACAGTTCTGGAGGCCAGAACGGTACAGTTCTGGAATTTCGAGATCAGCACCACCGGGTCAACACCAAGGTGTCAGCAGGGCATACTCCTTCTAGAGACTCTAGAGTAGAAATTTCCTTGCCTCTTCCAGCTTCCGGTGGTTGTCAGCATTCCAGGGTTTGCAGCCACCTCACTCCAATCTCTCCTTCAATCTCCTTGTTACCTTCTCCTCTCTGTGTCAAATCTTTCTCTGTCCCCCTCTAATAAGGACACTTGTGATTGGATTTAGGGCCTACCAGGAAAATCTCCCTATCTCCAAGCCCTTAACTTAATCACATCTTCAAAGACCTTTTTTCTTTATCGGGTAACCTGTACTAGTTCCAGAGATGAGGACTAGATGCCTTTGGGAGTCATTATTTTGTCCACTGCAGTCAGAGACTGAGGCCATGGTGATCCCAAGCAGCAGTGGGGTTATCTCCTGTCTTTGTATTCCTTCACATTTGGGAGCACCCCTGCTGCCTCCAGGGACAATGCTCCCTTTCCAAAAGGAGGCATCTCCCACCTGCCAGGAACTGGGGAGAGGCACAGTTCTGGAAAAGAGCCCTTTCTTAGAAGGTGAAGTGCTGGCTAAGGCTTAACTGAGACCGAAAGACATGAAGTGGGTGGAACAAGCAAGAGAGGGGCATGGGAAAGGACTGGAAAGTCGAGGGTGCAAGAAGAGGAAAGGGAGAGAAATTAGGGAAACAAAGAAAAAAGGGGAAAAGGGGGAGGGATTAAGAGAAGAAAAAAAGTAAGAATGATTTAGAGAAAATGGAAAAAAATGTAATAGAAAGGTTGAGAAATTAGGGAGAAGATGAGGAGAACAAAGGAGATAATGAGGGGAAAAAAAATCGAGAGAGAGGAAAGGTAGGGGAGAAAGATTGACAGGAGGCAGGGAGAAAAAAAGACCAGAGAGTGAAAGAAGAGAGAAATGAGCAAGAAGGAAAGATAGTAAATAGGCGTGGAGAAGCACTGAGAGAGGAAAGAGAGGCTGGGAGGTGGGAGAGGAAGCAAGCAGAGAGAGGACAGAAAGACAGCCCAGCTCCAGCTCAGGCTGGGAAAGAAAATATGAAAGGCATTTGGTAAGGTAACAAACATTTATAGGTTAATATGCTGAAATAAGTAGAGCAGGTGCAAGGTACAAATCACATTCCTCGGCTGTTACTGTCTGGTAATGTCCATACAGACATTTTCTTTCTGGTTCCGGACCCTGCTTATCAGGGGACAACATGCTTTGGAAATGCCACATTATTTTGTAAGTACATTTCACGTCCAAAAGTTCCACTAAGTATGGTATACTGAGGACTTACTTAGTTTCCATTCTGTGGAACTCCCCGGCTTTGGCACAGTGATTTAAAAATGGCCATTTTGACCATCAGTTTCCTAATATTCAAGGGCTAGACAGATCCCTTTCCCATTGACTGTTCTCCAAATCAGTCATTTAATCCCCTCCCTCCCTCCTCCCTTTCTACTTCCCTCTCTCTTTTCCTTCTCCCTTTCCTTCCCTCCCCCGCTCTCTCTCAAGATTTCCTTTTTTATTCCTTCCCTTCTCCCTTTGTTTCTCTCCCCCCCTCCCCTTTCTCCCTTTTAAGTGTCTTTTTAGGAGACAGTATAACATTGTACACTAGGGTTTCTCATCTGAGGCACTACTGACATGTGGGGCTGCCTAACTCTTTGCCAAGGGGCTGTCCTGTGCATGTATGTTTAGTAGCATCCCTGGCCTCTACCCACTAGATGCCAGTACACCCATCCCCAAGTTGTGACAACCAAAAATGTCTCCAGACGTCACCAAGTGTCTGCACAGGGGCATAATCACCCCTAGTTGAGAAAGACCCTATTCTGTAGTCAGACCTGAGCGCCAATCCTACTCCCACCCTGTCCTGGATTCTGGCTGTCAGACATGCAGATGCATCCGAATTGCCTGTCAGGCTTATTAAACACTAGAGGCCTGGTGCACGAAATTCATGCACTCAGGGGGTGTGTCCCTCAGCCTGGCCTAAGCCCTCGTGATCAATTGCCCCACAGAGGGAGGCCCTGCCCACCCGCCGCAGCACCGTTGGCCAGGTAGCCTGGGCCTCCCTCTGTGGGGCGATCGATCATAGAGCCCCCACATCGATCACCCTGCTGGCCAGTGGCCTGGGCCTTCCTCTGCAGGGTGATCATGGGGCGATAGCAGGGCCTCCCGACCAATTGCATCATATCAACCTTGGCTGCCCTGGCGCCAGTGCGTGTCATAGCGTGGTCGTCTGGATGGTCATTCTGCTGTTCGGCCATTCGGTCGATTTGCATATTATGCTTTTATTATTATAGACTAGAGGCCCAGTGCATGAAAATTGCATATTATGCTTTTATTATTATAGACTAGAGGCCCAGGGCCTAAGCCATAGTCAGACATCCTTAGTGCTGCCAAGAAGGCAGAGAGGCTCCTGCCACCGCCGCTGCACTCCCCAGTGGTCAGCCCGGCTTGTGGCTGAGTGGAGCTCTCCCTGTGGGAGGGCACTGACCACCAGGGGGCAGACGCTCAATGCAGGAGCTGCCCCCTGGTGGTCAGTGCACATCATAGTAACTGGTCGTTCCACCGTTAGGGTCAAATTGCATATTACCCTTTTATTATAGAGGATAGGGTGCTACCACCGCCCCCCCCCCCCCCAGGCTCCTGGTGCAGTAGGTCTGGGCTGGGACTGGGAATGTGCATTTATAACACATCCCAGGTGCCACCGCAGCTGCCGGCCCAGGACCACACTTTGGTAACTTGCTGACCTTCAGTATCTTCAACAAAATACAGAGTTCATAAGACTTCCCTCTCAGGCCTACTCTGCGGATTAAGAGAAATATGTACCTGAATACCCAGCACAGGATCCTGGACCATGGTGGGTGATAAATAAATGGCAGTACAGAAAGAAGGCCCTCTTAAAGGGGGTTAGTCTCTGACAGGGACTGTGAGGATTAAAAATGTATGTGAATATATGAACAGCAGCACACAAATGCTACCATTTTTACAAAAGAGGTTCAATAGTTACAAAGTTTTTTTGCTTATTCATGTCTCTGGTGGGCTCCCTCCCCTGGGTGGGCTCACCCCTGGCAGTGATGGAAGATAATTGATGGGAGCCAGCTCTGTACCTTAGATCCTAGAATCTAAAATTGATACACACAGACACATGCTCGTTAATAAGCCCGAGCATTAAGTCTGTTACTAATGTCCAAAAAGAAAGTGTGTCTATAGATATTGTTGCCTAAAAACCCTCCAATATCTTCTCTCCAGCTGAAAGGGAGCTACCATTAATCTTGCATCCACTATGTGCTATTTTATATGCCTATGTACGTTTATTCCTCAGACTACTGTGGAAAGTCTTATCCTTGTCACATGAAGAAACGGGGGCTCAGAGAGAGGTTAAGTAATTTGCCAGGTGCCAAGCAGCCAGGAAATGCCATACCAGAGTTGCACCCCTGCTCCATGCGACTCTGACTTCTTTGCTCTACTGTGGCAAGGTGCGGGCCATTGCTGGGAGGCGCAGATAAGCACCTGGTAGCTCACAACGCTCTGAGTCCAGTATGTTGAAGCTCTATTTCTCTAGTTAGAATTTTTGTTCCCTGTTTGAAAGGGTCTGCTCTCTGTCATCCTGGAGCCTAGCATAGTGAGTTATACATGATTGGCACTCAGTGCTGGGAGGGCAAATGAATGAATAAAGAACTGTCTCGCCCTGGCCAGGTGGCTTAGTTGGTTGGAGTGTCATCCTGTGCACCAAAAAGGTTGCAGGTTTGATCCCTCATCGGGGAGTGTAAGGGAGGTAGCAGATTGATGTTTCTCTCTCATCTTTCGCCTCTCTCTCTCTCTCTCTCTCTCTCTCTCTCTCTCTCTCTCTCTCCCTCCCTCCCTCCCTCCCTTTCCTCCCTTCCTTTCTTTCTGAAATCAATAAAACATCCTCAGGCTCAGGTGAGGGTTAAAAAAAAAAAAAGAATTTTCTCAATCGATCACTGAGGAAATGTCACTGAAGCAACATCAGATTGCAGGCCGGGAGTTCTGGGTTCTGTTCTCAATTTTCTACAAGTTTATTGTGTAGCCTTAGTGAAGAAGCCACTTGCTTTTCCTGTTATGGACTGAATTGTGTCCTCCAAAATTTACATGTTGAAGCCCTAACCCCCAATGTGACTATTTGGAGATAGGGTCTTTAAGTAATTATGGTTACATGACATTGTGAGGGAGGGGCCCTATTTCCATAGGACTGGAGGCCTTATCACATGAGGAAGAGAGACAGAGGTATCTTTCTTCCTGTACACAGAAAAACAAAAAAAGCTATGTGGGGACACAGTGAGAAGGTGGCCATCTACAAGCTAGGAAGAGACCCCTCACTAGAAACGGAACTTGCTGGCACCTTCATCTGGGATTTTAGCCTGTAGAATTGTGAGAAATTTTTAACTACCCAGTCTATGGTACTTTGTTATGGCAGCCTAAGCAGACTAATACACTCCTCCAGTCACCTTTTTATCATCTGTGAAACAGGAATAATTTAGATTAGATTACCTGTTCCCAAAGGGTTTATAGACAATGCCAGTTTTTAGCACCATGTTAATGGGTGTGCTTTCCAAAAAGAGTTCTGTGGTTAAAAGAGTTGGGAAAACCCTACATTTTCTATCTCCTACCTGGAAATCTATGAGCATATATAAAGCTATCGTAAATCCTAGAGCAGAAACAAAAACAAAAAACCAATACAAAAACACTTTTAACTTTATCTCAAGTTTTCAACCTTACTAGGTAGGTAATATATTATTCCCCGACCCCATTTTCTTTTCTTGCTTTTAGCAGATGAGGGATGAGGTTCAATCAGATTGAAATGCCTCCATCAGGCACATAACCAATAGGTGGCAAGTTCAAACTCATATCTGACTGTCTCAAAAACTCAGGCTCTTCTCAGTATATCATTTAGCATCTAATTTAGAGCACCCAACCCAAAGGCTTCTCCTGTGGAGATTTGGGGCAAATGCACAGAGTATTAATACTAGTAATGACTTTTGTTAACATTTATTGAGCATTTAGTATATCCTAGGCACTGTTCTAATCACTTAAACATACTAAGTCATTTGAAAGTCACAAATAGGAAGGGGGGACTATTGTTATCTCAGCTTTACAGATGAAGAAACTGAGGCAGCAGGTGTTAGTTATTCAAGGTCACACACAGGGCTAGAAGAGGTGGAATTCAGATCTGAACCTCATCCCTCCAGGCTCCTTGTCCTACACCAAGCATGTCAAACTCACGGTCCCTGTACACTGCATTTCAGGGAGAAATTATGAAGAGGCAGCTCAAAACAGGCAAAAACTTTCTAAGGGAGTTTACAAAGGGCTTCTCCTCCCATGCTGGCTATATTCTTCAGAAGGCAGACAGGATAGAGGGTTTTTCTAAAGGTACTAGTGTATTTTGTTTCTCTTCTGGCACTGACCATATTTAATATGATGATTTGGTCATTGGCAAGGTTGTGGAGGGAAGAAATGATGTGTTCAGCTCTGTATTCCCCCCACCTAGCAGGGCGCCTGGCACACAGGGTGCACTTGGAGGTGTGTAACTGAATTGGAGACCCATGAACTTCACCTCAGAGCAGCAATGGGGTCCTTATCTAGGACTAAATTAGATCTAAATGGTCACGATTCTGCATTCAGTCAGTGCTCTCAGAGTCGATTCTTCTGCTGGTTGGAAATCCCAACTCCCCCCTGTCCTCAGCTCCCAGCCCTGTTCTCCCCACCCCTCAGCTCAGGAATATTTCTCTACGTTGTGCTGCATTAAGCTAATCCGTCTGGGTGTCCTCCCCCAACCCTGATCCTTTGGACCCTCCAGACTGAGTCACCAATTGCACTTTTCTCTCCAAGAACGGCCTGGCTCTAAAACAAATCTTTAAGGAAGAGGAAATTACAAGAACACAATTTAAAGAAGAGTCGTAAAATACTTATCTGCTAAATACCGAGAGACACGTAGACATTATTTGTTCCAACACGTGATGAGACAGGAGCCCAGGGAGGTGGCTGATGGGCTGAAGTTTGTGCGGAGCTAGAATAGGAACAGAGTTTTCTCAGATTCAGTTTCCCATTCCTCTGTGCTGTCAGTCACCATCAGAAGTAAGATGCTGTCTAAAGTTCTGCCAGCTATGAAAACAGGTTATGTCAACCAGAAAGGACCAGGGTAAGGCTTGTGCGTGACAGTCATCACTTTGAGAAAAGATGAGGCACATGAATTTCCAACAGATGAGCTTAGTGTCTAATATTTGGGGATCCTCAGGAAACAGAGTGTACAGTTCCCTTCATGACACTAATGGAATGCCCATTATTGATAACGGGATTTAGCCTGAATGATCATTTATCAAGCATCTACTCTGTGCCAGGAACAGCACTAGGTTTTTAAAAAATACATAATCTCATTTAATCCTCACCACAACTCTGAATGGGAGGTGTAATTATCCTCATCTTTCAATGGCAGAAATTAGGACACAGGGAAACTCAATGATTTTGCAAGGTCATGCACCTTAGAGTCAGATCCTAGATCCCACCTCAGGTCGTCCACGTGCCGGTCTGCTTGGGCTTCTATACCATTTTTCCTGAAAACTCTGAGACTGTTAAGAACAGTTTGAGATCACCCGCTGGCCTCAATTTCAAGTCTTGAAACTTTCAAAGTTTTCAAGGTTACATTATAACTGCCTCATGCCTTTCTCTGGAGGGGCTTAATCTTGATAGCTGCAAGCTAGGGTTTGTTTGAATAATCCCTTAATGTGAAGAAAATTACCTTCTCATTATGAAGTATTCCGTGTCACTTCTATACTAATTACTCTAACCGTATTTATTGAGGATTAATGACTGAGCAATATTTTATTAATAACAAACTGGCATTTATTATTGTATAAATAATAAATAGAGTGCCTCATTAAATATACATGCATTTTTTATTTGGGCACCTTCATTGAAATTTTGCCAAAAAGTTTTGCGTTGATTAAACATCTCATTGACACAGTTGGCTAATCTTGCCTTTGTGCTCCCTCCCACCCCACTGCCCCGAAAAGAGTCCCTGACAATTCCAGCACAATAGGTAGGCTCGGGGATTATTCTTCAGGCCGTCAGGAGAAGCCCCTGGAACAATTCGAGGCTGCTGTGAATTCCGGTTGCCATGAGAACCTTAACTTTTTGCTCTTCTCTCACTTTGTAATGTTTACATTTGTAACCCTTACCTGGCATTAGGAGATTCCTGCACTTACAAGCTTGGATACCTATAAGTAGCTCATGGACCCAGAGGAGCAAAAAAGTACTGTTGAAATGATGTTGCCTGGAATTTATAGCTGAGAAAACTGAGGTCCAGAGAGGGGCGGTAACTTGCTCCACATCACACAGCTGTCAATCAGCAAAACTAGAGCTGGCACAGGTACCCGTGCCTGCATGTTGTTTCCACTGCACCTCACTGCTCCACTCTGGGAGTCTTTTTAGCATATTCTCAACTTGTGCCAAGGGTCTCTCTCTCCTGAGTTCTTTCTGGTTTTCTTTCCTTTTAGAAAATCACTAAACAACCCAAATGTCCCAAAGCTGCCTCACCTTGTTAACAGTCACATTCAAATTTCTCAGGCTGAAAGCCCCTCCCTGTAAGAATTCCATCACCTTTCAGAGTTGTCCCCACCCTAAGAATCTCCAGGTATACCTAAGGGGTGCTCATCTACTCTCATAAAACCAGTCTGTCTGCTATACACGCCATAGCTGCCCTCCTTCCCTCCTGTCCTGACCTGCCCCCACGCTGGATACTCTCCAGTTTGGAAGCCCTCTGAGGGAGCCTCTCTGCTGCCACCACACTCACACCCATTATGAGAAGGACAGGCCATGCTTACTCCCCATACCCCCCAGATCTGCTGTTCCTGGTGGGGATCAGGAAGGAGTGAGGCCTTGCTTCCCAGGGCCTGCAGCTCTGAGCACCGAGTCCCACAGCAGTGTCACCTGTGTTCCGAGCCTCCCCAGCTCTACTGACAACAGCTTCAGTGTGTGGCCTCCCCTTTATGCTCATACTAGAGACTCAATGCATGAAATTTGTGCAAGGGGCTCAGCTCTCACAGCCCCAGCTTCATCCGGAAGGTCATCTGGAAGGATGTCTGGTCTAATTAGCATATTATACTTTTACTAGAGATACAATGCATGAAGATTCGTGCAAGACTGGGCCTTCCTTCCCCTGGCTGCCGGCACCGCCTTCACTCTGGCTGGAGCCACCTTTTTCGCTCCAGCATCGGAGCCGCCTTTCTGCTCTGGCCTGGAGTCGCCTTTCCACCTTCCCATGCTGCCCAGAGGCCTGGAGTGGCTGGGGTGGTGCGGAATGCCTGCGGAACACCCCGCTTCCAGCCACTCGGCACTTGCGTATGCAAATTAACCTACCATCTTTGTTGGATTAACATACTCCTGATTGGCTGGTGGGCGTCGTGAAGGTATGGTCAATTAGCATGTTACTTTTTTATTAGTGTAGATTATTATAGACTAGAGTCCCATTGCATGAAGAGGTTCGTGCAATAGGCCTTCCTTCCCTTGGCTTCCAGCACCGGTTTTCCTCTGGCACCTGGGACCCAGGCCTTAGCTCCAGCCAGAGTCTGCCTTCTTCATCTTTGCTGCAGACTCCAGAGTCTGCAGTCTTTCTTGGCTGTGGCACTCTGCTCCTGTAGATCCCTTCGCCCCCCTGCCCTCCCTCTCATAGCAGGCGTCCTGCCCCGCCTTGCCATTCTGCACCTGGAGCAGCTGGGTGGCCGCCATCTTTGGCCTTCTAATTTGCATACTCACTCTGATTGGCTGTGGTGTTGTGGAGGTACGGTCAATTTTCATGTTTGTCTATTAATAGGTAAGATGGGCTGCAGCCCAGACTGTAAGTAGAGGACAGATGCCATCCTTTCCCATTGTCATCCTCCTCTTCACCCCAATGTCTCTGGTCTCAGATTTCTCCCTCTTTCAAAGAAAAATAAAAGTCTGTATGCATGTTATCCAGACACATGGGTGGCCAGAGGAATCTCTAGCCCAGCACGTCTGTGCACAGACAAACTGTGCCGTGGTCCTCTCTCGACTGGGACACTGTGTTCTGCGTACACTTCAGTCTCTCTGCCCTGTTTCCTTATGGCCAGAGGCCCTGTCCATACCTGTTACGGCTGTTAGTTCACCTGGAGTGAAAGCATGACTCCTGTAGTAGTTGGCATGTGTTCCCCCAGACAGTGCTTTTTTATTTAAAGGGCAGAGATTCTGTTTTGTTTTTATTTTTATTATTTAAATTCAGTGATTTCAACTCAGCACAGGACCTGGTACACATAGTAGGACTTCTGGTGATGCTGGTTAAATGTTATCACATGAACAACTCATTGCCTGTTTCTACAGGGGTCAGGGTTGCAGCAACCAGTCCCGTGAAGCTTTCTTTGACCTAAAGAATGGGCTAAGCCTTTGAATAAAGGTCTAGTCCAATTTCCAGCTTGAACCAGCACAATGAGCTCTAAAATGTGACATTTGCATCTATTTCACTAAGACTCTTGCACTCTCTCTAACCACCTCCACCCTGAAAGCCTGTAACAAAGAAGTTCTCATTCCACTAAAACTGTGTCATTTCTTTAGCGTTTTGAGGGTTAGAAACTAGGACAAGACTATCAGGCAAATGCAGCGGGTACCAGTGTACTGGCTGTATATCTTATCAGATATTCAAGAATGCAGCAAGAAATGTCACGGGGAGCTTTTGACAAAAATATTTAATTAATGGCAACAGCTACAGAAATGAATAACAGCATCCAGGCAATTACAGTGTTCAATAAAGCAGCTCTCCGAGGAGGGGGGCGGCAGCAGATTACTGACTGATGGACTGCATTTAAATATGTTATCCGCTCATTGGAAAGTCCCCGTGGATCTCTCCCCTCCAGGACATGGTCAGCAATAGTACTATTATTGTATCTGCTTGCTTTTTTAAAATGAAGTAACAAATTGAATTATCTGGGAGAATGGTCAGATATCTGACCGTCTCTGAAATAGTCATCATTTTTCTGACCCTGCCATAGGATATTGGGAGCAAGTGGAGGTATAGTGAAAAGTACCAAAATGTGTTGGTTCCAGGGTAAGAGGGCTGATCCAATGTTAATGGAGGATCAGTGGAGAATTGTAAGGCTCTAATCCTGGCTGTATGACCTTGGATAAGTTGCATTGCTTCTGTAAACTTGTTTTGTTCTTGCGTGTAAGATGGTATACTGAGACTTACCTGGCAGTGTAGTTGTGATGAAGGAATACTCCTGGCATATGCCAGCAGTTCAATACCAGGTGGTTTCTCTCACTTAGGTAACTACATCACAGCTGGGGATGTGGAATTTGATTTCCTAGCTGTTGAGGGGCCCATGGTAGGGATACCGAACCAGCTGCAATAAATGGGACCCATCTATCAAGGAGAACACAGCATCTAGAAACTATACAGATCCAAGGGGAGATGCATTATTGTAAGGTTAACACAATGGCCAGGCTATATGTTCACAGAGAATAGAGCCAACCATCAATCATTTTACATGTAAATGTGCATCCCATGGGGCACATGTTTGTGGGATGTCACTCTGAAGCAGGGGTGGGGAACCTTTTTTCTGCCAAGGGCCATTTGGATATTTATAACATCATTCACTTAATATAACTCGGTTTATACATTTATGTTGCAATGAAAAAAGCTCCTAGATTTATTGAATTTTGAGACCCACCTGTGGTTGCCTTGGCAGGGCCAGTACAAATGGTTTGGTGGGCCTTACACAGCCTGTGGGCTGGGTGTTCCCCACTCCTGCTCTAAAGGCACTCGTAACTGCTGGGAGTCCTAGAAAGGAGCTGGCAGCCGGAGGTCATAGGGTCCTGTCTATTGATGTGATTCAAAGCAGGGCATCGGCACTTGGGAGACTGTGAGTGAGTGTTTCAAGGTAGGGCCCTAGACCCAGGGTATCCAGACATAGTCTTTGCCCTGAAGCATGTTCACTTGTCTAAGTCATCTGCTCAGCAGTGAGTTCTTTTCTATTCATTCAACAAATACCTAATGGGAAAACTATTGTGTGCCAATCAAAATACTAGGCACTAGGGATACAGTGGTGAGTAAGTAATGATCTAGCAGGAATGACTGACGTTAAACACGGAATTGCACAAATAATTAAACATGTCATCAGAGCCACGAAGGAGAAGCAGTGCATTCTAGAGAGCGTGTATGGCGAGGGCTGAGCATTTGTCTAGATTAGCCTCCTCTGTGACTCTGTGTATGAATAGGTGCTTGGCGAATTCTCATGTCCTGAATTAAATGGAACTACAGAGTGAGGCTCCCCACTTGTCTACGAGCGAGTAAATAGTTCACTCCTATAGGACTCTCTTAGAGACATGGTTCTAACGTTGCGTGGGGGATGACCCAAATCAGATTCTAAAAAAGATACTATAAAAGAAACATAGAAAGGGGCTACAAGTGTGTATTCTCCCAGGAGAAAGGACCATCTGTCTAATGTCCACTGGGCAGCGAGGGAAGTAACACACTGTAATCAGCAGCCACAGGACCTAGGAGCTTTGCAGGGTGAGGCCACTTAGTGTGTGTCAAACACGCCTACATACCGTGGTTTCTAAGTGCCTCTCTCGGAATATAGCCGAGAAAAAATATTCACGATGAAAACCCTTCAAGCTTAAGCTATGTGGATTGGTTTGAAAGCATATGGGAATAAACATGGCAAGTCTGGTTCTGCCTAGGCATTGCTGCTCGCTCCTCACGTGGTTTGTGCAAGGCACACAGTCTCTCTTGAAACCCGGTTTCTTCTTCTGTGGCAATGGGCTTCCCAGATCTAACTCAGGGGATGGTGAGAGGTGGTGAGAGGGCCTCTATGAATGCACTTTGTGCCCAATGAAACTCAGGCCCATGGCTCCCTCCCGGAGCAATCCTCTGATCTTTGGATTTGGACTTCCAACTGCCTTCTGCCTATTTTCAAATGATATTTTCCAGGTATCTCAGATTATCATGTTAAAACTGGCTTCTGAGTTTCCACACACAGAAAGTTTTACTCAGCCTTCCCCACTATAGGAGGCTTGATTGCCTCGAGATTCCTTCCCACCACTCATCTCTCATATCCTATCCACCAGCCAGTACAGGCCGCTGCCTTGAATCTGTATTGTTCTTTCCATCTCCTTTGCCTCCACCTCCATTAGAGCCACCTAGACTGCTCTCCTTGGCCACTGCGATTGCACCCTGTGTGGTCTCTCTGTTCCCCTCTTATGTCCCCCACCCAGTCTCTTTACGAGTACCACAGTGACCTTTTGTAAAACAAAAATCCACTTGTGTCACTTCTCTGCTCAAAAACCTCCAATGGCTTTTCACTCCATGTAAAAGAAAACCTAAATGCCATCCCAAGGCCTCTGTGGGCCTGTGGAACCAGGATCCTGCCTGCCTCCTGCTGGCCAGGTCTCCCCTCCCTCCCTGCACTCACCTGGCTCCACCTGCTGCTTCAACCTGCCAGGCCCACCTGTCCACGCAGGGCCTCTGCACCATTATGGGGAGCTGCACACTCTCCTGGGACAGTTAGGACAAGTAGTGGTAGGCTCCATCCATAGGAACATGTTCCTTCCCTGAAACCATTGTCATGGAAACCATTCAGGGGCAAATCCTGGAACTCAGATGCTGGTTCTCACCACCCTCCTCTTGGCCAGACTGAAAAGCACAGGGAGCAAAATATTCTCTCTGTTAATCCTGGGCAGTGGGAGTATACTTTCACTGCATCTTTTATCTGCATGGCCTAATTTATTTTTCAGTAATTTTGCATTACTTTTCTCGATGGAAGCTTTATTTGGACACGCATACAAATCCTATCCATAGAACTGGATGGATTTTCCCAATGGACACTCCCTTGTAATCAGCACCCGGATCAAGAAGTCAAGCATCACCGGCACCCCTAAAGCCCCTTCCTTCCCCCTGTCAGTCAATACTCCACCAAGGTAACCACAATGCTGTCTTATGACAACATGGGTTAAGGTTGCCTGTCTTTGAATGTTATATATGTGGAATCATTCAGTATATAGTTTTTCCAAGCCTGGCATCTTTCACTCAACATGATTGTGTTACTTTTATAGTCAGAAACAAAGGCCATTCCCTCTGTAAAAGGGACACGACCAAGCACAGGGAGCTCAGGCCGACTCTTACGGATTCTCATTCTGCATTGTGCCTCTGCATCTCTTCACCTGCAGGTCTCTCAGCCTCGGGTGCCCCCCCCCCCCCCCACCACCACCGTGACCTTACCTTCTCAACTCTTGGGCATCCTAGTCTCCCATTAGCCATCAGTTCCTCTAGACCAGTGGTTGGCAAACTCATTAGTCAACAGAGCCAAATATCAACAGTACAACAATTGAAATTTCTTTTGAGAGCCAAATTTTTTAAACTTAAACTTCTTCTAACGCCACTTCTTCAAAATAGACTCACCCAGGCCGTTGTATTTTGTGGAAGAGCCACACTCAAGGGGCCAAAGAGCCACATGTGGCTCGCGAGCTGCAGTTTGCCGACCACTGCTCTATACTCTAGAGAGCTTTCTCTGGCCTGTGCCTCCCTGTCACAGCCCCTGAACTTTTGCTGTCACAGAGAAGCTCACACTGTGGTGTCCCCACTGTGACAAGTCCCCCTTGCCCAAGGGGGAGGACTTAGGGGTAGGAGCCATATTTTATCCTGTATCCCCAGCACAATACCAGGTGAGGGTGTATATTAGTCAATGCTTGTTGAACTTAACTCATTGAATTAAAGCAAGATAACAATCATATTTGTAAGACCAATTCAACTACAGAAGTCCACTCCTATGTTACTGGGAAAAGTACTGACTGTCAATACTTGAGAGAATTATTCAACTCTCATCAAAGATCATGCAGTACTCTATTAAGAGCTTCTGCTTATTTTTAGTTTCTTTCTTGCCAGCAGAACTGAAAAGGAATTAATCCCCCACATTGTTTTTAAATGTGTGTATGTGTGTAATGGGGCCATGACCCCGCTGCCCCTTATGTGCACATTGTCTGCTACCTTCTCTCCTGACTCTGCCCTATCATCACTCTGGACCTCTTGAGAAAGGCATCAGGTCTTAGGGATAAAATCCTGCATTTCATGCTTAGAAAGACCTGGGTTGAGATCCTTCCTCTGCCTCTTAATACTGGGTACCCTTCAGTGAGCGGAATTACCTCTCTACACTCATTTCCTCATTTGCAAATGAGCCTCTGTGTGTGGTCCTCCTAGGCTTGTCGTGAAGACAGAAACAATGTATGTGCGGAAGACCCTTATGGTTGAACCCAGAAGGGCCTTGACAAGTGGATGCTGCTACACTTTGGGGAAATGAAACAAAGATGGGTTTTGGTAATGGCAGAGGGCATGGGATTGCAAGGAAACATCTGTGGGGGTAATTCCCATTTCTGTCATTACCGCTCTGCCATCTAGGGGCAGGTCACTTATCTCTAAGTTTCCATTGGAGGGTGATTGTAAAGATAAATGTGCTGACATATGTATGTAGGAAGAGTTTAATGAGTGCTGGTGTCACATCAGCATCAGCATTATTTTGGACCCCTATGACATCCCAGTTCACCATCACCCTCAGACACCAATTCCTAGGAGCTGATGGCACCTCTGCCCTCTGACCAGCTCCCTATGCCTGGTCTTGGCTTCCTCCCCTCAGCACCTTCTCATTGATGTGTTCCCAGGGTACACTGACTTGGCTGAATTATGACAGTCAGGGTTGCACCTGGCAAATACAGGTCCTGACACATCACGGAGAAATGGTGCATCATTTGTCTCATTTCCCCTAATACTTTGAATTTTGAGGGAGGAAGAGAGGAGGGGAGGAGGGTGTAAATAATAATGAAAAGCCTCAGAAATTAATGAGGTAATGGGTGAGCACATTTCCATCCAAATGAGCTGGGGTCATGTTCCTGGGAAGGCACGACAGAGAGGAATAGCGGATTGAACAAGCTCAAAGCGGAAATCAAGCAAACAGGCTGAATAAATCAATGTCCAGTTGAGTCTTATTTGTGGCAATTACTTCCCTGAGCCTCCAGTCCCCGGTGCCCCATGTGTGGGCTCCAGATGCTCATTTTGTAGCCCGGAGTTTGACATCTTAATGTGTTCCTTCCAGCGTTAAAAATGGATATCTGCTCCGAAGTTTATATATGTCGTTAGTGGTTCCATCAAAACCTTTCTGTTCAAAGAAATGGAGTAAGAAGAAAGTCAGAGGTGAGGGCATCCTGGTGTGGCAGAAGGACAGCGAACTAGGCGTCATGACATTGAGTTCCTAGTCCTGGCTTCATCTTTCACTGGCTGTGCGACCTGGGCAGGGCACTTGCTGTAGTCAAAGGGAAAATTGGTTTCTTCTTCGTAAGCACAAATTCTGAGTTTTATTTCATTGCAAGTAATGTTCCCTATGTATACATCTTTTTCTTTTTCAAGTTCTTTAATTGCTGAAATTGCCCTTAAAGAAACCACATTGTAAATTGTGTTTAATTATGAATTTATTAAATCTTCTTGTCAATGGATCCATCCTATATGGACCCTTTGCAGGATATTTTGAAAGTTTATTATCACTGAAAGCAGGTGGTTCTTTTATTCTTTTTTGTGTGTCATTTGTTTCTCATATGGTTGGCAAAGGGCTTCCCGCTGATGACAAAGTGAAGAAGGCATGTTGGGAAGTACCTCCAGGGTATAGGGGCTCCAGCCAGAGGCCCCTGAGAGAGCAGCTACATGTCAGGTGCTGTTTCTTATATTAACCCATTTAATCTTCACGTCTACTCTATGAGGTGTTAGCATCATTTCCCAGTTTCATCAGGGGTGAACTGAGGCACAGGGAATGTAAGTAACTTGCCCAGGGTCATATGGTACATGTACGTAACAGAGCTAAGACTTGGGCCAGGCCTACCCAACTGCAGAGCCTGTGTTTTCCTCATGGAGGGCAGCGTGGGGTCTTAGGATGACCTCTGAAATGCTTTTCGAGTGGAAACCAGGCTGCTGACATGTGGAGATGGAAGGGCCTGCACTGAGTCTGTTGAGGTCAGCATTACTTCTCAGCTGCATGGAGCAGAAGCCAATATTGGGAATACCTGATGGTTCTCAAATAGTGCTTATATTCATTCTGCTTTGGGAAGAGGCTCCAGAGTACTTTGGCTGTGCAATTGGAAGTGTTGGGAGTACTAACTGCCTGTGGTCCCCACTCCATCTCTCTCAATTCCCCTCAGCCCCACCCAACTTTTCCACCAGAAAACTTGTGGACTGAATCAGCCCAGTTGCAGGTAAAAGGCCAGGGATTCCACCTCATTAGAAAACAGGAGGACTGAGGGGAAAATGACTCTCAGTGACAGGAACCTAATCCCAGCTCCCTGTGTGGGCTCCTCTCAAGAGGAAGGGACTCAAGTTTCCTGAGTACCTGCCATGTGCCAGGAATTTTACCCACATGGTCATCTGCAATCCTCAAACCCCCTACCTGAGATGGATTCCACTAGAAGGAAAGGAAGCTCAGAGAGGTTAAGTGACTTGCCCAAGATGACACAGCCATCGATGTGTGAGTGAGGATTCAGAACAGGAACCAGGTCCCTGTGATTGCACAGGCTCTGCATTTTCTGCTCTGGAGCCTGCCTCTGCTGAAGTCACCTCAGGGCTCTCTTCCCTGGCGAGCTCAGCCCAGATGAGCGCAAGCGTTTGGTTTCCTCCCCACTCTGCCCAGGAAGCTGAAACAGACAGTCGCCTCACACACATAGTCTGTGCTTCTCCAGGGCATCTTCATTTTTAACACAAGTGAGTCTCTTCTGGGAGCGACTGCACTTGTAAGTACTCACCTGGCCCCAAGCTCAGTGGGGCCACCCAACTGTCAGTTTTCTCTTCTATTAGTGGAGAGACGGATGCTGGGCATGGGGCTGAGTTCCCATTACCTGAGGAGCAGCCTGTAAAAAGAGCCCACTTGTTATGTGTGGTTCTAGAGGGAGAACTATGGCCAGTAGATGGAAGTTCCCAAAAAAGGCAATACTGAACAGTCTGTGCATGGGACCTGGAGTTGGGAAACCTCATGTGGATTCTCAGCTCTACCCCTTACAAACTGAGTGACCTTGAACAGTTTAAACTCTAGCCCTCAGTATCCTTATCTAGGAGTTAGGGATAATAACATTAACTCTCCAGGGTTTTGGGCGAAGCTTAAATAAGATAATACCTGTAAATCCCTGTGCTCAGCATGTAGTAAATATTCAATAAATGGTAGTTAATTACAACGCAGGTAAGAGGCACAGTTGCTAAAGGCCTTCCAAGGTGTCAGAGAGCCATGGACAAGACGTGGCTTTGGAGGCAGCCTCAGGAGATGGCTTTGGAAGACAGCTTCCCATGAAGTTCAAAAGCAGGAGGCCTCCTGCTCTGTCACAAAGGGGAACTTTAAAAATTGGGGTGTCTCACCTCTGTGGATCCCATTTCCCACTAGAAGAGAAGGAGGAGTGTCAGAAAACACATGGGCCTCTGTCAGGGAGACTGGAGAGAAGCCAGGGTGGGTGGTGAGGCCAGGGTCTCCTTCCCTTCCTCACTCTTGAAGCTCCCAGGCTGCCGAGGAGCTGAGAGCCATCAGTACAATGTGGTGTGTCCTCTGTTGGTCTCTGAGTCAAGTGTGAAGGGCACTGCCTGGGAATATGCATGATCAACTGTGCATCAATTTGAACAAACTGGGTCATCTCTGAGCCTCAGTTTCTTCATTTGGAAAAAGAAAGGGCAACACTACCCTCCTTACAGGGTCATTAGCATGCTTATGTGATTGATGGGAAGCCTCCAGTGCAGGCTCAAGCACAGGGCTTGATGGGCTATGCTGTTAACATGCTTTCTGAGTACACGGAGCCCCTGGGTGGTGGACAGCATTTGAGTTTCTGTGTTTGTGGCTGAAGAACACTGGCCACAGGTCTTTTTCCATTCTTCCCTATGGAGTCAGTGGACAACTCTGCCCAGGGAACACTGATGACTTCTTCCTCCAAGGCCCAATAAAGCCCAGAGTAGCTGATACTCACAGTCACTTTTTTCCCTCTTTTCATTTTTGAGTCTACTAAGGAACCATTCTAGAAACCTGTTTTTTTTTTCTCATCGAATCCTCACACCAGTCATTCACTCAGCCATTCTTTTAAAATTATTAATTTCTATTTAGGCTATTATTAAGTACATAACATGTTCCAGGCACATTGATAGGTTGTAGAATATAGAGATGAAATCACATATTCCCTGTCTTCAAGAAATACCATATTGTAAAGGAATTCGACTAGTAAACACAAAAGTTATAATATGGGTGTCATTATTGTCATATTACAGATACAGAAACAAAGGCTTAGACTGGTATAAAGATACTAAAGCAGGTTTTCAGTCCAATTTCTACTTAAACCCTGCCCTAAAAGCTGTGGTTTCCAAAGTTGCTTTATTGAACTATGCTCTTTTCAAGTTGGACGATTGCATTGGGAAGAAGAGGAAGGAGAGGGGAAAAAGATGGTAGACAAAGAGCAGAGAAATGCAATTTAACTGACTCCCAGACCCTTTTAAGCAGCTGACCTTAATGCTTTTTTGCAAAACCTGTTGGGATGCCCAAATTACTAACATGTAGTTGGGAAATGTATTTCTCAAATGCAAAGTAAAAACACCTTGCCTCCCAACTCTAAGATCTCATTAAATGAGCTAATTCACCTACTGCTTAATTTGCTAGAAGCCCTATGAGTAATTAGGCTGCTGACATCTTCCAAAATTATATTCTTAATTGTTGCATTCTTTTGCATCACAATGAAGCTGCCCAGCCTTCCTCCTAGACTGCCTTCCTCCTCTCCCCACAGCAGCTCCAGCTCCCTGCAGAAGAAAAGGGTGAGTTTTGCATTTTGCATACTTACCATCGTGAAGGTAATTAGTGGGAGATATTAATTAGAAATACGAGACCACCCTGGAGATCCAGCAGAATAGTGGAAGCAGTGGATTTTGTTGTTTTCATTTTTCTGTTCTCAAGCTAGTCCTGAGCCCTGCAATCCTGCAGCTGCTGTTTTGCCAGGGTGAGCTTCTGTTTCTTGATATTGTTTGCAACAATTTATAAGTGCTTACTGGAGCGGCGCTGCCTTGCTTTGGCTTGTAACCCACAGCACAATATTTCACTCTTGAGATGTTACATCCATTTGTCATAGTAAACGTGTGTGTGTGCATGTGTGTGCATGTGTACGCATGTGTACTTATACTCGGAAAGAGCAGCATTTTCCTTCCATAAATAACACTATTCTGGGGAAAATGTACACTGAGCCATCTCGCCAAGAACCACTGCAAACACATTTTGGACTCACTGTAGATAGACTCTCTTAATTGCTTTGAATGTACTTTCGTACTTTACTGAGGCTTGCTTTGAGGTGATTACGAAAGAATAAGGAGGCTTCTACAAGGAGAATTTAGAAAGTAAGTGCTTAGGAGACATTCTATTTTTGGGTTTCTGTGTGAGTGAGCCTCTAGCTGCTGACGAGTGACAACGACATCCCTCCCACCAGAACAGTGGGGCTGGCGTCCTCC
Source organism: Eptesicus fuscus (assembly GCF_027574615.1). Lineage (NCBI taxonomy): Eukaryota > Metazoa > Chordata > Mammalia > Chiroptera > Vespertilionidae > Eptesicus > Eptesicus fuscus. The sequence continues at coordinate 39,910,789 of NC_072481.1, read as the reverse complement.
TTGGCAACTCTTATTTTGGTATGACAAGTTCAACTGTGCCCTCACTGCCCTGTTCTTTCATTGCCTATGAGCCTCTGTTGTTCCTATTTCTGGCTGCTGGGGAGCTGTTTAGCATTCACGCTTGTACTTTGGAAGGCAGTTCCGGGCCCGTGTTCTGCCCAGTGAGCTCATCGGCCTCCTGGGATTCCCATCATTCAATGCCCAGAACATGTTGGCCAGATTTCTCCCTCTGAATCTTTCAGTTCGCTTGATTTTAAAAATTTATTTAAAGTAAAAGGAATCTTTCATCTTACCACCCAGTGATAGCCCATTGAATACTTTGATAAATAGCTTTCTAGGAATTGTTTCTATGTAGGTGTACATTCAACTGTCGGTTGGCTTTACATCAGGAGATTACGCTCATGTTTGGGAAGAGACCCTTTCTGGTTCTCCCTCCAGCACAAGCCTTCTGTGTGGGCCTGGCCATGACATTCAAGCCCTCAAGGCTTCTGTTTTCATTTCACATGTAAAGGGCAAGGCCTCTCTCAGCTACGGATTTCAGATTTCGTGGATATGTGCATCTTGGGTGTCAGGAATCTGGCTCAGGGACATTGAGCATTGGAAGGCTTATCTCTCAGTTTTGCCTTCCTCTGAAAGAATGGCCAATGACCTAATTGAGTAATGAGGATGGACAAGAGGCCTCAGGGTGCACTGTAAGAGCGGGCATTTGGATCCACACAGAACTGGCTGCAAGCCAGCTCCATAATTTAAGAGCTCTGTGACCTGGGGTCCCTCCCCCTCTCTGAGCCCCCTTCCCTTTTGGCAAAGCAGGACCATGATGCCTGCCTGGAGCCCAGCCATGGAAATTACATGAGAAAATGTTGGTGAAAGTGATCAACACAGTACCTGGCATCCACAGGCTCTCAAGGAAGGAAAATTCTCCTCCGTCTCTCCTTTCTATTCTCTTTGAAGGGAGGAGGTGAGAGAATTGAACTAATAAAACAGAAATTAAAATCAGTAACCAGGAACAGATGGCCATGAATGGGTGTAAGGAAAACTGGGTAGCCTTCTGACATAATGATAGTAGATAACTTTGTTCTCTCCAAGGCAGTTTAGGAAAGAGGAGGTGGATACCTTCTTCCTTGTCTGCAGCAGAGTTTCTTAAAGATACTGAAACCACAACTGTAATATTAACCACTGTTTGTTGAGTCAGGCAATGGGCTTGTTAAATGATGTACTTAGTATACAGACTTGCTCTCATCCTGACACCTGCTTGCTGTTGCATTTTATAAAGAGACAAACACAAGAAGGAATGGAGCTCAGGTTTGAATAGTTTGATTCCCTAGCCGCGGTTCCTGTTCTACCTCTGTCAAAGACAGGCTAGCAAAGCACAGTGGTCATTTAAATGAATCGCACAGCTGACGCTTTCGCTTAATATGGGCGCTTTACCTACAACAGGTTGAGGTCTAAATGGCAATTCACCTTTGCATCCCCAACAGCTGGTTCATGGTAACGGCCCACTTCAATGCTGAATAACTAAATGAAAAAAAAGTTAGATCTAACTTAAACAGACCACCAGGATAAACCCACACCAGACCTGAGGAAAGAGCCGAACTCTGTATCCTGAAACAAGCTTTTTTATTAGTGGAAGAGCTGCCTGGTAGGTAGAACACAGCACTGTGATCCAGGGCTCTGGGGCAAAAAATGAGCCCTATCACAGATGGAAGAGAATTTTCCATCACCTGCAATTCGGGGCTTGGATTTTTACTTGGTTGCCAGAGCCAGCTCTCACAGAGGGACATGGAAACACTTCCAAAGAGCAGAGGGTAGACCTTGAATGTTACCTTCCTCTGTGCTCAGACCTCACAAACTCAGGGTGGCCAACACAGAGCTAGTCAGTAGCCCTTCTCTGTGGACCCATGTTCCTCTCATCAAAGTCCTGTGGACAGCTGATCCAAGTGCACGTTGTGGTAGGCTGTTCCCTAGAGGCCAGTGACAGAAAGGGTTCTCAGAACCACATAGTTTCCTTGCCAACCAGGTGGGACATTTTAAAATAAAGTAGAAAGGTAAGTGGGGCAAGGGAAGGGAAACTCGTCTTTACTGAACAGTATTCTGTGTTAGGCACCATCCTGGCATCTTCAGTAAAATAAGTCATGTCCTCTTTACGGAGAACCCATGACATACATGGTCCCCATTTTACAGATGTTACTGCCTGTTCAGCCAAGAGGGCTCATTGGCTCAGTACTAAGTTCATATCAGGGGACACGAGAGATGAAGGAAAAATTAGAACATGATTTTTGCCATATTTTTCAGGGTATTGGTGGTACTGTTTGAGCAAGGATGGGTACACAGACATATACATATACATATATATGTATATATAAATATATATATAGATATATATATATACACACACACACACACACACACACACACACACACGTATACATATATCTACAAGACATTGAAGAATTACAGCCCCTACACACACATATATAGTCTCATCACTGAGGTATACCTACTGCTAATACAGAATTTAGAATCCTGGTTTTTCACTGATCATTAATTCATTTTCCATATTATTAATTTAAACCCTGTAAACGTAATGTTTATTAACAGCATAATTTTCTAACCAATGGCTGTCTCTTCTAATTATTCTTCCCCTCCTTTTCCTCCTCCCCCTCTTGCTGCTGCTAGTACTTCTTATTTATAGCTCATCTTTATGGAGGGCTTGCAGTGCAGTAGACTCTGAATTAAATTCTTGTAAAATCTCATTCAGTCCTCATAGTAACTCCATGAAGTCGGTTCTGCTATTATCTCTTTAAAGAGGCAAATATGGAGATGAGGGATCTAATGTGCAGAAAGGTTAAATAACTTACCTAAGATAGCATGACTGTTAAGAAGTAGTGGTTGTTTTTTGTTTTCTCGGGTTCTAGAATGAAGTTCCTAACCACTGCCATGTTCGTATTTTCAGGCTATAGGTTGATTCCAGTCCTTCCTTGTAGTATCATCCTTTGTGTGTGTGTGTGTGTGTGTGTGTGTGTGTGTGTGTGTGTGTGTAGTTACTTTTGATTAGATTCTTAAAAGAGATTTACAGAAACAGAATGACTATGTAAAAGTATGAATATTTTGCAGACTCTTAATATTCCCAGCCAAACTGCTTTCCAAAAGTCCTACCCACTTACATTTCTGCCCTCAATATGTGAGAATGCTCATTTCATCACACATTTGTCAGAAATGACAGGGAAATCAAAAGAAGCTAATGGCCCTGGTGGGTGTTGTTCAGTGGCTAGAGCATTGGCCTGCAACATCGAAGGTCATGGGTTCAATTCCTGGTCAAGAGCATGTACCTGGATTGCAGGTTCGATACAGGTGTGGAGGCAACCAGTCAATGTGTCTCTCACACATCAATGTTTTCTCTCTCTCTCTCTCTCTCTCTCTCTCTCTCCTCTCTCTCTCTCTTCCTCCTCTCTCTCTCCCCTTCTTCCCTCCCTCCCACTCTCTCTAAAAAATCAATGGAAAAAATATCCTCAGGTGAGGATTAACAACAACAACCACAAAAAGAAGTGAATGACCCTATATGGCTAACATTTCAGACATGTACAGTATCTGAGAATTCTGGAGTTCCTGGTTATTATACTAGTAGGCCTATGAGGGTCTTGGGGAAGGTAGAGAGAGAACCAGCATAGGGTGGGGGCAATACTTGTAATGTGCGTTAAAAACATTTCGAATCAGAATATTTGGCTTTGAGACCCACCTCTACCAATTGCTAATTGTTGGCTCTGAAATTTCAGTCTCCCTGTTTAAATAACAACAATTTTTTCCAGTTGTTGGGTGGGGGCATGGATAGAATGGGGATTATGAGAGGCTTTGGGAAAGGGGGGTGGTTCAGCTGGGCCTTAGAAGTTGGGGTAGGATTTCAGTTGGTGAGGAGGTAACAGCAGGGCCTTCTGGGTAGAGGTGGCTCCTGAACCACTGAAGGCATGGCTTGTTCTGGGGACAGTGGGAACAATGCATACTCACAGAATGGGGTAATGACTAGAGTCGGGGTTGGCACAGTGAGCTTGGGCAGGATGCCAAGAACCTTAAATATTATTCCAGGGAGTATGAATTTGGTTTATAGATAATGAGATTCAATCAGAGTTTGCTCTTGAGGGGAGCTTGATCAGATTTGTATTTTTAGGAGACAGTCCTGAATAAATAGGAAACTAGAGAATAAATGGACAGAGAGGCACTAGTCAGGCAAGGTCCAAATAATCAAGGCAAGATATGAAGAAGTCCCAACTTTCCTTTCAGAAAGTAAGGTGCCTGTGGCTATAAGAGAAGTGCAAACATCTTAGGGGGAGCCCAGCAGAGGGATTAATCCATTTCCACCCACAATAGCAGTCAAGAGACAGAATTTAGAGAAGTAAAATGTATCAAGTGGACATACAACCACCCTGCAAGGAGGGTAATCTTATCCCCATTTCACAGATGGGTAAAATGAGACTCTGGTGGGTCAATCAACCTACTCATCACTATGCAGATGGAAAGTGAAAATATTGACGTGAAAGCCAAGAGTGTCAGACCCCAAATCTCACTCCACTCCCCTTCAAGGCATCCTAAAGGAGGTGGCCTTTCAGCAACACCTCCAGATGGACAACAATGGATGAAGAGAACTCCAGGCAGGGAAAACAACCTGCTGAGAATCTGTGGTCCCTTTTAAGCACGGGCACACCTACTTTCAGAGATCATATACACTGGAGTGAGTACTCAGTTGCTAACTGAGTGTTTATTGTGTATCAAGTGCTAGTCTTAGTGCTCAACACTTACTGCATCTTTCGATCTTGTCTGCAGTTTACACGTAGGTACTTATTATCATGCCCACTTTAGAGATTATCAAATTGAAGACACAAAGCAGTCAAGTGAGTTGCCCAAATTCATGTAGCTAGGAGTGGCAGAGCCAGCCTTTCACCTCAGCTTCAGATGTCCTACTTCCTGCGCTCTCAGCCTCTTATGTGCAGTGTGGAGGCCAGGAGCCATTCTTCCCTGGAAACAACCTGGAAGGAAACAGTGGAGTAAATCTATTTTTTCTTTTCCCGAAGAGGCTAGGAATGCCTTTGATGAGAACAGAGATCAACCAGGGAGATCTGTTATTTTTTTAATGTGTGACCGTAATGACCATTTCTAGAACTATGCCATTGCCGGGGCACTGCGACGTAGGATGCTCTGCGGATCTCTCCTGTGCAGACCCTGCTGGGTATGTTGAGCAAAGGGAAACTCACTTGGGGAGTGTTAGGAAACCAGAGGCAGCTGATTGGGTTAACCCAGATGACCTGGTAAGGAAACGAAAACAGTGGCAATGGGAATGAGGAGAAAGGGACATTCAGGAATAATGATAGACTTGATAGGACTTGGTGTCTCATTGCATGTGAAGAGTACAGGAAAGAGGCCTTAGGATGGTACCCACTTTCTGTCTCATCTTACTGGGATCCACTGATTACTTATTACTTTGCTTGGCTGGAAAAGTATATCTTTATAAAGAAAATGTATCTATTGTTGGAGCCAGGAGCAATACACTTGTTTCCTTTTCCTGTGCAGAGAAAGCTAAAAGTGTCAGGGTTATGCATGAATAATAAAAACCCAGATTCCCCCCGCCCCTTCTGCTTAAAGAGAAAGATGATTTTGCTCATAACTTTGATGAGCTTGATGAATGTTCGGATATCATCCCAAGCACATGGACCGCCCCGGCACTGGGGAAATTATTAATATTTTACTGGTGGACTTGGTTGAGCAAACACAATAAAAACAGGCTCGGTGTCATTGCATGCTGGAAAAGCAGATGGCAGTCGGAAGCAAAGCTGCATCCGGCAGTTTGAAATTTCAAATTACATCAATTTGAAGCTTTGCTCGTGCCTCAGGCAAGATTTCCCCTCAAATGAAGGAGACAGGGGAGGCGAACCCTTTCTATCCGGGCTGGTTTGGCAGTGGCTGCTGACTGGTGCATGGCTTTCTATGATGCTCAGTGGCCCCAGAGCTGGAAGGGAGATGGGCTACCTCTGTCCCAAGCTGTAGGGTATAATATGGGGATGACAAACCAGAGAAGTCCCAACTCATCAGCCCTAGCTCTCTATTCATGCATATTCTGTGTAAAAAGTTTCCCATTTTATGTCCCCCTCCCAACCTAGATAACATATTCTTTAAGACACAGATCATGCATTGCTTACTTCAGTTTACATATGACTTTGTCAGCCTCACAGTCTCCTGCCCTCTCATCTGTATCTCTTCCACTTCTCTCATAACACTGTCATCTTGGATTGCAAGATATACTTTGGAGACTGGAGGCTGTGAGCTCTTTAGAGATGGGACTGGGTCTGTCTTCAGCACAGCAATTACAGTCCCTAGAACATGGCAGTCAATTAATGAATGGTAGTTTTGTTATAATAATAATTACCAGATAAAGATCAGCATATGCTGTATTTGTATATGCATGTACATAATAAACACAGAAAAAGCATAAAGGTGTACATGATATCTGGGATGGAAGATATGTGTGAAAAGAAGGTAGGTGTGGGGTGTGGGCCTGTATACAGGAGATTTTCACATTGAATGAGGCATTTAAGTCAGCTAAAATCCTATCTATCATGTCATATGAGGTTCTTTCAAAATATTCACTGTGGGACTACTCTCCTGCCAACCTGATTGACGCCTAACTGCTCCCCTGCCAGCCTGATTGCCCCTAACTACCCTCCCCTGCAGGTCTGGTCACCCCTAACTGCCCTCTTCTGCCAACCTGGTTGCCCCTAACTGTCCTCCCCTGCAGGCCTGGTCACCCCCAACAGCCCTCCTCTGCTGGCTTGGTAACCCCTAACTCTCTCCCTTGCCAGCCTGGTCACCCCTAACTGCCCTCTCCTGCCAACCTGGATGCCCCTAACTGTCCTCCCCTGCAGGCCTGGTCGCCCCCAACAGCCCTCCCCTGCTGGCTCGGTAACCCCTAACTCTCTCCCTTGCCAGCCTGGTTGCCCCCAACTGCTCTTCCCTGCTGGCCCAGTCACACCTAACTTCCCTCCCCTGCAGGCCTGGTTGCCCCTAACTGTCCTCCCCTGCAGGCCTGGTCCCCTCCAACTGCCCTCCCCTGCAGGCCTGGTTGCCCCCAACTGCCCTCCCCTTGAAACTCCCCTTCAAGGTGAAAAAAAAAAATGATGTGTCTTCTCCCTATTTACCATGAGAATAGTTGTATGTGTTTCATGTCCATTGGCTGAGAACTGTACACTGACAAAGAAGTGTGTGATGCATGGTAATAGTTACACTCCCCTGCAGGTCTGGTCCCCCCCAAATGCCCTCCCCTGCTGGTCCGGTCACCCCTAACTGGCCTCCCCTGCAGGCCTGGTCATGCCTAACTGCTCTCCCCTGCAGGCCTGCCCCCCCCCCCAACTACCCTCCCCTGCTGGCCTGGTCCCCCCACTGCCCTCCCCTGCAGGCCTGGGTCCCCCCCCCCAACTATCCTCCCTTGCAGGCCTGGTCTCCCCCAACTGTCCTCCTCTCCCAGCCCGGTCACCCCTAACTGCCCTCCCCTGCTGGCCTGATTGCCCACAACTGCCCTCCCCTGCAGGCCATCTTGTGGTGGCCATCTTGTGTCCACATGGGGGCAGTCATCTTTGTCCACATGGGAGCAGCCATATTTGACCACATGGGGGTGGCCATCTTGTGTGTTGGAGTGATGGTCAATTTGCATATTACTCTTATTAGATAGGATAGGTCTCTCTCGCTTTCCCTGCCATCCAGGTTAGCATGAGATCCTGAGCTCATCCCAAGAGGACTCTTTTGTTTTGATTATGTAACTGGTTATACTTGTATCCTTTGGGTTGTCTATTGTAGTTTTGAAAATACTTTAGATTTGTTTCCCAACCTCTATATTTATGAAACTCCCCTTCAAGGTGAAAAAAAAAATGATGTGTCTTCTCCCTATTTACTATGAGAATAGTTGTATGTGTTTCATATCCATTGGCTGAGAACTGTACACTGACAAAAAGTTAATATGAATTTGCTTATGCTTTTGAATATATGTTTGCTTTATTAATTAATTTCAATGGCATCTACCTACACATTCACGTAGAGCCCTACACTAAAAATACTACTATCTGGATGTACATGGCATTGTTTTTTAGGTGATAGGTAAGGTTTGGTGTGTGGGGGGACCTGTATCCACAGCTTGGGAGGTATTACAGTGGAAATGATATTCACAAACGAGTGTCCCACACACCCAGTTTGTCCAGCAGGTGTGTCTGGATTGGCTAGCAGATTATTATTACTATGTAATTAAAACAATGCCTTTGCTAGGCCCTGTGCTCCCCAGTAGGTTCTAGTCCCACCACTCACAATTCTACTAGACGTGCCTGCCCCACTCCTTAGTAGCCCAGGTGGCCCTGGAAGACATTTGATCTATGATCCTTGGTATGAAATGGTTATATTCCTTGTCTAATTGCAGCTATCTACAATTGGCAAAGTACTTCGATATCTCTGATCTTATTTTAGTTTAATAACTCTCACCACCACTCTGTGATGGAGATGAGATAATATCATTCCTATCTTAAAGATGAGTTGAGGCTCAATAGTTTTAACAACTCGCCTGGTGTCCTCCAGCTAGTAAGTGGACTTGGTGTGGCTGGAATCAAGGCCTCTTGACTCTTAGAAAGATGCTCTTTTTCTCACACTACACTGTCTTCCTTACAATTTGCCTAAACTCCAGACAATCCAGATATTACTGTAAATGGATAGCCATTAATGTCAGATCTGAGGAAACAGGGGTAAACCACTGTCCTTCAACAAAAGCAAGGGAGGAAATCTACTTATTTCAGTTCAAGACACTGGAAAGTGGCGATAGGTAATGTATAAGAGAGCAGAGAAAGAGGGTTTGTAGACAATAGAGCAATTCTACCCACACTGAGGAAAAGTCAGAGATGGTTGAAGACAGAGAGCAAACATTAGGTACAATAGAACTAAAGAAACCAGAACACCAAAACCTTGACTTGCTTGTGCCCAAACAAAGTCACCTCTCAGAGTATCTGTTCTGTGTTGTCTTGTTTTTCATCTTTAAAAAAAGGATGCTCATTCAATACCCATTTCCTTGGATTGCCATCATGAGGATTAAACAGAATCATGGAGGCCAAAATGTTCTGCAAATAATACAATGAATAACTGTGTGATCTGAAGCCCAGGAGGCTTTCAGATAAGTATTTTTTTCCCTCTATGGGGAATTAATATTTCATCTGTGTGGTTATTGAAGTTTTTCTTGTCTCTCATAGAATATTGGGTGTTTCTTATTAGACCCTGGCTCTCTGTGACAGACCTCAAGACACAAATAAGTTGAAAATTGCATAGTGAGTTTTCATAAAGACCACTGGGCCAGACATCTAATCTATCCAAGTTCCTGATGGATAAAGAATTGCAAATGCTTACTTCAGGCAGTTAGACTCTGGGAAGCTGGATTTGAAACTGCATGACTGTTAGTCTGTTTGAGCTGCTGTAACACACTACCCTAGAGTGGGTGGCTTGAATAACAAATGTTTATTCTTCATGGTTCTGGAGGCTGGGAAGTTCAAAATCAAGGCGCTGACAGATCCATTGTCTGGTGATGGCTTACTTCCTGGCTCATAGAAGGTTCATCCTGCTGTGTCCTCACATGTCTGAAGGAGTGAGAAAGCTCTCTGGGATCTCTTTTACATGGGTCCTAATGCTATTTATGTGGGCTTTGCCCTCATGTCCTAATCACCTTCTAAAGGTCCCACCTCCATACACCATCACAATGGGGATGAGCCTTTCGACATGTTAATTTTGGGGGACACAAACATTCAGTCTATAGCAGTGGCTATGGTCTTTGGATTTGAAAGGACTGTATTTCTTGCTCATGCTGAGGAAGCACCAGCTTTCTTCATCATCTTCTGCGTAGTCTATTCATTTTAGCCGAAATGCTCTTCAAAGGGGACAGGTCACCAGCAATGACAATTTTCTCCTGCTCTGGTTTCTAGATTTGGTTGTGGCTTCATAGCATCTCAACAAGGAGCCTCGTGAAAATTGGTGAGGGGCGTGGTGGAATTTCCTGCGTGTTGCACAGGGTTACGAGCAATCCCACTGGCCAAGCTGAACCTCTGAAGGAGAGGAACTTGGGTGCCTGTGATATTCTCTGCCCGTGCTGATTTGACTGCTTCTGAAGCGAAGCTCTCTCACCTCTAGTCAGGATCTATTTTTCTTTGCATTCAGAATTTATTGACTATAACCCCCAGAGCACAAAACAGATCAAAAAATGGAAAGGTAGTAAATCCCCATTTTTCCCCGAATGCAATGAGGCAGAAAGGTAACTAGAAAGAATTTTGCTCTCAGAGGTGCTATGATGATTGTTGATTTGATTGTAAGACTTAAATGAGACAGCGTATTTTAAAGTACCTTGAAATATTATAAGTAAAGAAGCAGTTTCTAACTCATCTTAGACTCAGGACTCATTTTTAACATTAAGAAGTGTGTGATGCATGGTAATAGTTACACTCTGGTATCTCTTAAATGAGAAAAAAAATGATACTAAAGTTAAAATGAATAGTATAGGCCAGGCATCCTCAAACTATGGCCCGCGGGCCACATGCAGGTGTTTTTGCCGTTTTGTTTTTTTATTTCAAAATAAGATATGTGCAGTGTGCATAGGAATTTGTTCATAGTTTTTTTTTAAACTATAGTCCGGCCCTCCAACGGTCTGAGGGACAGTGAACTGGCCCCCTGTTTAAAAAGTTTGAGGACCCCTGGTATAGGCCCTTTAAAAATTAGCTCAGATGTTAAGTGGATACAAATATCACATAAAGAGACACACACATTAACATTTATGGAGCTGTACCCATACATTTGAAAATACTAATTTATATATTGCTAAGCCATTATTTTTCCAATTTATAGATAATATTTAATGGGTATACAGATTTTTGGACTCCTTGTAAAAATTTTATGACTCTTTTGGGCTCTGTTGTCCATTGGTTGAGAAATCCTGAATTCTTAAATTAATTTTTCTAATTCTTTGAAAAGTGAACGTCTATATATAATATGTATGATGGTTAGCTAACCGGAATTTTTAGTTTGTTTCTGTTATGCCAGATAAACAAGAATGATGAAAAAGGTTTAAGAACTTATATGTGGAAGAAGGTGAAGGGATTAGCTAAAGAGCATATATGCATGACACATAGAACAGAAACAGTGTGGTGATGGCCAGAGCTTAGGAAGTGGGTGGGTGGCTGAGTGGAGGTGGGCAAAGGGGGGGAATGGAACATCTGTAATAGTGTCAACAATAAAAATAAAGTTAGAAAAGAACCCATATGTGTCACTTTTTGGCCTCTAATCACCCAACAACTCACAGGTATATAGATGACAACATGTACGGCATTAGAAGGGGTTTTCAAGTTGAGAGGTCTTATGATGCAGTGGAAGAACTCAGAAAGACCTATATCCATGAATGCTTGGTCCCATTGTTTCCAAGCATTGTATCTTTGAGGCAACTAAATTTTCCAAGTCTCAGTTTCCTGATTTGCAATTTGGGCATATAAATACCTACTTCACAGCATTGTTGTGAGGCTCTGCAATGATAGACATTTTATAAATAAAAACTATATTTTTTTCCAACTCCCATTTTACAAATAAGAAAATTAAGGTCAGAAAGATTGAGACTTAAAGTACACACACACACACACACACACACACACACACACACACACACACATTGTTTGTGGTAGTGCAAAACGAAGACCTCCTGACTCATGCACCTGTGTTCTACCACAATTATAAAATTTATACTTTCTTCTTCCCACCCTTAAAACATTCATCATTCATGCCAATTTTCTAGGCTGGAATTGGTAATGCCAACAGACAGAGGTTTGTTTTTAAGAGAGAGGAGAGAAAAACTCAAAGCATCTTTTACCCAGATTCTCAGAATGGTTTCCAGTAAGTGCTACTTTATCCCAGGAACTCAGATGGTGAGTTTCTGCCCCTCCTGCCTTCCCTGACTCTGTTACCACTTGTAAAGCCCTGTGGATCACAGCTAATTAAAGAGGATGGAAGAAAATTATACCTCTGTTGATGCTATTGTTTTCATCTATCTCAAAAGCTTCTTAACTGCAAGACAACAAGGAGTGGACTAAGAGGTCATTCTCTCTGACAGAGAGGGCACAGGAGACCCCAGAATGATTTCCATGAATCCACTATTATTTCATTAAGCGACTTTTATACTTTCTGTTATTACAGATTCACACACACATACACAAGGCTTTGAGATAATATTTGAGGATTTGATAAGGCTTAGGGAAGCAGGGAGCCCCAGAAGAGAATAAAATACCACTTATATAATATATTTATTATATGTCTTGCACCATGTTTTTGCCCTCCTTTCCTCATTTAATCCCCACAAAAAGCATGTGTCCCATTTTATATAACAAAATACCAAAACTTTGTGAAGTTAAGATCACATAGCTACTTAGTGTCAGAGCTGGGATTCAGAACCATATTTTTACCATCCTCATTATAACCAGTCATTATAATTATCATTCACTATCTTCATTAAAATGCTTAACATTTATTAAGCATTTACTATGTATTGAGTCCTCTCCTAACTATATTGAATATATTAATTTATTTAAATATGCTTCATATATATTAAACAGTTTATTCTCATAAACCCCTAAAGTAGATATTATTATCATTCCCAAATTTTCCCAAGATGATGCAGCTGGTGGCCCAATTAGTTTAATTCCAGAAGCTGCACTCTTAACTACACTGCTCTGTCTGAATCCAAACCAGATATTTTCCATCTCTATACTTTGCTTCAGCAGGGCTTTAAGGAGCACATCTCCTGGAGAATATGACCCAATTCAGGTATACCTAGGTTAAAATCCTCCCAGCTACTGTAACAGCATTCATCACAGCCTTGACAGTGGACAATATGGTGTATGATAGTAGGTAACACTGTTCAGAACTAAAAAGGGAGCATTAGTAGGTTATCTGGGTCCCTTGTTTCTTAACAAAGGTGATCTGCATCTGGGTCAGTACAAATGATCAGGAAATGGGAAAGGCATGGAGTCAGCACCGAGGACAGCTCCAGTGGCTCTGGAACCCAGCTGAACTGCAATTGGCAGGGATTGGCCCTGCCCTAAAGATGAAATTTGAAAAGCGCCCGACATTCTTGCTCTAGACTCAGAACAGTGGTGATTCTACTTTTTGTGTATACAGTGACCTAAAAAAGCAGCAATGCATTATTTCTCATGGTTTTGTGGGTTGGCTGAGCAGCTGCTTTCTGTTGGATTCCTGGGCTCCTTCAGGCAACTGCTTTCAGCTGGAGGGTCAGTTGAGCTGAAAGTTGTTCAAGATGACTTAAATCAGTGTTTAATAGTTGGTGCTGGATGTGGACTGGACTGCCTCATTTCCTCTTCCTGTGGTTTCTTATCCCACAGTAAGCCACACCAGCTTCCTTGCATGGTAGTGATAGGGCAACATTTCTCCTCCTAAGACCTAGTCTCCAGAACTCACAAAAACTCACTTCTCCCACAGGGTAATGGTCAAAACAAATATCAAGTCTGTCCCAGATTCAAGAGGTCAGAAAATCAACCCCACCATGATGAAACAAGCTGCAATTTTTTTTACAGCAATATTTAATTACAGCCTTCTTAAAATAACTGGTCAAGATATATCAGTGAGAAGTTGCAAAGTTCTTCCCTGCACTCCCACTCTAGCTCATTCTCCACATGACACTGCAGAATTTTGCGTGTACTCTTGTTATGATACGAATCTATTTTGCATTGAATAAGCAAGTATTGAAGATCATTTGTGAGCTAGGCACAGTGCCAGTTTTTTTAAAAAAATTAACATTAGCTCATCAAGTTATTACAAGAATCTATCAGATTTTATCATTCCCCTCAACTCTCATTTTAAGATAAATACACTGAATCTCAGAAAGATGAAGAAATTTGCCTCGGTATGCAGTCAACACATGGCAGCCTTCCATTTTAGTAGTTTATTTATTATTGGCACTTGATCTGCTGCATTGCAGTTCTCCATTTACCTGCCTACCTCCCTTAAATATTGTGATCTCCCTGACGATGAGACTGTGTATTCCTCTTTTGTGCATTATGTATTTATCGGATGCTGCAGGAGAAAATTTATAGGTTCTCAGTAAATATTGTTGGATGGAGAAATGAATGGACTTCCAAACTGTGGATGCTATCTTTGGTCCTCTATGTGTGTCTCTAGTTTATGTTATTCAAGCCCATGCAGATGAGAATATGATTGGAGATAATAATCAATGACATTTATCAGAAGTTTATTAGATGCCAGAAACTGTTAGACATTTTTTACATATTTATTTTATGTATTCTCACCACGTATGAGACAGGTGCTGTCATCTTGATTTTACCTATGAGGAGCCAAGGGGTTGATGAAGAGAATCAGACTATACCTACCAGGAGACAGAGCAGGGCTTGAACTCTGGACTGTCTGAACCCTAAGATCATATTCTTGATGACTGAATGATTCAATCCACCCAATCCCGTTGCCTTTCTGCATTCTTTTTTCTGGAAGAAAATGTTATAAATTCATGGGAAAGGAAACTTACATGAGATAAACCTCCCCGTTCCTACTGAATAAAATAGAAGGAAAACAAAACTCTTTATGTTCTGGCTCCAAACTACCTTTGTAGTCTTATTTCCTACTCAGTGTATCTATAGATTCAATATTCCTACTATGTTACTCACCCTTCCTATGATGTGGCATCCACTATCATATCTCTTTGCCTTTGTTGATAATGTTCCCTCCATTCTTTACTCATTAAAATTATTCTTTGTCTACATGACTAGATAAAGTGACTCTTCTTTGGTAAAACATTTTAAAAAATTCTTTAGTTGCCATTAACCAACTATTTGTCAATGTTTCTCCAGCAAGTAATATACATCTTTATTTTACCTGATTCCATTCCAGTTCACTATTTACATACCTGTCTTCCACCAGACAGTGAACTTTTTTCTCTTTTTTACAGTAGGTTTGACATTTCTGCCCAGGTACTATGCTATAGCCTATGATGATAGAAGTAACTAAGACATCAGTTACACTCAGAAAACTTACAGGGTTCAGCACAGAGAAGCCATTGAATACATAGTAAGTGAATAAATGGAGGAGCACACCTACGGGGGAAGCCAGGGTATAAACAATTAGAGTATCAAATCTATACTAGAAGTGTGCTGTGCCTACACTATAGACATTGGGAAATATTTATTCATTCATTTACTCTCTATAATGAGATAGGCCTAGGTTCAGATTATAGTCTTTCTCTTTTGGTAACTTTGAGCCAATCTCTTTTAACTTTTTGAGGCTCAGTTATCAAATCTGTGAAACAATAATACTGACCTCATAGGGTTTCTGTGAAACTCAAATAGATAGCAAATGCCTATAGTAAGAGCTCAATGTGTTTTAGCATTCTAAACTTCTCCCTAACTTAATTTCAGAAACAATATGTTATATTTAAAAATGCATTGTTGGATGGATGGATGGATGGATGGATGGATGATTGAATAAATGAGGTAAGACTTGAGTAGAGTATAAAATTTCAGGGCATGATGACTCAGACAAACCCCACAAGGCAAGCAAGCATCAACTCTCTTCTTATGGGCTCTGAGCCACCAAAGCCCTGAAAAACATCCTCTCCTGCCACCTGACCCCCTCCCCAGAGGCCATGCCAGGGCCTCTCCCCTTCACAGGGGGCCCAAACAGCTTGTTTTCCTCCTCTTTGTGTGTTGGGGACGTGTGATTTTACTGTCAGCATGGTGTTTCTAATGAAAGGCAAATGGTGTCCAATGTGACTTGGGAAAAAAGCATACAAACAACAACAAAATTATATGTTCTCTTTTCCTGTAGTGTGCGCCGGGAGAATATGTGACTTGTTTGCTGTCAATACGGCTTATAATGACATGGTGCACAGAAGCACTGCCAAATGCGTGCGGCATTCATTATACACATGTATTAAATGTAATGCGATATGAGTTTGGCGGCAGAGCAGATGAGAGCTGCCCTGGGGCTAATTTGGAGTTACAGCACCTCTTCCTGTGCATGATGAAGGGGGAAAGGGGAAGTGGGCAGCAGCATGGGTGTGTAGCAGGATGTCTAGAATTTT
Source organism: Eptesicus fuscus (assembly GCF_027574615.1). Classification (NCBI taxonomy): domain Eukaryota; kingdom Metazoa; phylum Chordata; class Mammalia; order Chiroptera; family Vespertilionidae; genus Eptesicus; species Eptesicus fuscus. Next base: position 39,894,645 of record NC_072481.1, on the reverse strand, counting down.
CAGGACTAATTCTGGGATAGGTTGAAAGAAAATGTTAGCGCTCAAAGACATACCCTTTTGCAGCAGCAAAAAAAAAAAAAAAAAAAAAAAACAAAACACACACACACACACAAAAAAAACAAAAACATCATTCATAATCAATTCTTGATCTCCTACTAAGGACCAGGCTTGGAACAGGCCCTGGAAATGAGATGCTTCACCAGCCTGAAAGAAATTTTTATTATTAGTAGAGAGAGAAGCAAGTAGAGAGAGAATGACAACACACCATGATTAATGCAATAATAGCTATAGGCTAAGGTTAATATAAAACTGCAGAGGAGGATAGCTAAACCAGCCAATGGTCACTTCCTCTGAGAAGTCTTCCCTGACCCCTCATGTATGACCAGGTCTTCCTGCTGTATGCCCTCCTGGCAGCCTGGGCTTTCCCTTCACACCATTGGTCATGGTCAAAAGTTAGTTGTGTGTGTGATAATTTCATCAGTGTCTCTCTGGCTTCTGGACTCTAAGCTCCATGAAGGCAGGGGCCTCATTTACTGTGCTCACCGTTATGTCTCCAGCACCTGGCAGAGTCTCTGGCACATAGTTCATGCTCCAATGATATTTGCAGTTGAATGAATGGATAATTGGATACTGTCATATATAATGTCCATCTTAAAGAACATGGAAGAAACCAGCCAGGTAAATGGATGAAGGGACAGGTGAGCCAAAGGTAGAGGCATGCAGCATGTATAACGGTAGATGAAATTACAGGAGTGAGAAAGTGCAGGGCCAAATTGAGGGGAAATCAGTAAGAATGAATGGTAGGGATTCTTCATGGTGTTATTCACATCGTCTCTGGTTAGGCAAAAACTTTTGTGAGAGGCCAAGCCTCACCAGCAGTGTCTATGAAAAAGCACACAGGAAACACCAACCTTAATGCAAATGTAATTCGGGAGGCAGATGGGGCACTGAACAAACATCTTGCTGATGAACCAGGTAGAAAAGGCACTAGTGTGGCTGCTGAATAAAACCATGTTCAAAGGAGACTGTAACTAAGGAATGTTTAAGAAATTCTTTTCTAAGTGGCAAGGTGATGATATGAAGAGGCTTATCCATTGCCTAGTTGATGAAGCTTATTGAAGGAAATGGCTCCAAAGGAACAAAATAGCTGTGAATGAAATCATCTCATTAAACATACATTTATACCCCTGGGAAAATAAGAGGGATAACATTAGTAATGACTAATGTTTTTTGGGAAATCATTATATACCAGGAAGGAACAGTGATAATTATCTTCCATGTGCTCTCACATTCAATATTCACAACACTGTAAGGTAGGCACTGTACAGATCCCACTTAAAGAAGAGTTGCATAGGAGGAGACCTAGTGAGGTTAAGTGACTTGCTCAAGATCATCTAGCTAGGCGGAGGCATAGCCATGATTTGAATTGAGATCATTTGACTTTGGAATCCATTTTTCTAACTACCATGTGGCTGAACCAGGCTGTAAGATAGCCATAGCAAATTGAGTCCCTCATTGTCTGGATTTAAATTTAAGTGCACTTGGCTTCCTTTTCTATGAACTCAGCATGAAATAAAGAACATGCCTTGTCCATCTATTGACCTTTCAGTAAAATAAATTGAGTCCTAGTGCCAGTTCTTTATGGACTTTTGATGGCTTGCTGTCATCATAGTCCTCATGAATTTGGAGATTTGCACAAGTTTTAGGAAGTGATTTTTGGAAATATTTAGCATGACAAGAGAGTGAGGGATTCAGTTGACCAGAGATGATGCTGGGGGTGCGTGAGTCAGGTCATGGGAAGTCTGCTATGTCACAGGGAGCCTGACCCAATGGATACATTTTAAAAGGAGGAAATTAAAAACTGCAAAGGTTACAGGCTTTCCACAGTGCTTTGTAAAAACTATATATGTGTATGTACACACACACACACACACACACACACACACACATATGCACATATCTATATATATAAAGAGCCAGGGTCATAACATCCACAATGACCAGAGGCTCAACCAAATGCCAGGCTGTGTGTGCAGCAGGCAAGCAGGCTGAACTGCTGACCTCTCCAAGAGAGAGAGAGGAGGGGCTGATCAGCAGCGACAGTGGCTATTGGCGAGGCCTGGATAGAGAAGCAAGGTGATCAGACCCTGTTTCTCTCTCCCGGCCTCTTCAGCAGCCAAGCCTCTCTCTCTCTCTCTCTCTCCCAGAGGTCAGCAGTTCAGCCCACTCACCAGCAGCCTGGGATGGCTACTGATCAGCCCTGCTTCTATGATCAGGCCTAGAGATGCTGACTGGCATAGAAACTGACCAATCAGAACCAAATCTGGGTGAACTGCGAAGGCAGAACCTAAGGTGGGGGCTGAAGAGGGGTTTTAAGGGTAACAGCTGTTTGGTGTAAGGTGTAAGAAAGTGATTCAATTTTTTAATGATCAGTTTGGCAGTGTAGTGCATATGGTTGGCTATCAGTCCAGATATAGGGATTATGTGTTTTTGTCTGCCAAGAGCATCTTCTCCTGTTGAAAAAGGCTCCCCCTCCCCAACTTAAGCAATCCTACCCTATATAATCTACCTATACTAATAAAAGGGTAATATGCTAATTAGACTGGTTCAACCGGCCATCTTCCAGATGTCCGACTTCCTTCCAGACAAAGCCATGGCGGTGGGGGTTGAGGCAGAGAGGGCAGTTAGGGACGATCAGGCTGGCAGGAGAGGGCAGTTGGGGGCAAGATCAGGCTGGCAGGGGAGGGCAGTTGGGGGCGAGATCAGTCCGGCAGGGGAGAGTAGTTAGGGGCGATCAGGAAGGCAGGCAGAGGCAGTTAGGGGCAATCAGGCAGGCAGGCAGAGGGGTTAGGGATGATCAGGCAGGCAGGTAGGCAAATGGTTAGGAGCCAGTCATCCCCTGAGGGGTCCCAGATTAGAGAGGGTGCAGGCCAGGCTGAGGAACCCCCCTCTGTGCACGAATTTCATGCACCGGGCCTCTAGTATAATACACACACACACACACACACACACACACACACACACACACACATATGTATAATATATATGCACAAACGGGGGTGGGCAAAAGTTGGTTTACAGCTATCATACAAATAAGTGTATACACAATACTCTATATATACACATGCACATGTTTTCATAATTTAAAAAGGTAAATACTGTGTGTATGTATATAAGCATATGTACCTTGAATTATACCAGCTAAACTTTATTGATTCTTATGTACCTTCTATGCTATGCCTTCACAAGCATTATGTTGTTTAATGCTTCACCACACCCTGAGGAAGTAATTGTGATTATTTTCGTTTTTCCAACGAGAAAAGCAAGAGGCAGAGGAGTTAGGCCACTTGTCAAGGCCACAGTTTCAGTGACCAGCTGAGCCAGTTATTCTCCAGTCTGTCAGGCTCCTCCAGGCTTTTCCATGAACAGCTGTGCAATTCTGTCTCTCTTACCTGCCACTACCTGTTTGCAAACAGGTTCCTCTGTGAGCTGGCTCCTCGGCGAGCTTCTGAAGGTCAGAACTGGAGTCCATTTGTCTGTGTCTCCATGGCCTATCTCTAGCCTAAGGCAACACCTTAAATGTGGAGGAAGTGACGAAAGCATTGCTTCGGTGCACCTGGGTAGTAAGTAAAGGGATTCATTGCCTCAGTGCACCTGGGTAGCAAGTGACAGAGCTGGGCTAGAACTTGACACCCTAAGCAGAACATGAAGGATCTCTGTACAGCTTCTACAATTCTCTCTGCTCTGAAATCTAACACTTACAGCCATTTCCTCTTTCTGAGTGAGTCACCAGATACTGTCCTGTGGCATCTCTTACAGTACTTTCTTGATATTTAACATGAGCATGGCTTCCCCTTTCTGTGAGTTTGCTTCTCTCTCTCTTACTGGTCCTTGGGCTCCTCTGGACTTAAAGGGAAAGGAAGGAATTCACAGTTGTTGAGCTTGTAAAGCATGCCAAGCACCATATCAAGGCCATCACATGCATGAGTTTGTCTTCATGACAATTCTTAGAAACAGATATTTTCTGCCTTCACGGGAAAGCCATTTTGGGCTCAGAAAGTAACATAATCTGAGGGCTAACACACAGCAATCACAGGCAGAGCTGGGATTTAAACCTGGGTCTTTCTGATGCCAAATTCCATGACATGGACATGGAATTTTTCACCTTAGCCTAATCGCCACATGGCCCAGGCTTCCTCTGCCAGAGACCCTCCCTCCTCCCACAGGCTCCCCTGTATCAAGGCCCGATGGTGGCAAGCCTGGCAGTGTGGAGGGCTGCAGCAAACAGGCTCTGGCATCTTAGAATGCGGCACAAGGTATGCCAGTGCCAGGAAGAACAGTTGGTGAACAGTTGGCGAATGGATATTTTTATGCAAGGGTTGCCTAGAGAGAGGGAGGGAAAGAGTGAAAAGAACTGTTTATAAAGAAGCCACAATTAATAAGGTCTTTGTTAGCTTTTTGGATTTAGATTTTCAAGTCCATTGCTTTGGGTTTGAAAAGGAACCGAAAGGTCCCTGAGGAGCCAAGCTCTCCAGCTCCCACAGCGTGAAGGCATTTAGGAAATCGATCCAAGGCTGAGTGTGTTGAGGATTTTAATTATTCAGCAAGGAGCTCAAAGATGCTCTGAATTCCTGTGGACAACTTTTCTTCTGGGTCATTTATATCATGGCATTTATATCATGTGCTGCTTAAGAGTTATAGGATGACAGCGAGAGGGGAAAAGGAAAGGGAAAAGAGGGCACCGTGCCTAAGATATCTGGGAGAACTGAAGCCTCTCTAATCCTTCTCTGGGCCTCAGTGTTTTCATCTGTAAAATGGGAATAAAAGTATCTATCAAAGTGGGTTATTGTGAAGATGTAAAACATACCCTCTAAACCTTAAAAACATTTTGAAATAAGAATACTGGGTTGTTGTTTCTTTAGAGCACTGTGTGTGTGTGGTATATATATATATATATATATATATATATATATATATATATATTTATAAAGGTTTCCTTTTCCCTTATCTGCTTTAACACATAAATTTATTCTGTAAGCAATTATAATACTTATAATAGCAATAATAGCTGCAATTTTTCCAGTGCTTAAAATATGCCAGATCCATTGACCCTTGCAATGACTCTCTGAGGAAGGTCCCATTTCTTACCTGAAGTGGGAGCTTAGAGAGGTGAAGCGGTCTAGCCCAGGTCGGTAAGAAGCTGCCTCCTCTCTGAGACTACCCTGGAGCCAACAAGTTGGTCCAGAGTGTGAGCACTAACCACTCTGCTATGTGCCAGGAGCCCCAGGGTCATCCAAAGAGCTGACACAGGGATAGGTGCTCAGTTATAGGGTAAATCGTATTCTCCTCCCAAAAATATGTTGACATCCTAGCCCCCAGTATCTCAGAGTGTTTCATACATATTTGGAGATGCATTCTACAGAGCAGCCAAAGTAAACGGAGGCCATATTAGGGCAGGCCCTAATTCAGTGTGACTGGTGTCCTAATAAAAAAGGGATATTTGGACACAGACAAATATGTATGAAGGGAAGAGACACAGGAAGAAGCCAAGTATCTACCAGCCAAGAAGAGAGGCGTGGAACAGATCCTTCTCTCACTGACCCCAGAAGGAACCAGCCCTGCTATCATAACCTTGATTTCCAACTTCTAGTCTCCAGTACTTTGAGGTGATAAAATGCTGTTGTGTAAGCCAGCCAGATGGGGGCACTTTGTTATGGTAGCCTCAGTAAACTCATACATTTTCTGAACCCCTTTTCTGGATGAGACTCTGGAAGAGGAGGAGACTACAATGACTTGCTCCAGTTGGTGAGAGGATTGCTGACATTTGTACCCCATTCCCCCTTCCACTCTTGCATGTAGATTGCTGCAAAGAATGATCTTTGGGGTTGGAATTTCCCTTGGCTTTGTTTACTTGTGTGTGTCCAGCATTTACACTGATGTTATAAACTGATATTTGCTACAGGAATGAATGAATGAATGAATGAATGCTTTTCTACCGCATCACCTGGAGCATCTCCCCTAGGATAGGATGATTACAAACAACAACAACAACAAAAAGAGAGGGCACACCACATTGAAATAAAAGTTTCAGCAACTTGCAGTAATTGTCACAACAAAGTATTTCATACATACCTTGCATTCAGATACTTTTTAGTTAGACACAATTATGAACAAGTTTTCAAGCAAACTCTTTGGAAGTCTTATTTTATAGATTGTCTGGTACAAAGCTCCAGGGCCCTAATTCTTACTTATATTTGGAAACCATTGACTCACCTACCTTTCTTCTTCTCTGGCTTCTGCCCATGATGCAGTGTAATTAGATGTTTTCTTTTCTGCCTCATCAACCACTGCTTGATTTTCCTTTACTGGATTTTTCCCCCTCATTTTTTCAAACTCCTAACTCTGGAGAGCTTTGGTATTCAGCTTTTCTCTGTCTAGACTCTCTCCTTTGATAGCCCCATCCTGTCTTGTGGTTTTAAATACTACCTATGTGTGATAATACATATTTATATCACCTGCCTGGACTTCTATACTCAATTCCAGATTGATATGTCCAAGAACCTACGTAACATTCCTCTTATCTATTTTGGTCAAACTTCACCTGAAAGAGGCTTGCCTCATTTTTATGGTTATAAGAAGGCAAACACATTGCAATCTCCTTATCCTGAGTATTTTTCTGAAGGTCTTGGTAAGCTGGATAATTTCTCTCAACCAAGTCATCTCTGGATCATTCTCTGCTCTGTACCGTCCCCAGGAGACTGGCCTAAATAAAACGCATCAGTGGGCTGTGCTGCCCTAAGGCTTCTGGATGAAGCTGGGAGGGAGAAGAGTGAGGTCAGGGTACTTCTCCTGGTTTCCTCCCTGTGAGGTCACCCTAGATTGATTGTGTCCCAAATGTCACCAATCCTTTAGAGACTACCCTACAGAACTCCTCTCCTTTAGGGTTCTGATAAGGCTCTTCCATCCCAGCTGGGGATATTAACCTCCACTATTCTTATGTCTGGGTTACTTAGGGCAATGGTCACCAAGCAGTGGTCCGTGAGATCTAAAAGGTTGGGGACCGCTGGTTTAAGGAAACCTTTGGAGCAGTGGTTGCCAACTGGTGGTGCGCAGACCACTGGTGGTCCATGAGGTCTGAAAGTTTGGCGACCGTTGCCTTAGGGTGTCCTTCCCTGGCCTTCACCCCCATGAGTAGTCCTTCCTTGAGCTGTTCTCATATGAGTGTTGCACCAGTTTCTTGCCTGGACCTTGATCGGTACACCTAGTGATCTATAAGTGATCTCTTGTTTTATTACATTTTATCTGTGGTAACAGATCTGGTATACTCCATTCCTTTGATACAATAGTTGTGTGGGTTTGTGGGTTTTTTTTTTTTCTGATCACTAATACTCAACTGAAGCCAAACTGACCCATCTAGTGATCTTGAATTAGACCATGGCCAAGAGCCATAACTTCCTGGCATCTCACCATTCACCAGATCTTGTACATTTTAAAGTGGCATCTATATGACTGATGTAGATTGGTGCATGGTAGGCACATTGCAAATAGTAATTAATATTCTTTTTCCTCCACTTTGGTGCATGTTTTTCCAGGTTTTTTTTCCTGCTTCGTTTTGATTAATGCAATACCTTAAACTCCAGTGGGGCTTGTGGTGAAGCACAGTGTGTAATTTGCAGTTGGATAATTTCCTCATCAGTGGGAGTTGCTCTGGTGCTAATTTGGGCTGTATCCTCTATTTCAGTCCTTTGTCTCATTTGTAAAGAGCATACCGTATTGTTCCAACTTCCAAGCTTTTTTTATGAGATTGTACTTCGTGACTGAAAGTGAGACTGGAAAATCCATTCCACCCTCAGAGCTGTTGATTACAGAGCGTGTATGCAAAAAGGCACCATCATTAGGGAAAATAAAAATGTACCAATTTATCTGCTCTTGGGTATAGTCTTGATTTGCATTTGCTGGAGAGACTGTGGAAAGAAAGGGACTAAGTCAGGTTAACTGGGACCTCAGTTAACCTGACCTTTTGGGGCTTGAGTTCAGTTCACAACAAGCAATGCCCAGGGGGCTTGCTCATGGGAATAGTTTAGACAGAGATGGCTCAGGTGAGGCAAGAGAGGTGAAATCAGGAGAGAGAAGATCAGCCACAAGCCTCAACATAGACAACACATCAAAAAGGCTCAAAGCTGGAACCCCAAGTGCCAGAGTTCATGCTAGAGGTGGGAGTGGACCAGATTGTGTATTCTAAGGTAGGGATCATATGCAATATCTTCAAACAAAGAAGGCAGTGGCAAAAGAAGGTGTGGATACAAGCCGAGGTCTATTTGGGAACATATTGTATGAACACGGTCATCGCGCCTCTCTAAGGGAAGGCTTCATTCACATGGTCCCACCAAATTAAAAAAGAGGGACTTTTTGCCCCTCTGAGCCCTAGGAATCATTTCTGTGAATAGGAAATAATGCTCCCTGCCCTGTTTGTCAGCCAGGCCCAGTGTAAGGATAAAATGAGATAGTAGGTGTGAAAGCATTTTGTGAGCCACAGAGCACTGCACAAAAGCAAGGATCCAGCAAATATTTTATCCTATAGAACTAAACTCTTCTCTAAGAAGTCACAACCCTGGTCAGTTGGAGTCAGACCAATCCTGAACTCCATCTCTATGAGGGATGTACTAATTGAGAGAAAAACTCTACTCAAAGGAATTTAAGCAAAATAGTCAACTGCAGTGAACTGCAGGAAGGTAGGTGTGTGGTTGGGCTTTCCAGATCACAGAAACCTGGTCTTCAAACACATACCAGCCTGTTCCACGTGGACTCTCCACTTCTTCCTGTGGTTCAGTTGCGCCAGGCTCCTATCACAGCCCAGCTTCCTTCTTGAACACCCAGACTTGCCACTTCCCAGCATTACTACCCAGAATGAATGGACCCTCGTCCCTTAGTTCCATTTCACAAACTCTCAAGAGAATTTGTGCTGGCTTGGGCCCCATGCCCGTTCTATGCCCAGGGCAAGGGGTACTATGGTTGGTACTTGTACATGTTTTGGGTCAAGGAAGAAGCTGTTCCTCAACTACTCCTATAAGGAAAGATGCTGGAGGACAGAAGCATAGATGACCACTCCAAGCATCTAAGGAACACTACATCCTCTGCACTAGGTTTTGAAGACCAAGACGCTGGACATTTTAGGATGGACCCTCACTCCCCTATTGAAAGTACCTCAGGAAGGAGACTGATTGATAGTGAATTAGTCAGAGTCCTGGCAGGGAACATGGTGCAATCAGAAAGGGAATCTGAAGAGCCTTTAGAGCAGGGACTATTTAAGAGGTGTGGGAAGGGTTAATATCCAAAGGTTATCCCCAATGGGAAGACATTTCTGTCCCTTGGCCTTTAAGGGAAAGAATGGGGGTGGGTTATCTGTACCCACTGAGACATATAGCTGTAGGGGAGGGCCTGCAGGCAGGAGCTCTGGCCTTCAGTATAGGGACACAGCAGCCCAATAGGGAAGGAGCTGGGTGGGGTGCAACAACCATTACCTCCTTCCACCTGCCTGTCCCTTCTATGCTTCTCATTGGCCAATCCCAACTAGAAGTCAGAAGTTAAGGTGCTGAACATTTAGATTGCCAGGTACAGAGCAAGGTGGGAAAAGATAGAAAAGTGATCTAGAGGGGCCAAGAGAGGGTATATAGCACAAGGATACATCTGCTCCCTTTGGCTCAAAACACAGGCCTAGTTAGAGTCCACCTGGTAAAGTGGGATTTTAGGCTAAAGGGGGCCTTAAGCTCACTCAGACGAGAAGTCACAAACTTGTCCACTAGTATATCTAGCTTTCTGTTATGTTTTGCATGGCCAACACAGCTTTGAAGCCAAAAACTAAAAATGAATAAACAATAGGCAAAAAAACAAACACACACACACTCTGCAATCTTAACATTCTTACATTAAGGATGTACTTTGCAGTTTCCCATGGTCATCATCGTTCCCTGCTCTAATACCTGCCACTGTATCCACTTACATCTCCTAAAGTTTTTGACTGGAGGACCTGTGATTAGAAAGGTCAACGTTCTTCATTTTGTCAGGTGAAGAAACGGGGCCTAAAAAGGGAAAGTTGTTTGCCCATGGTTGTTGGCTTTGGTGGGAATTCTGTCTGCAGAGAGAATTATAAATGTGTGAATAGGAGGAACAGGTAAAAGTTATTAGTCTCCAACTTCACACATGGGAGCAGTTGTCATTTGAAGCAAAGATTATGCAAGGATTGGGCTTGTTCTGTGTTGTCCCAGGAGTTGGAGCTAGAACAATGGGAAAGTGATTATGGTCAGTGTAATCGGGGCTTACAGGCAGCTCTTCAGGGTGCACTGGCTGCCTCTACTTATCCTGGTTCTCCATCTGTGCACATGGTCCCCTCACTGAAAGGGAACTGCCCCTGAGTGAGGATGTCTTCAGAGCCCTCTTCCTGCCCTAGAAGTTGAGCTGATGCTGAGTTGAATTGGAATGAGAAAAATGTGTCTTTTTGACTCTTTTTCCTGGATTGCCTTAGTTGTATTCCATTCTTCTTGGGTGGATGTGGTGGCTTTTTTTACCCTCAGTTCAGAATCCATATCCTTCCTCCCATCCGGACTCTAGGAGAGAAATGTCATCTCTTTGCCTTTATCTATTGATTAATCTCTTCTCTGTCCATATACATCCTAGGCTCATTTCAATCTCCACATACATATTCTCAGGGTGCGATTAGTTAGGACATTGGTTTGGTTGTAATAATAGAGCTCAAACAGCAGAGACTTAACAACAAGGAAGACACATTGCTTTCTCCTGTACAATTGGAGCTGTGGCTGTCCACATGGGTAGGGTGGTTGTGTTCCCCCGGGTCGCCAGGAACACAGTTCCTTCTGTCCTGTTGCTCCAGCATCCCCCCTGTCTGCATGATCAAAGATGATTCTCCTCTACCACATCCCCATGCCCTTCTCACAGAGGGGGAAGAAGACATGCAGAACCAATGCATCTTAGGAAGGTCTACAACAACAATTCCTGTCATATCCCCTTCAGAACTCACTCACGTGCTCATGCCTGGTGACAAGGAAGGCTGGAAGGAGCTTCCAGTTGGACAGCCCCATGTCCAGTTACAGGGAGGAGGAGCTGTGTCAGTAAAAGAAGGAAGGAAGGAATGCATGTTGGGAGCCTGGTAGCACATGCATGTTGTATTTTCTAACCAGAATGGTCTCCTTTTGCCCTCTATGAAACCAATGCTCATTATCTTTTAGATACCAATATAAGCCTGCCCCTTCTTAAAGCTTTTCCAATGTCTTTATCATTGTAAGAGGACCAGGCTGAATGTCCAAGGAATACATGAAGAGTTGGCTCAAATGCTAACCCCTCCATCACCACCTTTGTTATATATTGGGCATCTACCAATATCCCCAAGGAATACATGAAGAGTTGGCTCAAATGCTAACCCCTCCATCACCACCTTTGTTATATATTGGGCATCTACCAAGTACCAGGTGCTGTGCTATGTTATGAGCATCACCTCACTCGATCATTACAATTGCTCCGTGAATTATACTGTTGTCCAGTTGCTAGATGAAGAAGCTAATACTTTATGATATACTTTTCCAAAGTTCTCCAGCTGGCAAGTGCCAGATTTAGAACTCAACCATAAAACCTTCTGGCTCCAAGGTTTATTGCTCCTTTAATTCCATTGCAACTTTTGTATAAAGAGCTTTGCAGGAGGAAGCTTCACAGAACTGAAACTACTGGGTTACTCAGTGTTGAGACAGTGGGCAGACTGGTAATTTAAAGAAGATACACAAGCTAAAAATTTCCAGCCAACTTGTCCACTGTGCTCATTGAATTTCCAAAGGGAGTGTGCTGCATCTTCCCTCATGAATCAGGCTTCTCTTTCTCCATGATAGGTTTTAAGAAAGTAGTACAGAGGACTTATTTCTTCCTCCTGTTTTTATTCTTCCTTGATTCCTTCCATGATTTTCTCTTGGGGTAAAGGAGCAGATTGAAAACCGTGGTTATATATGTAAGCATTAAAATAGATACTCTGCCTATAAAAATGAACTCGTGCCAGGACCTAATAAATTATGTACTAACATGCCAGCTCCCCAGTCTGCAGGGAAATTACAATCATTCTGATCAGAGTAGCGTAATTCCAAGCCTCTCTATTTGTTCGTTCCTCAACCCAGTGCAGCTGAGGACTCTATATACATTCAGTTTAACAAACCTCCTTGAGTAACAGGAGGTGCCTGGCTATGAACTAGAAAGTGCAGGTGAGTCATGGAGAAAATAAAGACCTTGCCCTCAAGGAGGTAGGATCACAGGAGGAGAATAAAGCAAGGGAAACAAACAATGTAGTGCCATGAGATTTGTCCAACAGGTGACAGGGGTTTCAAAGTGCTGTTGGCTTAAAAGAGAGAGGTTTGCTTCTGAGTTAAAATGAAGAGGGTAGGCAATATCTGAGTTGAGTTTTGAAACTACGAGCTAATCAGACACAGGTGAGAACACTCCAGGCAGAGGGAACATAATAGGCAAAGACAGGGAGGCATAAAACACATTGTGTATTTTGGGAACCATAAGCAGATTAAGAATTTTTCGATATACATTGATCATGTCTATTTCAGGACCTTATTTGTTGGGAGATAGATATGTAGTGGGGGAGGGAGGGTTTAAGCAAGATAGTGAAGTGATCACATTTATTTTTTAGAAACGTCCCCCCTGCCAATGTCAGAAAGGCTTGGAGAAATCAGGGAGACCTGATTGGAAAGCAGTTGCAATGATCAAAGAGAAAATATACAAATTGTGCAATGTCTGGGAAGTGAAGCTGGACAGGGAAAACAGATGGCATTGATTGAGGATGCACCATGTGCCAGGCACTGTTCTATGTTCTTTGGTATGATAACTTTTTTCATCCTTACCACACTCCAAGGAGGTAAATACTATTGTTGTCCCCATTTTACAGGTAAGAAAACTTAGGGATTGAACCCAGCTAAAACATGATGGGACCAGAATTTAAACCCAGTCTAGTCTTACAGCCTTCTCTTTTAAGCACTGAAGGGAGATGCTTTAATATGTTTTTCTTATTAAAATATTAGGCTAAGTTTCTCTTTGAAGGGCACAAGCTGTGTGGAAGTGAATTAGGGAAAGAATGAACAGAACATCCCTGTACTTGACCACCTCAAGAACCTTGAAAACATAGCAATCCATGTCCTTTACTTGAAATGGAGATGAACCTATGCACTTCATAGGATTATTCTGAGGATCCAAGGGGCAATGTACATGCAATGACACCCAGAGTGCCCAAAATTTAGAAAACAATTCGAACTGCTACTTTCTTTTTCCTTCCTCCCCCTTGGAGGATGCTGGCACTTTTGTAATTCCTATTATTTTTATAAAGAAAGATGAAAAGTCTTAGAATGCCGAAGATAAATGAATACAGCTACCTCTAACAACATAGAGGAATCTGGGAAAACTAATGTTGGTGAGAAAAGCAATTCTCAGAAGACCACATATGGTATGATTCCATTTTTTTTTAAAGCAAAAAGAAAAAAGCACCATATCTAAATATTGCATTGTTTAGGGGTATGTGCATATGTGATAATTTTTTCTAAAAGAATGGTGATGGATAAAGGGAAGGGGGGCTGGGGCTGGGTGGAGATGGGGGAAAGGAGGGAAAAACAGACATCTGCAATAGTGTCAACAATAAAGATAAAGAAAAAGAAAAGAATTGTTTAATAGGACTTTAAGGAGGGGAACTGGTGCTAGAGAGGAAGTGGGGAGACAGGCTAAGGAGTAGCACATAGTTGGTGCAATGGGGAAGGTGTGTTGGTGGTGAGCACGTGGATGTTTATGTTATTATTATTAATCTTTCATAGATATAAAGTATGACACGTGTTCTACTTAAACAGAAAATGAAGGGGAAACATATTCAAGGAGGTAAATTAGGCTTTCAGCCTGGCTTGATGCAGGACCCAAGGCCCTGTCTCTTGGCTCTGCTTCCTGTAGGTTAACAGCTCTTACCCTGGACAATGGTGGTTCCCCTTCCCCCACAGCGCCAGGCTCAGGGAGTTCTAGCCCCCATGTCCAGCAGAAGAGAATGCATCCACTTTCTCACCAGCTAAAGTAAAGGACTTAGAGCTGCATGTCACCTGCCCTGATTGGCCTGCTGTGTCATGTGTGTGCCAGAATCAATCCCAAGGCTCCAGCTCGCATAGATTGACTTAGTCTGGATCAGATGCTGGACTCATGTGGCCTGCGCTAGAACCAGCCTGACTCAAGGCACTTGGGTTAAGAATAAGGGAAACTCTGGCTCCTAACAACTAAATTAGGATGTTAATGCCACACCAAGGAGTAGATGTCAATGGTAAAAACAGCCAATGTCCACAGGAGCTTTTTAAAATACCTTGTTATTATTTTGTTTTTTTATTACACAAGCAACACAAATTTATTATAGTTATTTTTTAAAGTTTATGTATTCCAAAGATAAAAATAACAGCCCCCAGCAATCTTACAACTCTGAGAAAAACCAGTGTTAATGTCTAGACCTGTTTCCTTCTGGTCTTTTCTCTACATGTTTTGTTGTATTGGTGATTGTAAATTCATTTATATAACCTGCCTTTTGTTCAACTTAGTAAGTACATCATTACTATTTTCAGCAGGTTATTGCAACTTTTTGTGAAAATTTCATTCATTGAGCTTTCCCTCAATAGCCGTTAGTGAGCCCCAGTTGCGTTCCAGGTGCCTCATTAAGTGTGTGGAATCCTGACATGACTGCCACACTTCTTGTCCTCAAGCTAAGCAAATGGATGGTCTACTAATGAATAACCAGTCATGGGGAGAATATATATGAAACATATTATGAACCCACAAAACAGGGCCTCCCACCCCAACAAGGGTTCCAGAGCTATGCCCTGGCTCAGTCTCTAAGGCAGTAGAGGATTTGGAGTAGGTGAGAGGGGAGGTTGTAGAGTAGAGAAGTATCCAGGTAAAGGGCCCAGCTTGGTCAAGGGCATAGAGGCCCATGGTGTTTCCTGAGCCAATAGTACAAGGCACAGAGTGAAGAGAGATGCAGCTAGAGAGGAGAGATGGGAGAGCCTCATGTTCCCTAAAGGAGAAGCTGGACTTTCCTTAGGAGGCCACAGCTTAGTGTAGTTTGGAGATGTGATCTGAGCTTCTGCGCAGGCCACACCACAACCTTAACTTTCAGACAACCTTTCTTTCAGGCCCTCTGGGTGCCTGTCAGCATCTTGCACATTCCTTTCTGTTTCTTTTTTTTAATGTTTGTTGAATTTATTGAGGTGACTGGTTAATAAAATTATACAGGTTTCAGGTATATAATTCTATAATATATCATCTGTATATTGTGTGTTCACCCTCCAAGTCAAGTCCCTTTCTATCAACATTTATTCCCCCTTGACCATCTTCTACCTCCCCCACCGTCTTTCCCTCTGGTAATCACCATACTGTTGTCTGTGTCTATGAGGGTTGTTTTTTTCTTTTGCCTGATTTTTTCACCTTTTTCACCTAGCCCCCCAACTCTTACACATTCTTTAAGGCAAAGCAATGAGCTGCCTGCTCCATAAAGCCTCCTTCACCCAGCTAAGGGGAAGCCAAATCCCTCCAGCCCCTCCACAGGCACCAGCTTCTCCTTCTGCCATCATGGGCCCTTTGATGGTGTGTGAGTGTTCGTTGAGTGCAGGACTCTAGATTCTCCTCTGTAGATGGAAGGCATGCTGAGGGCCTTGTTTATCTATGTGTTTCCTGCCACATCTGACACATGGAATGTGAGTCAGTTAGACACAATGGAATTCAACTCTGTGCCAGTGGTCTCCAGAGAGATCTTTTCTCTCCATGGGATATTTGCCAAGGTCTGGAAACATTTTTGGTTGTCAGGACTGTTGAAGGTGCTACTGAGCATCTAGTAAGTAGACCCAGGGATGCTGCTAAACATCCTACAATGTACAAGACACCCCTGCAACACAGAATGACCCAACCCCAAATGTCAACAGTACTGAGGCTGAGAATCCCTAAAATGTACTGACTAAAGTATAGGGGTCACTAGGTGGTTTATCAGGAGCACTCATTCCTGGTCTGGGCTCTGTGTGACTTCCCTAGGAGACTGTGGGCAAGTGTGCTCTCTCTGGGTGTCAGGGCTCACATCTGTAGGAAGTCTAGTACAAAGACCGTATGCAATGGAGTCAGATGAAGCTGGGCTCACATTTTCAACTCTCTACTATCTCATAGGGCAAGTTATTCTTTTTTAAAAATATATGTTTTTATTGATTTTTAAAGAGAGAGGAAGGGAGAACGAGATAGTGATAGAAACATCAATGAGAGAGAAACATGGATCGGCTGCCTCCTCCATGCCCCCTACTTGGGATTGAGAATCGAACCAGTGATCTCTTGGTGCACAGGATGACGCTCAACGACTGAGTCATACCAGCTGGGCAGGACAAGTTATTCTTTATGCTGCTGTTTCCTATTTTGTAAAGAGGAGTTATGGGTTCTACTTTAGGGAAGTATGAGGAATTGAAATAATTGATGTAACCAAGACCCATGGCACTTGACACGTGAAAGATGCTCAATAATCAGCATTGCTATGACACTACTACCGTTATTATAATAGAATAAAGGGCTTGGCATGGGACTCTAAGGACTTTTCCAGCTCTAATAACCTACGGCTTCTTGATTTGTTTTCTCAGCATGTAAATGCTAAAACATTTTCACTCAGCTGGAATAATGGTGGTGGCCAGGTATGTGTATCAGATGGAGTCCCAGCAAGTAACACGTGGCACACTCAAACTGGGAAATGTGAAGAACGTTGATTAAAGGGGTTATTGTAAAGGTGTGGGCAATATTTAGGAAAACAAACAAGGGATAATAATGCAGGACCTCTGAGCTACATCCCCTGTGTCTGAAAGAGTAAGGAGAGGGACACTTCCCAGAACCCAGAAAAGGTAGTTCTGAGAAGAAGGCCCTCTTACAGGGACTGCAGTGAACCTTTGTGAAGAGGGCCAGGTCATAGATATCAGACTTCACCCTCTTTCTCCTCCTCCATCACTTGGTGATGCCTCCCATTGTCTGAATCCAACAGGACGCCAGGGGGCAAAAGCCTATTGTTGTGGCCTTGCTGTCAATTTCCCAGGACTCAGGTCCTGGTGAGAGGGTGGAGAGAGTGGATCTGAAAAGAAAAAGAAAATATCAATAACAGCATAGTCTTACTAGAGTTTGTGGAGTAGCTGCAGTCTGAGGCTGGGACACCATGGCCTACTATCAGAATGCTGTAGCTCAGTGGTCGGCAAACTGCGGCTCACGAGCCACATGCGCCTCTTTGGCCCCTTGAGTGTGGCTCTTCCACAAAATACCATGGCCTGGGCGAGTCTATTTTGAAGAAGTGCATTAGAAGAAGTTTAAGTTTAAAAAATTTGGCTCTCAAAAGAAATTTCAATCATTGTACTGTTGATATTTGGCTCTGTTGACTAATGAGTTTGCCGACCACTGCTCTAGCTCTTCTCAGGGGAGACGCTGCACCACATGTGGCCGTGCATCCCCCTTCCCCCCGTCCCAAGACTCCGTTCTGACAAAGGCTTCTGTGACTTCTTTGAGTCACAGGGAATCTCCATGCCAGGAGGTGGAAAACAGTGGAGGCTTCTTTGAAAGCAATATGACTTGATGGAACCCTGGTGATTGGGTCCCAAGTCTGGCTCTATCACTTGCTAGCCTTGTGATCTCTGGGACTCAGTTTCTTTACCAGTAAAATAGGGTAGCAGTCCCTAGTTTATAAACCTTTTCTTGTAGATTAGAAGGACTTGAAAAAATGCAGTCTAGTCCTCGGCACGTTGTGATGCTTGCTAACACCATTTCACTTGATGAGCAGTTCCTGGGTGCCAACTTTGTGCTGGGCCTCAGAGCAAAATCATGATGACTCCAGTAATGTTACAAACTGATGGAACTCACAGCCCAGAATAAGAGTTTCTGTTCTGTAATTGATCAGGAGACTTTGAAGAGTCCATAAAGCCCTTAAAATCAAATGCAGGAGTTTGTATATATGGAAGTATGCATGTGCATTTTTCTAGAAATATTTCACTGGATTCTCCAAGTTAAGAATCACCAAGGGAGAACATTTGGAGGATAATTCCCAAGAGAGTGTAAGGTTATAAACCTCTGATTCAGTAGAACAGTAATAAAAAATAAAACAAAACCCAGACAGTATTCAATATAGAGAAAAGACTACTAAAGGATGACTCTATAACCACCTCTTTGTGGCCCTGCATGGAAAAATTAGGGCCAGAGGATAGAAGTTGCAAGAAGGAGATGCCAGCTTCATAAAATAACTTTAATAATCAGATTAATCAGAAAATTGATAGGAAGGGACTGACACATTCAAGTAGATGCTGAAAGATCACTTACATGACATTCTGTGTGAGAGTAAGTAACCTGTAAGGTCTCTTTAAACTCTCAGATTTCATTATCTCACCAGGATAAGGTATAAAGACGTTGGTGACTATGGTAGAGAGAAGAAGTGTGTGTTTCTTTGTGTCTGCGCTTGCTTTGCCTTCTGTGTGAGGTAGCGTGGTTGTATGATTAAATGAGGTGTTATAAGCTGAGAGTGAATCACTGGATCACTGGCCAGATACAGGGTGACAGATGAAATAGCACTTTTTGGGGTGTCTTGCCATGTTCATGGGTGTGTCCATGTGGAAAAGCTGTTTCCACTAACACAAGCAGATGTTCTAGACTCTTCTAAGCCAGCTTGATAACCTTGGCTCTGACCAAGGCTAGGAACCATGAAAGCTTCTATTCTTGGAGGTCCCCTAGTTCTGAGGGTAAGGGTCAATGACAAGTCAAACTGTAAAACATCTTTACATGAGAAATCCCAAGTTGCAGGTAACGTTATTGATATACTCATTCATTGGATATGTATTGAGCATATATTATGTAGCAGAAATTGTACCAACCATTAAGATGCAGGTCTGGATATGGGGGAAGGATCAAGTTAATGTTAATTGAATAAAATGCATTTAATAATCATCATCAATTAGATCAGGATACCAACCTTGCAAGATGCATATCATCTTCATCTTACATTTATAGCAAACAGCTTAAGCAACTTGTCCAAGGTTTTGAAGATGTTGAGGGTTGGACTTTTAGATTTAAATTCAAGGTGAAACCACTCCAAAGCCTGTACTTTTCTCTACATGGAAGTCTGCCCTTATGATGACTACAGCATTCTCTGGGGCACACACATGTAAAGAAACACCTGCAGGCTTATGTGTAGTGTGGTAACAGGGTGAGGTTTGCTGATGAATGCCAGAGAGCCGATGTTCTAGAAGACTTGCTCAAGGAGCCAGGATTTGAGCTGAACTCAGAGGGCAGGATAGATACAGACAGGGAGGAGACCAGGAGGGTAAAATAGGGAATTTCAAGCCCAAGCACCAGGGTAACATAACAGGCAAGACATGTGAAAGGCAGTCCAAGTTTGAGGGAAGACAAAGCCAGTATGGTGAGTGTGGTATTTGGCTGTGGGATTTGAGGCTGGTAGAGTCAGTTGGGAAGAGATTATGAAACACTCCAAGTTCCTTGGCTTGCAACATGGGCTTCAATCTGAGCCAATAGGAAGCCTGAGAAGGTGGCCAGCATTTGTCTGACATGCTCAATTTGTGTTTTAGAGAGAGCTACTTCCTAAGTCTTAGCGTGGTGGGCAATGGAGTTCGGTATTACCCCCATCCTTATCCACTCCTCAGGCAGGAGCAGGCTGGGTCCCCATCAGCCTTATTCTCTCTACAGCAGAACTCTTTCTGGCCCTTTCTTCCATTCTGTATGTCTTCTTATAAATCAGGGGGAAAATGCCCCAGGCCCAAGCATGGCTCTCTTGTTGCTATAAATCTCAGTGTGAGTGTGGTGGATGATAGATTTAGGTAATTGTATAATACAAAACTGCTCTTGCCTTTCTCCAGTCTAAAGAATTGTTATCTGTGTATCTCCTTCTGCAATTTATGGCCATTCTGGAAGATGGGGAGCATTCTCACAGCCGTTGCCTGTAAATTATGTGCTTTCCCACTGGTGAATATTCCTGATGGTTAATGACTATTATTTCTACTTCTATAGGCTGAACTCATATATACATAATACATATAGGCATGTTGGATGATGAGGGCCATTTTATCATGAGTCCGTCTTTAAAGGGTAGGGCCCAGGGGGGTCAGGGGCAGGGACAGGGTTTGTGCTTCTCTGAGTAGGCTCTTTCCATGCAATATGGGCCTCTTCCAAGGGAACCCTTTGCCGTCGGACATATACCAGCTCATTATAAATTAGTTCAGCAGTAGCAGCCTAAATAATAATTGCTTGTGTTGATTTTTACCCCATAATTGACTGTGCAATTGGGTTTACTCTTGCATTATATTCTTATTGTTTCTTAATCACAGCATTATTTCTTAAGAAGAAAATAATGTCTTATAATTCAGTATCTCCAGATCTTGTTTGGTGCTATGTAGGGATAGTGAAAGGAATGTAACATTTTGTAGATAGGAATCAGGTTTTCATTTTGCTCCCTGACCAGCCCTTTATTAGCTGTGTGACCTCTAGCAAGTTACTGTATACCTCTCAATCGCCACCTCCTCTTCATCTGTATAATGAGGATGGCAGTAATCTTTGGCTTCACCTTGTTATAAAAATTAACTGCAATAATGTATGTGAGAATGATTTGCCTAGTGCCTGATACTTTATAGATGCTCAGAGGATATTTAATGAATGAATGAATTAATGAGCCATGATTGCTGGCTATTTAAGCTTAATATATAACATATTATGTTAGGACACAGCTCAGCCCAAAGTACAATGATTCAAGTGAGATAGAACTTTCTCTCTCATAAAACTAGAGTAAGCAGGCCACTAAAGACAAATAAGTTGCCCTGTTCTATGTCATCCATGGCCAAAATTCTTTCCATATTGTTGCTCAGCCATTCCCTAGGGTAATGCTCTCTTCTGAATGGCCAAAGTTGGCTCATCACTATAACATTCAGGTTCCAACCCATGGAAAGAAGAAAGAGGAAGTGGAAGGCAAGCAGTTTTTTAAAAAAAGAATATTGCACACATCATTTCTACTTTTTACTGGAACTTAATCTCATGAGCATACTGAACTGCAACATTACTGGGCAATGGAGTCTTCTGTTGGGTGGTCATATGCCCAATTGAAACTTGAGAGATCATATTAGTAAATACAAGAAGAGAAAAAGGGATATGGGGATGATTTACACTCTATATCCCATATACTTACCAACACTTCCATTAGAAGGTCAGCTTTAACTCTATCTGAAGATAGAGAGCTACCTTGTATAATTAGTCATAGTTTCAAATGCATCTGTCTTAACTCTTCTCTAGAGTCCAATCTTCTTGAAGGTTTAGATCTTACTTATTCCTTTTTGGTATACTCGCAAACTTCGCATAGGATCTGACCCATTGCAGCTGCTCAGTGTTTGTTGACTGACCTACTGATTGATTACAGTGTGCCCTGGGATTGGTGCTAGGTCAGTCCACAGCATGGCTTGTGAAGAGTGATGCAAGGGTGTGCATTGATAGGAACTTGGGTCCACCCTGCACTTCGAGCCAAGCTGGCCCAGATGATCCGGATAGCCAAACAGCTCCTACTTTACTGGTAATATATTGAACATCTGGGTAACATCTGTCCACTTTATTGCCTCATCTACCCAGAAAAAATGGCAACACTTGACCTGTTCCATTTAACAAATAGGAAAACTGAGGCCCTAAATTGTTCAGTGACTTGCTAAAGGTTACCTAAAGAGTTATTGCATTATTGAGAACACTATCCCATTCTCCAAACTCACCAGTACTCTTTTCACCACCCTGTTAGATTTCTTACACCAAAAATAATGTTGACAACAGCAAGTGTTTTTCTCTTCATGATTTCTACCATGGGTCACATCCATGGTCTTATTTACTCCTTATAGCAGATGTTGGAATTAGTATTGTTATTAACATCTCTCTTTAATACATGCTCAAAAAGGTGATGAAATATTTTCTACCAGTAAGTGAGATGCCAGGATCTAGACTCAATTATTTGTATTCTAACCTTGCTGGACCTTTACCCTGCAGATCAAGTGGTACATACCAAAGCACATTGTAAACTGCACAGCATTCCAGTATCAGGCACTCGTATTGTTGGGAGACCCAAATCTGCACTTGAGTCCACAACTGGGGAACCCTGCAGTATATTTTAATCATAGCCACTTGATAATCCTGGGTGTTGTGGGGGTGGGGAGCTGTCCTCTATCAGGCCTAAGTGTCATGAAGGAGGATTGCTCCAGGCTCATGAATATTCATTGTTATGTTAAACCACAAACTGCAGTTTTTCCACTCACAGTCATCAGATGCTCATTGAATCCCTGGAACTTGACAATCACTAAGCAGATGGATCATAAGCAAATATTAAGCATCTCTGCTCAGGTTTTCTCTCCTGATCACGTGGCGATTTTAGTAACTAAACCTAGTGCTCCAGAAAGGAAAAGCTGCCATTTCTTTGCAGGAAGGTTGGCAGGCAACTATTTACAAGGAGCCTCACACTCTCCTACAAGGACTTCCTGAATTGGGCATTGCAGGGACTCAGGCCTTTGATTCTTCTCTTGCCTTTGATTTTCACATTAGAGGGAGTAGGGTGGGGAAGGACATACCAAGGATAGGACCTTGCTTTCTCAAATGGGGTCCCTGGAGCATGGCATTGGTGTTACCTGGGAGCTTGTTAGAAAGGAAGAGCCTCAGGCTGGGCCCCAGACCGACAGAATCCTAATCTGGCTGTTAACAAGGTCTAAGGTATTTCCTTTGCTAAGTGGGAGAAGCGCTGGGCTAAGAGACTGAAGTTCTTACTCTGTTTTCCATCCATCACTGGCTGGGTCACCTTGGGCAAGGCAGGTCACCTCTCTGGACCTCCATGGCTGCCTTTTCTGTGAAGTGAGAGGTTAAGGCACAGACTTTAGCAGTTCTGAGCTTGTTTTCGGGGAGGTGGTTTTCACATAAATCCAGTGAAGCAAATATCAGCAAAAACTACACTTTCCTTTGAATCTCTAAAATATCTGCTTTTTGGAAGAGTTAGTCATCCAACACATGATCTATTGAGTGTCCATGTGCAGCAGGCAGCATGACCCTCATCTCCTGAAATTCACTGCCCTGGACTTAGAAGGACCTGCCTCCCTTAATGAAATCAAGCCCAGAATCTCCAAAGATTGTGCCTAGGACCCCACAGGTGTGATTTCAATGAGGTGAGACATTTAGTATTTCCTGGAGTTTTACTTTCTTTGATGGTTATTTCAATAACCTTTTTTATTATTACTTCTGTAGAATCGGTCTTCTGTATAAATAATAGTAATATTCCAACCTGTCATGGTGCCATGTTAGACACGCATAAGGTAGACACGGTTTTTTAAAATCTGCTGCGAACTTGCTCATTTATACAACTGTTATGGAGACCCTAAGGTGCTCCCTAGACCCAGTGCCAGCTGGGCAGGACAGAGCAGTGGTAAGACACCAACCTGGCCCCAAACCAGACCTAGGTGGGAAAGGTGGCCCCATTATTTATCAGATGAATGCTGGGGCATGCTCCTTGGCCTCACGTGGCCTTGTTTTCTATATCTGTAAAAGGGGATCATGATGCTTTGTGGAGAACAGCACAGCTTTGCTCAGTACCCTCAAGGACTGGGGAGACAGGTCCAACTTTGGGGCAAGACTGTGGATTCTGCCTCCTGACCTGTAGTGTCAAGGTTTCCTGGAAGAAATGACTTCTAGGCTGAGACCCCAAATTTATATGTTGAACATTTCTGGGTGCTAGCTCCTTGTCCTATAATTTCTCCAGGTCATGTCCCAGTTTCTTCCCTCCAGCCTTCTCTCTGCCTCCCCACCTGCTTCCCTTGGATCTGGATTCTGAAGGGACACTGCAGGTGCTGTAGATGCTGGTGGCCCATTGTGGACATGCCACTCGAGCTCAGCCTCCACCTTCCCTCATGAGCACCATTTTGCCATTCATCTTCTGATACAAGTGGGATGCTAGCTAAGAGACGCCAGGCTGGACTGGCATGGTGGGCATAACTGATCAAATCGATTTCAGGCTGCTCTCACCACACCTCAACCCCATCCCAAGATAGAGATCAGGTGGGGATAGTCAGGAAGCCCGCATGTGGGCTCCTTCCCCATGTGGCTGCATGCCACCACCATGTAGTCCCAAGATTAGTCATATTTATTTGGACCCTCTATAAATATTTACCAAGCAAAAACTCTGTGCCAGACCCAGTTTTAAGCACAGGAGTATGGAGACATACAGGACAAGGCCTCTGCTCTCCTGAAATTTACACTGTAGTCAGGCAGGTCAGAAATTAGGAAGTAAAAATAAATAAATAAATAAATAAATAATAAAGAGTAACTCAAAACAGTATCCAATAGTGGCCACAAATAAATGAAACAGAGCTATTGAGCATGGGTGGGGGGGGGGGCGCCTTTCGAGAACTCATTTGGGCCAAGACTACAAACAAGAGGGGACAGCGGTGTGAGATCTTAGGGGGAGTGAATCATAGACAGAGGGAAGAGCTTGTGTAAGCATCCTGAGGTGGGGGCAAGCCTGGCTGTGTCCCAGAAGAGAGGGAAGGCCAGTGTGGCTGGAG
Organism: Eptesicus fuscus; assembly: GCF_027574615.1. NCBI lineage: Eukaryota > Metazoa > Chordata > Mammalia > Chiroptera > Vespertilionidae > Eptesicus > Eptesicus fuscus. The sequence goes on along the minus strand of NC_072481.1, from coordinate 39,869,998 downwards.
CGAAGGGGATCGATAGCAGAACGATGAGGTGAGGTTGGAGGGGCCAGCAGGGCCCGAACATGATGGTGTTTTAGGTCCTTGAAAAGACTTTGCATCTAATTATAGGAGCAACTGGAAACCACTAATAGCTTCCAAGCAGGCGGGTGACATGATCTACTTTATATGTTTAAGAGTAAAAAGGGTTATAATGAGATAAAGAGGCAGAGGAGAAGCAGGAAGACCTGTGGGACCTAAAGCAGAGATGTAGGCAAGAAATGATGGTGGCTTGGGCTGGGAGAGGCAAAGGAATGGATCAATTCAGAATTAGTCTGAGTTACATGCGACAGAGGCCCAGGCTCCAGCCAATGCTCAGAGACGGAAAATCAATTAGCAAGTGTGTTTGGCTGTGAGAGCCTTCCACTCACAAGGCTGATTGTTTAAGGGCTTTTGTTTTCTTTGAAATAACTTGCCTGCAGAGCTTTATCTTTCACTATGTAGTTGTCTTTGCGATCCTCCAAAAATGTGCCCATTTTCTAGATAAGAAAACCAAGGTTCTGGATGATCAAGTCCTGTTCCCAAGGTCACACTTCAGGAAAGATGTGAAGCCTGAGGTTAAAAGCAGGTCTTTCAATGACCGAGCCCATCCATCTTTAACATTATGCTCCACCCACTGCAAAAATTGAGATCTGTTTTCCATTTTCTTCCCCACCTGCCAAGTCAGAGTTTGTCCCCAGAACTTCCTACAGCCATGGGGAGCCCAGTAGAAGATCTGCCTACGCAAGTTTTTATGTGCTCATTTTTTCTTTCTGATAGTGATGCTGACTATGACTCCTAACTGCCCTTGGTCCTTACTTAACCATTTTGTGACTTGTTTTCCTCACCTGTAAAATGGGAACCCTAATCATTATAAATACAGAATCATCATAATATTAATGTAGCTAATTCAGCATTGAATTGGTATTGAATAAATGTTGGTTCTCTTGTTCTCCTAACATCAACCTGTAGACATTCACTACCCCAGCAGTAACACTCATTTTTGCTAATAACCCCAAAGGAAGACAGGCACCATTAAACAACCACTATTATAATATTTGATATTTCTAGAGCACTAGGTTATGAACTGTGGTGAATATTTTAGTTATTACCTCAATTATTCCTCACCAGAGCTCCACGATGCATATATTAGGGTTGTTATGCCCATTTTACAGATGCAAGAAGTAAGGCTCTGCAAGATAACACAATTTACCGGAAGTTACACAGAATCAGGAGTCTGCTGCAGGACTCAGGCTCCAGAACAGATGCTCCTAACCATTCATCCCCCATCTCCCATGCAACGCTAGCTGTGCTGTTACAAGCGCCAGGTGTCGCTCTGTGGCAGACCATAGACAGCACAGGGCTTGATGCTGGTGGCAGGAGATGTATGTCTCAATTAGGCCTTGAGCCTAACTTTCAGAGAAGGGACAGGAGTTGCAGTCTCAGAAGTTGCCAAGTGAATGAAATTGAAACAGCCAGAAATGACTTGCCTTAGGGGAGACAGAGCATTGCTTCCTGGGTCACAGAAATTTTGTTTCCTCTCTCCAGCAGAGTGCTGAGCCAGCAGAGTCGCACCCCTGCCTTACAGTGAGCTTAGGTGAGAGCTTTAAAGAGGCTTGGAAGTTTGAGCTAAATGCAGAGAGAAGGACTCCTAGCACCACGTCTTCTGCCTCAGGATGATCCTGCGGCAGTGAGGCGGGGCAGTGCCCTGTTTGAGTGTGGGTCTTGGTGTTAGACTGATGTGGGTTCAGTTCCTGGCCCTGTCATTTTCTAGGCTGGGCCAATCGGATTCCTCTTCTGTGAAAAATGACATTCAATACTAACTCAGCAGAGTTGTAGCGAAGATTAAATTAGATCAGTAAAGTGCTTGATGTGTAGCACATAGTAATCACTTAATACATGCTAGTTACTGGGAGTTATGCATGTAAAGAGCTTAGAAGGGCCCCTAGAAAAGAAGCGTATTACCTCAGCTATACGTTCTGATGTTGACAGAACATAACTTTTCTTCCTCTTAACCCTCTAGTTCACCGGACATCCAAAAATAATACAACTAGAAATATAACTCTATGAAAAATTCTGTGACTCATAGATATTTCATTTACATTATTTTCAGGTAACACCAGTCTTCTAAAAATTCATATTGCACAAGGAGTAAACACCCACCAAAATGGCTAAAATTAAAAATACTGACAACACCAAAGAGTGTGGAGCTACTACTGTACTCATGCATCGTGGGTGGGAGTGTAACCTGGTGCAGCCACTTTGAAAAGGGGTCTGCTAGTTTCTTATGAAACTGAAGATACACCTAACCTATGACCCAGACGATCTGCAACTTAACACTGACTTAAGTGATAGGTATATGATGTTTATTATAAAAGTATTCTGTATGTTTGAAAGTGCATAATATTGGAGGAAAAGCAAAAAAAAAAAAAAAAAAGAGATTGTAAACAGGTACTAAAAGACATCATTCTAATGTCATTTTGGAAGCCTAAAACATAAGCACTATTTTAAGGAATGTGCTTTTGGGTTTGTTGTTAAGTTTTAAGTTGGTAAGCCCTGCCTTACAGGCCACTTAGGATTAGAATGAAATGGATTTGGTAAAAGAATTGGATTGGCAGTTAATAGTCCTGCATTCTAGTGTCAGTAGAGAATTTACATAAAGACTTTATCTTTAGAGTAGGTTGAAGTTCACAGCAAAATTGAACAGAAGGTATAGAGATTTTTCCATATACCTCTTGTTTCTACACATTCATAGACTTTCCCTTATCAACCTCCCCCACCAGAGTGGTGCATTTGTTACATCTGATGAACCTATGTTGACCCATCATTATCACCTAAAGCCTATAGTTTACAATAGGGTTCTCTCTTGGTGCTGTATGTTCTATGGGTTTGGGCAAATGTATTATGACATGTATATACCATTAGAGTATTATACAGAGTAGTTTCACTGCCCTAGAGAAGTTTTTGCCACTAGTTTGCTCCTGTGAATGAGGAGGTGACACTGGTAGCTGTGGATGTTTCCTTTGAGCCTGATGGTTACTTATTCACTTACCGTATGTCTAGTCAACAAGGGAGCTAGCACCCCACTGGGCAGCTGTCCTCTACCTCCAGATCTCAGGCTGCTCAGGAGAGAATGCTGTAGAGCTGGGAAAAGGTATCTTCTTTATGCAAATGAAGAGAGTTAGCAGGTGCTTCAGGTTCAAGAAGGGAACTGTCTCAAGTGTGGTACTTACTGTGAGCTTCATTGAATGGTTGCAAGGTAGTCATCATCCACCACATTTCATAGATGAGGAGACTAGAGATCAGAGAGGTTAATGCATTTGCCTGTAGTCACATAACCAGGGAGTAGCAGAGATGAGACTTGATCTCAGCCTGCCTAGTTTCCAAGTTTGTGACCTCTGGTTACTTAAGGCTGCTGGGAAGTTAGATATCTTCTGGGCTTAAAATATGGAATGCAGGTCCTAGCCAGTTTGGCTCAGTGGCTAGAGTATTGGCCAGAAGACTGAAGGTCCCGAGTTCAATTCCGGCCAAGGGCACGTATGTGTCTCATATCGATGTTTCTCTCTCCCTCAACTCTAAAAATCAATGGAAAAATATCTTCAGTGAGGATTACAAAAAAAAAAAATATGGAATGCATTTTTCCTGAGAAATTATATTATCAAAGGTAATTTGGTATAATGAAAATTGTTCTGTTATCCCACAGGGGGTTTTATTTTTTAATTTGGGACTAAGTGGGATTCTATAACTTGCCTGGGAAACTAACCCTTCTATATGACATTCTTTTGAAGAGTGTTGGTGTCCCAATAGTTCAGCCCGTGGCGTACACACTTTGGGTTAAGTTTCTATTTGTAATAATCATATCTGATGCTCACACATGGTTTTGCTACTTGCAAAGTTCCTTTACATGTGTTCCTGTGTGAGCCTTGCAGCCATACTGCAAGACAGAGCAAACAAGGATAGCATCATTATCTCTATTTGATAAATGCCAGGAAGGCAGGAGAGAGGTCCCGGAGTGTGCCCAAGGCCACACAGAGCCAAGGGCCAGAGCCAAGCCCCCTGACACCTAATTTGGCATCTCTCACACCTCACTCCTCATACTTTTTGTCCCTTTTTGGCTCCAGGCCTCTAGGCCCAGGCTAATTTACATGTGAAATCTTGCAAGTTCTTGGTAGGTGACCAATATATAATGTGTAGTTAACGAGATAAAGTACAACTTCACTTTTGTTACAAAGGAAGGGGAACTCTCAGGGGGTTGTAATAATTAAACCTTTCTCAGTGGAGCCCAGAGAGTTTTATGGGCTGGGAGAAACAATCTATCCTCACAATGGACTAGTGTGCCTGGGAACTCCCATTGTGCTCCCCATTCTGTGGAGGAGGAGAGAACATGAAGAGATTTGGCCCAGGGTCACTGGCACCCAGGCCGTCAATCACTGACTCTTGGTGGCAGAGTGGAACCATGACTGTCGTGTAACCATCCATGAAAATACGCTCTAGCTATCACATCCTGTAATGTATTTTTGAATACCCCAAGGAGTTCTTGTAAAGGAGCAGAAATGGACATCCCGTACGATGCCTTTGAAACTCACCAGCAAGGCCTACGTCCAAGGTCAAAGGAAATCAGGGTAGGCCCTGGAGAAACCCAAGACCTCTGTGTATCATTAGCCTGTGAGCATTTCTCATTTTTATCTGGGAAGGATCGTAACTATGCTTAAGACATTTAGTCAAGCCTGCCATTGAGTGACCTTAATTGAGTCACTTTACTTCTTTGGGCCGCCGTTTACTCCTCTGGAAAATGACAGTGGGACCAGATGCCATATAGTCTTTTGAACTGTGAAGAAAGAAGATCCTTGCCTGGAGGACTTGTGAGTATTTTTCAAGTCTGAAACTCAGAGAGCAAGGGTTGTGTTCTGTGCTCTGTGACCCCAGTGTCTGGCCAATTCCTGACACATAAATGAGGCACCACCCCTATGCTTAGGAGAAGCGGTGTTTCCATAAATACATAAATCCTATGCATCACCTGCATGTATTTCTGGTGTGAGCATTTCAGACTGGAGATGCTGGTTGTTCATCATACTGGAGACCTGTCAGAATACAAAGGTCCTGATGATGGGGAAGGCCAGAAGTCTGAGCAATGACTGATGGGCAAAGTTAGAGAGTGACGGTGGGACCCAACTGAAGCCACACTTTTCTAATGGTGACAGGTGCTTAAGAGTTAACTTTTAAAATGGGGACTAAATGATTTTGATGAGAGACAGATGACCCCTCATCACTAGGAGGAAACCTGGAGCTGATGAACACTGAGTTTCCTCCCAGGATTCCCTTCCATGGTTTTGTGTTCATCAACCAACATTTCTACATGGGAAATGCACAACTATTGGTCTCAGAGGGTATTGTTTTGAATCCCATTCTGAAATTTAACAACCATGTGACTTTAGGTAAATCTAATACTAGAACTATGGATAATAATCCTATATAATAAAAGGCCAGAGGCATTACGACCAAAATGACCAGAGACCAGACCACCATGGCCCCTTCTCAGGCTGGCCTCGCCCCCAAGCAAGTGGTTAGGGGCAATCAGGCAGGCAGCAGAGTGGTTAGGGGTGATCAGGTAGGCAGACCAGTGGTTAGGGGTGATCAGGTAGGCAGAAGGCCCCTCTCAGGGATGGCCCTGCCCCCCAGCAAAGAAAGAGGAGGCCCAGGCCAGCCAAACCATCGCACCCCAGCCTGTCACCTGCAGAGGGAGGCCACCGGTGGCAGGGGACGAGGGAGGCAGCACTGCACAGATGGCAAGCAGTGGGAGCAGTAGGGGTGGGGCCAGCTGCCCTCAGCCGGGGGAAGGAAAGCCCCAATAGGCCCTGATCTAAAGCCAGGCCAAGGGACCCTACCTGAGGGGTCCCAGATTGTGAGAGGGTGCAGGCCGAGCTGAAGAACCCCCACAAGTGCATGAATTTTTGTGCACCGGGCCTCTAGTGTTAATAATAAAAGGATAACACAATAACTGGCATTTATGGAGGAGCTGTATATGTCAAGTGCTTGTGAACTTTTTCTTAAAATTTTATATTAACTTAGTTAATCCATTTGAAGGAGGACCAATCATTGCTATCCATCAGATGTGTAAACTGAGACACAGAGCATTTAAGTAGCTTATCCCAGGTCCCGCACTGAGAAGGAAGCAGATCCAGTGCTTCACACATCTGATCTGACTTTAGAGCTGAAGTTCTCCATCAGCAAAACTCTGTCCCTCAGTCTATTAGACTGTAAAATTGGCATTATAATATCTGATCGTTTTTATGAACTTCAGATCAGGAAAGTTTCAAATCATTTGTCTCTTCCACCTGCCAATCAGACCCTTGAGGCATGTGGTGTACTTGGGGACCCTTCAAAGTGGCTGATTCATACTCAGTGCTCAGTAACTGCTTTCTGAAGAAACACACAGATTAATGGGGAGAATAATAAGAAACTGCTTTATGAAGAGCCAAGGTGCTATCCAACAGTGATTTATCTATTTATTGATGCTTAGCTTGTACTCAGCCTTGTTCAACACCTTTTGAACATGCAAGGTGGCCACTGAAAGAAAGGTGCTTGTTAGCCCAGTGACTTTAGTGCCCAAATGTTTGTCTGCTATGGGAGTTCTTGCTAATTATTCTCACCTCAGTTGGATTATGTTTGCTTTGCATTTATATGAAATTTGGAAGTGAAAAGTGTGGCCCGTGTTTGCAGTTTCTCCCTTCCTACTGAAATTACCTTCCATGTTTTGGAGGCATTTATTATTTATGCTATTTATTATTTATTAATGCTATTTCTGGTAGAAGGAAAAACCAAAAGGTTTAACACTTAACAAAATCCTCATAATAACCCTGTGAGGTTTATGTTTTAGCCTGTTATACACAGGATGACTCTGAGACTCAGATTCATTCCCTGCTATTATTTCTTCACCCATTTACATTCATTAAACATACCTCAGGGACTGTGCGAGGGTCCAGCCTATGATGTCACGTCAGACTGGCTCTGTTCTAAAATAATTTGGTGGAGGACACTGAGAGTTCAGTGGGAGAGCAATGTTTACCTCACCTAATGAACTGCTAATGGCCAGTCGCTGATCCAGGACCCCACCCATGACTGTGCCTGATGACTGTCACCAGTGATGCCCTTACATGGACACATAAGTGGAGAGGTGTGGTTTGCCAACCTGGTGCCATTAATTTGGTTGTCTCAGGAGCCAGCTTCTGGGTGTCTGAACACATATGGCCCATCTGTTTAGACAATGCATGTCACACTTGACACTGGGAGACACGCTTACTCGCTCTGTCCTTATTTTCAGGCAAAATCATTTCCCACTTGCATTGAGCATCAGCAGGAAATGGCTGTTTCAGCCCTTGCATGCAAAACTGACACAAGCTTGTAGACCTCTGTTGCTTGTTCTTCCTGTTCCACTTTCTATAGACCAGGCAGTGGGGACTTATTGGCCATGGGGTTATTCTCTGGTTTCATCCTGAGTTTCTGCTCTCTGTCCTTGTCCTCTAAATTATATTCTGTCAATAGACATTTATCAGTGACTCCACGTGCCCACCATTGTACTTTGTGCTGAGAATGATGCTGAAATTTGCTCTCTAGTGGAGGTTGGGGATGAAACTACACAAACAAATGAACAAAATAGTGTCAGGTGGGCACAGCACCATGGAGAAGAACTAAGGGGATGAGGGAATTCAGTGATGGGGTGCTGGATTTACAACAGTGGGGAAGGCAGGGATAGGGTGACCTTTAAGGAAGTGAGAGCCAACCACATGGAGCTCTGTGGGAAGTCCCTTCCAGGCTAAGGTGGGAGAAAGTTCAGGGAGCACCACAGGCCAGTGTGGCTGGCACAGAATGAGCAAGAGGAGTGAGTTAGGAAATGGGGGTCCAAGGAATGGCTGGGGCCCTAGCCTTGGGCATCCTTAGGGCCATGGGAGGGACATTTGTGCTATTTGGGGGTGTTAAGTGCAGAATTGACCTGATCTGACTTAGGTTTTAAAACAGCTCAGCTGGGCTTCTTTCTCTGTGGGGAGGAGACTTGAGGAAGTGAGAATAGCAGCAGAAAGACCATGGGGAGGAGAGCACAAAGGGAGTGAGAGATGATGGGATCACCCAGAGTGGCAGAAGGAAGCAGACGCTAGACCCCTGTGAAAGTGCAGCAGACAGGAGTTGTTGAGAAGCAGATGAGAGAGAAGAAGGGATAGGGCAAGCTCTGAGATGGCCCTGTGGCGTGGGGTGGCCTTTTCTGAGACGAGGGGAGGAGTGTGCTTTTGCCCCCTGGGAACCTAAGATCTAGCTAGAAAGTCAGCATTTTCATGGTGCTTTTATTTCTGCTGCTATAAAAGGAACCCATATTCTTGTAAAACAATGAAAGCAGTACAAACACATACAATAAAAACTCCGTTCCTTGATTTCCTTTCCGAGAGGCAACTACTGTTATCAACTTTTCATGGGTTTTTCCACACACAGTCTAAGAATAGACATGTGTGGAGGTGAGGCTATTTTATATTCACTTTATTTTTTTAATACAATGGTTCAGACTATGTATCCTGTGCTGCAGCTTACAGGTCTCACTAAATAATGCCTTAGAGATGACTCCATACCAGCACATACAGAAAGACCTCATTCTCCTACCAATACAACAGCATATTCCATTGTATTGCCATATCCTACTGTGTTTAATTAATTCCTTCCAAAGGACATTAAGGTTGTTTCCGGTATTTTAAAATTACTAATGATGTAGTGATGGATAATAGCTCTGGATGTGTATTATACGCACATGGGAGTGAATGTATAGAGTGAATTCCTAGAACTGGAATTTGTGGCTCCAGGGGAGTGCTGGTAAAAGAAGATGGGCCACTGTGTCCACCCAAGCACCAGTTTATAGCCCAGCAGTGATGCATGATGGTACCTGTCAAGGCGAAAAGCCTTTATGCTAATAGAGAAACAAAGGATAATCTGCAGGTGCGTTGCTTCTATTAGCCACTGTGCCTTGATATCTACCATTTATTTAGAAACAGTTTTAGAAAGTAGATGTTTTGTATTCTAGTTTTATGCAGGAGGACATGGAGACTTGGAGAGATGGACCAGCTAGTGAATGGTGGGACTGGGATTTGAACCCAAGTCCCTCGCATGTCAAAGCTCAGACTGACTCCAAGGTAGCCTTGCCAGAAAGAGGCTTTCCCAAATTTACACTTGGAGTTCTCTCTCCTGCAGTGACCTCCCTGGGCCTGGACAGATGCAGGCATTAGCTGGATAAGACCTTGTCAAGAATGCTATTGAGAGCACTGTAGCCCCGGTAGGAGGGTCAGACTAAATGAGCCTCAGGGTCCGTTTCTGTGCTAAAAGTTCCTGGACTCAGCTCGCTCCCCTCTCAGCTTTAATAGCTGCATCGACAAAATGAAAATGATATTGCCTGCCTCCACATCAGCATGTCATAAAGGTAAATCAGGTAGCGCACCTGAAGCACTTAGAGCAACATAAGAAAAATAAGCTCTATAAATCTGTGTTAGGAGGGTGGCTGCAGGGATGGGGAGCTGGTCAGTCCACTTGGCCTCCCCTGGGCCTTTAATAGGAATAAGTTCCCTAAAATGGATTTGTTTTAAATACAAATAGAAGTACACACATGTGCTCATTTTACGTAACACTAAACTACTTCTTTCAACTCATGGCACATCATGTTGAGATTCACAAACTTTTAATTTTTATTGCATTTTTTTACTTGTGTTTACATCAGTGGACCCCTCTGTAACACTGGGGCCAAGTTAACCATTTCTTTGGATTGTTGTGAGGATTATATTTAATAACCCATATAAATTGCCACACCCCTAGAAAATACATTTTTTAAATGGAGCTAAATTTTTAATTAAAAAAAAAACACTCTCCCTAATCTGATATCTATGTTAGTCCCAAAATTCACTCCAAAGCTTTGCCATCACAAAACTTTTGTTTATTATCTCATGTGAACTTCACAGCAATACTGCAAGTGAAGTGTTATTGCTTACCTCCTTTTCCAGATGGAACAGACACCAAGGCTCAGAGAGTTAAAGTCTCTCTGTTAAGGTCACCCAGCAAATAGGGGCGAAGTAAGAATTAGAGCCAGGTTAGCAGATGTGGTCTGTATCCTTTCATCTTCCACGGCTTAGCTCAAGCTTTCTCCTCTGGGCTCTGGGAAGACTCTGTGCCTGCTGCCCCTCTCACTTGCTTTGCCAGCACCTGTCCCACAATGTCCATTTCTATAAGCTCCAATAAACTGAGGAGCTACTGAGGGCTGGGGTGGTGACATCTTCATTTTTGCATCCCCAACCCTTAGTACAGGGCTTAAGGCACAGTGCTGCAGATGGAAAGGAACTCCCAATATTGAGTGCCGATTTGTGCCAGGCATGCTATGAATGTCTTGAACTTGAACCTCCCAACAACAGCAGGTGGTCCCAGCACTATTTCCTGGCAGAGGAAACCCAGACTTAGGGAGCATAGTGACATGTCTGGGGGCACAGAGTGAAGGGAAGGACACAGGATTCAAACTGTGGTCTGTCTTCCTCCAAGGCCTGGTGCTTGGAAATATATAGTCACCCACCCCTTCATGTAATTAGCATGAAGTTTGAAATCCACTTTTTTTTTCTGTAGTAGGGCTTTATTGGAACACAGCCACCCCGCTTGTTTACATCAATTGTCTGTGGCTGCTTCCCTCCCCCCACCTCCCCACCCGCAAAAGAAAAAGCTTTATTGGGATATAATTCATAGAACGTAATTTACCCATTTGAAGTATAAATCCAATTGTTAAAACAGTGTGTTCTTGGGGACACACACCTCCATCCAAGTCCGGCCTACCCTGCAGACAGGGGGAGAATAGCTGGGCCCTCAGAGCTGGCCGTGGGCCTGGGCTCTGACACATCATGCTTACTGAGTGTAGAGGAGGGGAACACAGGACAGCACAGAGGAGTAAGACAGACACACTTGGAGAAAAGTGTTCAGACTGGCCAGGCTGTGGGTTGGGGACCACTCCTTCTAGGGGTGATAGGGAGGCAGCAGAGCTTAGTTGCCAGTGTGCATGTTTGGGTTATAGCGCCGCACTGCCCCATTCCAACTCTGGCTCCCCTATTAATGAACTGAATAACCTGAGGCAAGTGCCTTGACCTATTTGACCTGACTGTGCCTCAGTTTCCTCATCTGTAAAATGGGGCCCATTATTATTTTCTTGTAGGGTTATTTTTTTAAAATATATTTTTATTGATTTTAGAGAGGAAAGGAGAGGGAGAGAGAGATATAAATCTCAATAATGAGAGAGAACCATTGATCGGTTGCCTCCTGCATGTCCCCAACTGGGGATCAAGCCTGCAACCTGGGTATGTGCCCTTGACTGGAATCGCATCGGCCCTTCAGTCTGCAGGCCAACACTCTATCCACTGAGCCAAACCAACTAGGGCTTGTAGGGTTATTTTGAGAACTAAATGAACTACATGTTTAAAGCCCTAAGAACATTGCCTAGTGCACAGTGAGCACTCCAGCCTACGCCGATTGCTACTGTTACACAGTAAGAAGTATTGCTCGGAGCTAGACTATGGAAGGACTTGGATGCCAGGCTGTGAAACTCATCCTCGATTCTGTAACTCTTGGTTTCTGGACCTGACGAAATCTGGGCTTTGGAAAGGTTTACCTGTGTTAGAATATATTCAAGTAGCAGAAAAACTAGAGTCAAGAGACCAAAGAAGGGGCCGCTGCCAAGGTCTTTATGGTAATTTCATTGTCTGGGAGCGGGGAGGGCCAGCCCTGCTGACTGCATTGGGCTTTGCCAAGGCCTGTCACGTGGCCTGCTCCGAGGCCTTGTCAGGGAGCGCTTCTGCCTATTGCTCTGGAGGACTGGGGATCACTTTCTCTCACCTGGCTGGGCGATGACTGTCTTTATGGAGCAGCGAGGGGTCTTGGCACAGAGTTGCCAGCTCAAGAACTGGCAGCAGGCTGGAAGCATTGTCCCCACCAGGCAGCTCAGCTGAGTGGGGCCCTATTTTTAAGGATGTCAAAGGGCTCACCTAAAAATCTCCTCCTGTGAGACAGCCTAACAGCATGTGATTATGCTGTTTCTGGGTAATGGTAGGCTCCGGGCTCGGCTGCAAAGACAGTCTCTCCCAAGATTAACTCCTGCCACACGTGCGGTCCTCCCTCTTCCTCCCATGACAATAATTGTACCGTCTGTGGGGAATTGGACTCCAGGGGCTCTGAGCGGTCCCTTTCCCCTCGGCGTCATGCACAGACCCAAGCCTTTAATATACTGTGCGTGGGCTCTCCGACTTGGCCCCTCTGTCCTGAGCGGGGCTTTGGTTAAATGTGATGCCCAATAACTTCACAGGATCAAGAGCTTTCATGAAATTTTTCTGCTAAGAAGATGAGCTGGGGGGAAATTGAAAGCAAGGCTTCCAGCTTTGATGTCTTAAGTATGAAATTTCATTGGCTTACCAGGCGCCGAGCTCTGGCTTTAGTGCCGACAGGGTAAGACTTAAGGAAGGGAACACCTCCTATGCCCTATGGATGAAAAGAAACCCAGGGAGTAGAGGTCAGAGAGCCCGACTTGGCGTTTTCAACTGGCCCGGGCAAGCTGCTCAGCATCTCTATTTTTTTTTTTAAGAGATAATATACTTTGGGTTTTTTTTTTTTTTTTCTGTTGCAGAATACATGCATATTATCAGAAATTCAGAAAATATGGAAAGTCAATTTTGCCAGTCCCCAAAGAGAAACATTTTGATGCATTTTCTTCCATTTCTTTTTCTCCAATTAAAAGAAATGTTGATATATTGGCTTTTTCATTTATTTACCTTCCTCTCTGTATATCTACATGGTTATCTAACTTAACTTTACGATTGTCCTTGATTTTTGTTTATTGGGTTGGTTGCTTTTATTTTTGTTTTGTCCAACCACAATGGTAATTTTTGTTTTTACTTACTCCCAAGAGCTTAGGTACATGAAAATCACCTGGAGACTTTGTGAAAATGTGGGGGTCGTGTCTGGAAATCTACATTTTAACAAACATTCCAGGTGAAATTGAGCCACATGGCACATGGACCACACTCTAAGAAGCATTTACATCAGGCTAAATATTGTGGTGATGTTGCTCCATTGAGTGGATTTTGCTAATGGGTATTTAGGTCATTCATTGGTAGTTTTTCATTAAGTATAAATAGTGTCACAATGACCATCATTGACCATTTATTCATTCATTCAATCAACAGACATTTTTTGAGCACCTGTACAAGGTAAGCATGTTTCCATGTGCTGTAAAGACCAGTGATCAGACAGTCATTTATTATTTCTGCCCTTATTGAGCTTTTGTCTAATGAAAGACAGAGTTATATTGTTGCAAATTGTGGTGAATGCTGTGTGGGAAAGAAGGCTATGGGGAAACAAGTCATTTAAATTCCACAAGCAGGAAAGCCTCTGTGAAGAGCTGAAATGTAGGCGAAACTTAAAGGAAGAAGAGGAGGTAGCCTAGGTCCCTTTTAAGATTCGTAGAAGTAGAATTATCAGATTAAAGGGTATTGCATTTCAAAACAGCTTTCTTAATCTCCCCTCCCCCTCAGGTTTCCATGTCCATGTTCAAATGTACAGAGTGCAAATTGGTCAGGGTCCAGTAGAGAGAAGACAAACCACATTTGGCATTTCATACAGGGGCTTAGTTATAAAATAGTTTGAAAGGGAAAAAAAAGGGAAAGGTGAGGTAGGTCAGAGAACAGGCATTACAGGAAGCAGGTACCACACACTGAGTGAACATAAGGAAAGCTGGGGTGTTTCCAGTGGCCGGCCATTCCCTCTTGCTAAACTGCACCACCAAGAGCCTGGGGGACCAGCCTGCTCTGGAATTGGTGAGAAGGGTTTCCCTAGGCGGGTGCTGCATGGCTTGTGCCAGGACATCCAGATGCTGGGCCTTGGTACAGAGCTGCCGAGGAGGGGCACTGGCTGGTGATGAGAAAGTTATGCTAACACTTCCTGGCTGAGGTTGAGGGCCAAGGGCACCACGTGGCTGGTGCTGAGATGGTGGAGGTGCTGCTGAGCGCTGGCCCTGGGATCCAGGAAGAGGCTTTGTCCTCTAAGGGAGGAAACTGCCAAAAGATGCCGGAGATCCTAGCTGTCCACGGCTGCTAAAAGGATGCTGGCAGAAACTGACTTCCTTCTCCTTTCTTCCTGCCTTACGGTATCCTACCAGATCTCCCTATTGACAAACCTAAGCAAAAGTCTCCAGGCAAAAGAATGTGGGAAATGCAGGTCCGAGGAAGAAAGGGCAGAAATGGGACCTGACAATAAGCAGGCATATGCCCAGCACACAGAGATGGGAGCCACCCTCTCCCCTGTCCCCCTTCATCCCCTGGGCCTGTGCTCTGCTCCTGGGTGTTAGACCAGCTCACCGGTTATCCATCCCACAGTTCCTCTATCCTCAAAAATGTATTTCTTTTCTAAGTGTGCACGTGCATAAATTGGACACTAAACCCTCAAAGTCAACACTCTGTAAAAGCTGACTGGAGGGATGGATGATGTATAGATCGATGGCGAATGAATGAATGGTGGTTGCTCCTAGGTATTGCTGAGGATCTGTCCTCTGCTAAGTGCCTACAATCATTTTCTAAACCAAGACTCGCATCTGCTCCTCTAGATGGGCATTCTCACTCCCACTTGGCAGTGACAATGAAGCTCCAAGGATGGGGTGACCTGCTCACCATCACACATCTTCAAAGTAGTGATGAGACGCAAGCCCAGGTTTGTTTGCCTCCATCGTTGCTACTGCTTTAGGAACTTCTATAATACTTGTGGCTCAGTGCACGGATTCGTGCACATTGAAAGGAAATTAATTAGAAGAAACCTCTCTGGTTCCAGGGTGTGTCACCTGAGAACCGCTGCTGCCAAGTCACTGCAGCTCGGCAGCTCCTGCATTGAGCGTCTGCCCCATGGTGGTCAGTGTGTGTCATATGTACCAGCCAGTCAGATAGTCAGAAGGTCGGATGGTCACTTAGCCTTTTATATATATAGATGGGCCCACATTTAAAGGTGGAGAGCAGTTGTCGAGCATACCCGAGTTTCCATGAAGGCATACTGGTAGCAGCATAGACACTAATTGCCCCTAGGAGTCCAGTGGATGTGACAGCCTTGCCATTTGTGGCCACAATGTGGCTCCAGGCTCCTGTCTGAAAACCCTCTCCTGACCTTTTCCTAACACTTGGCATTTTAGTGTTCCGTTAGTTACAGATCACTTACATGCAACACACAGTTGACTGTTTGTTGAAATGGAGAGTGGAGGTGGAAAAAAAGGAAAGGGAAGTTCACGCTTGCCAGAGCAGCGCTGTGGAACGCTTGTTCCCTAGGTATTCATCTCAGCACGTCTAAACACCTATAATTAAACCAGCTTTGGAGCAGTGCCTCCTGGATAGGGTGGGAGAATCAATTCTGCGGCGTTTGGATCCTGTTCTTTATACACACTGCTCAGCAGTGAAGATGTTCAAAAAGGACCAGATGCTGGGGCTCAAGAATGCAATTACCCACCTATCAGGGCGAACGGATGATGATCTGGTCATGGGGACTTCTGAGCTCCGGGCAGCAGAGGGAGAGAGACAAGTGATGAATATGGTGACCTCCGATTCTCTGTGCCTGTTCCCCAGTCTCATTTCCTTGCTGGGTGTTTTATTTTTCATCCTGGATGCCGCAATCGCTGGGTAACTTTCCGTTAAACAGCTAATTAATGGCAACTCAAGTCAGCTGTCCTATTTATGAGACTCTGGAGCAGGCAGAGACACTGCTCATCTGGAAGAAGAAGTTGGGATGAAGCTGCATCTTCTGTATAAATATTTGAGCACTGCTGTCAGACGCCAGCACCAGCCAGTGCTGTCTGCCTCCACATGAATCACTGAAATGACCCGAACCTTCAGTCTGAGCTGATTGTAGCTAATGTGAGCCATATAATCTCATGTGCTCGGAATGTCTCGTGAACCACACATGCTATCAAGATACAGTTTTAATTAACATTTGCTTTTTAGATAATATACGCAATTTATTTTGGCAAGAGTTCATTGAATGTAAAATCTACATAATTAAGATACTAAACCTGCAGTATATTTTTTTTCTTTGCAGTATTTTTTGCTAAATGACACAGATTCAGAAACAGTTATTACCCATAGATAGCTACAATGGGCAATCATAATTTTATGCTTTCTTTTTCTTTTTTTCCACATGCTTCTCTAACCAAAGGATACAAAGTCATATAGTCAATTTTGTTCACTTTTTAGATTCAGGGGTGTCCAATCTTTTAGGTTAAGTTGACACTAAAAATAAACCAAAGAAAACACATCCATGATTCTCCTGCACACAAAAATTAATATTTTATGAGTTTATTTTACTAAGTTTTTTACCACCTTAATGGGACTCTGGAGCTTGATCGCCTGAGAATAAGACACTGGAAGAGACCTCAAAGATTATTAACTGCTCATTTTATGAAGACAGCCATGGCCTCTGAGTCTCAGAGTGGGAATGTGACTTGCCCAAGGTCACACAACCCAATGGAGCCAGAAGCAAGCCTAGAACCCTTGACTAGCCCAGGTCATTTTCTACCATGCCAGCTGGTTCACTTTAAATACCATCTGCCCTGTACCCACTAGGAGCCTCTTCCTCCTTCGTCAACTCTGTCTTCTACTTGGAAATGCCTCTGTATCATGTGAAATGGGCATCTTTAAAAAGAAAATAAATGGAACGGAGACCTGGTTCCCAAAATACTTCCCTGAAGTGCCGAGCAGCACAATGGCCAAATCCCAACTGCTTTGTTCTTTGTGATAATCCACATAATTGGGTCAGAGGGCTAATGACTTGGCTTCAGGAATCTGAGCCATATGCCTCCATGATTGGCAGCCAGCTGCATGCCCACAATGAGGGCTGTTGCTGATGGAAGTCCAGGGCCTCAGCTGAGGGGAGCAGCAGCCAGACCAAAGCTGGGAGCGAGAAACTGGAACGGCCCCTGGTTATGAGGCCATTTTCCATATCTTCCCGCCACCCCTTCCAATCTGCTCGGTTTCCGAGCTGCCAAGTTCTTCTCAGACAGGCCCTTGACAGGGGCCTTTCCTGAAGACTCGGACGCACCGGGATGGGGTAGGCAGGGATTGCGCCCGTGTCAGTCTCTTCCCTCAGATCTGTAGTAAGCTGCTAATTAGTGTCAGTAATTGCTGGAGGAGAGGATAGCTGGCTGCCCGTCAGCGTCGGGAAGGAAGGGATGCTGGCTCCCTCCTCTCCAGCGTTGAGCAATAAATCCATATCGGTTAAATCGGCTGTTGGGAGGCTGGTTGAAAAGGATGTCAGTGGAGTCCTGTCAGGTTAATGGGTTTAGCTAATATATGGGCATAAGGATGAGTAACCCGATCAGGCATCAGAGCCAAAGGCAGGAGGATGGCGGTCTGAGGGAGCCACCATAGCAGAGGGCTCACTGCCACCCTTCTGAGTGAGGCCCTGGTCCTCTTGGAGAGATGTTCCAAAAAAAAAATCTATTTCTTAGGCAACTCAAAGGAAGAAGAAAATGGTGCTTTATCTCTGCAAGCCATAGGCCAACAGATGGTGGGAGGAGTGGAGGGCTCAGCTTTCATGCAGATCTAGGTCCTACTCCTGCCACCAACAGCCATCTTCTGGGGCAGAGGATGAACTCTGAGCCTCAGCTTTCTCCTCACTACAATGGGTCGTCCAGAGGTGGAAATGAGCTAACACACATACAGTGCTTGGTATATAATTACTGTTCTTCAAGTGAGCACTTATTAAATCCTACAAACTAGGTTAGAATATGTAACACACCAGGCACATGGGAGCTTGTGCTGGTAAATTTCAGAATGCTTTCATATAAATCCCGGGGTGCCTTTGCAATCAGGTCAGGAGACCTCGTGGTTTCTGATGACCCCCACAGTCAATTCTCTCCTCACCACCCCTCCCCTATGTGTTTAACCTGTGTGTGTGATGGAGACGTGAAGGAAAGGTGGCCACCAGACAGCTGTGCTGTGTGCAGCCCCTGCATCTGTATGGGCACCATGCATGAGGCAGTGGTGAGAGCCCGGCTTACGTGCTGGCAAAGCATGCTAAGAGTCCTGCAAACCCCCCAATAATTTGGATACAGAATATCTAAGACTATGGAGCAGTTGTGCTTTTGCTTTATATGCATGTGATGTAATGATAAAATATTGCGGTGTGTGTGTGTGTGTGTATGTTTTTAGCTTTCTCTTTCCAAAGGTCTAAGTACTCTCTTTGCCTACAATATTCATTTGCTTCGCAAATATATAATGTTTATCATATTCTTATTTATATATGTTTGCTAAGAAAATGTGTATTGCCTATGTGCATACACATCTATTCATTTATTCATTCAACAAATACTTATTGAGCACCAAGTGAACTGCAGAATTTTAGAGCTGGAAGGGGCTTATGCAATCGTCCTCTTCAAAGCTCTCAATTTAGAGAAGAACCTGGGATCTTAATATGACTAAGCCCACACTCCTGCCGGGAATTCTCCTCCCGGTCTTCACTCAGAGTCCATGATCCATCAATATTATCACTCTAGCAGTAGGCCCCAGTAACTTTTCCTCCCTACCTCTATCCTACTGTGCTGTCCAGACCACAATTCGGGGGGAATCTAGCTCTCTTCCCCTGTGTCTGGCACTAGAGCAGCTGCATGTAGCTGAATAAAAGCACACAGTCAGGCAGCCTGATTATATTTTATGACAACAAACCTTCATCTCAGGGGTATGGCAGAGTAGTTCCGAGCTAAGCCACGTTGCCTGGGTTTGTATACCAGTTCTAGCTGTGCCTTTTTTACTTAATGTAAGATAAAGATAACAATATTTACCTCATAGGGTTTTGAAGATGAAATAATTAAAAATATACTGTATAAGGCAGTGCCTGACACTATATAGGAATGTATTCATTATTAGTATCGGACATACTACATTGTTGTGCAAACTCCTCTGCATACACAGTGAATGCTGGGGCTCCAGCCATTCAAACCACATTCCAGGCAACAGTCAAGGCAAAGGGGTTTCTGCCTGTTGAGTCAGCTCTTGTGAGGATTCTCCTCTGCAGGTCCTCACAACACTTCTGTTTCCAGAACCTGGCTTCCTGGACATACGTGGCTGTAACAGAGAGACTTGGAAATGACATTTTTATTCCAAACGGTATCATGCCCCCGTGGAGAAACTGGTTGTAAGGAAGAAGAGAGTGTGGAATACTTTTAGGCCATGGCAGACTCTGTTTTTTCTACATACCCAAAGTTAGTGGATTCTTCTCTGCTTTTCTCTCACTGCCCAAAACCATTCCGCCTACCCTTCTACACACATTGTCTACCTTGGCTTCTCTAATACCATGCCTGGTTTTCCTCCTACTTCTCTGGCCACTGTCTTTTTTATCAAATTTGCTGGCTTCTCATCCTCTTCCCAGGCTCTGTATGTCACGGACCCCCAGTTTTACCACTGACCCTCCCTCTCTTCTCCAGCTGCACTCACTCCCATGGTGGTGAATAGCTCCTCATGCTGGTGATTCCCTATTGTGCATCTCTACCCCAGACTTCTACTCTGCACTCATGCCAGCTGTCACCTCCTCTCCACTTGTAGAATGAATAAGCATCTCAAAATTTACTTTTCTAACCATAGCTCTTGTTTCTCTCGCCACCTTCCCAATCTCAGCACAAGGGCTCTCCAAATCTGCTTGAAGTCCAAGACTCTAAAAACCAGTCTTGATGACTCCATATCCTTCAGCATCCCCCACTCCCATTTCCAACCCTGAAATAATTTTCAAATCTGTCCACCTTGTTCCACCTTGGCGACCACTGCTCTATTCCATGCCAGCAACATCCCTCACCTTGACTACTGGGAGCCCCTCCTAATGAATCCTATTTGCACGCTTTGTTCTGTGGTAGAGCACAGTGGTTTAGTGCAAGGACTCTGGAGCTAGACAGCCTGGGTTCAAATCTTAGCTCCAACATATATTAGGTATCTGACTTAGATAAGTTTATTAACACTTTTTAAAAATCTGAACTTCTTCATCTCTAAAATGAAAATAACAATAGTACCTATTTCATATGATTATTGTAAACACTAACTGAGTTGCTATACAGGTTTGGCAAAAGTAGGCTTTTAGTTGTGAGTATGCAAAGCAGAGGGTTTATTCTTGTATTATTATTTATTAATTCTTGTATTATTGTTCCTTATGAACAACTGTGAACCTGCTCTTACCCTGCCCTGTATGTCAGTACTCAGAGCAAGGCCTGCCATATAATAAGCACAATCAATAAATGTTAGCTTATTATGTTAGCTATTATTACCATACATTTTTCGTGGAGCCACCAGAGTGATCTTTTAAAAACATAAATTAAATCCTATCGTTCCTGTGCTTAAAACTCTTTAGTGATTTCCCATTTCAGCTGCAATGAAATTCTAATATATTACCATGGCCAAAGGTCTTCCATTACCTAGCCCTTGACTTCTCCCATCTCTGCGTATAGCTCTCTATCGTGCTCACTATCTTTAGCCCTGCCTGCTTTATTTTAATTCCTCTAACATCCCAAGCTTTATTTTAATTTCTTTTACATTGTCTCTGTTCTTTCCTCTGCCTGGAATGCTCTTCCCTCCCTCTAGTGATTCATAGGGCTGACTCATCTTTTTCCAGATCTCAACTCAATGACTTACCACTTTGAAAGGCCCGCTGTGACCATGTGCCTAAAGGAGTGTCCCTGCCCTTGTAATTCTCCCCCTTTATTTATTTTTTAAAATATTGATTTTGAGAGAGGAAGAGATAGAGCGAGAGAGAAACATCAATGTGAGAGAGAAACATCCATCAGTTGCCTTCCATACTCTCCTGGACTGGGGATTGAACTGGCAACCTGGGTATGTGCCCAGACTGGGAATTGAATCAGCCACCTTTCAGTGCAACAAGATTATGCCAGGCCAGGGCTCCCCCTTCCTTTTCTGTGGTTTTCTTGTTGGTTTGTTTGCCTCTTTTATGGCCTCTACTAGAGTATGGGGTTTCTGAGAGCACAGATCTCATTTACTTATATAGTCGTGGATCCCAGGACCAGTGATGGCACATAGTAGGTACTTAGAAACCAGCTGGTGAATGAAAGAAGAGATGACCCTTGAGTAAGAGTTTAAAGAATAAATAAGAATGTTCCAGATACACAAGAAGAAACAAGGATTGTAGGCAAAGGGAGCAGCATTTGCAAATGCATTCAGATAGGACATAGAGTAGTGATTTGCTATTTAGAAATGTGGTGTGGTCTTCATACCAGAAGCATCAGCTTCCCCTGGGAATTGTTCGAAATGCAAGGTCTTAGTCCTCAGCACAGACACAGTGAGTCAGAATCTGCATTCTAAGAAGACTCCCAGGTGTTTCACTAGAGAAGAACTGAAGTAGTGTGTTCAGGGAACCAGGAATAGCCATCATGACTAGAGCACTAGAACATAAAGTACACAGGGAAATGTTTCAGCTAGGATATAAATTCAGCTGCACATGACAAACCCGGGATGATAGAGGCTTAAAAACACCAGATAATCCCTGGCCGGGTGGCTCAGTTCATTGGAGTGTCGTCCCGCACACCAAAAGGTGGCAGGCTTGATTCCTGTTCAGGGCCCATACCTAGGTTGCGGGTTTGATCCCCAATCCAGGCACATACAGAAGGGAACCGATCTCTCTCTCCCTCTCTCTCTCTCTCTCTCTCTCTCTCTCTCTCTTTCTCTTGCTTTTCCCCACCCTTTTCTTTCTCTCTCAAAATCAATAAAAACATATCCTCAGGTGAGTATTAAAAAAAAAAACCCACCAGGTACATGTATTCACATCTCATGTAAAAGTCCAAGCAAATATGGCTGCTTTTTTGCTGAGTCTCTCAGGCACCTGATCCATTCTAAGCAGTGTAGAAAGGTGAATTTTCCTTCCCCGTCCTGTGATAAAGATTGCCTGAGATACTGAGCTGCCACTTCGTGCTCCGTTCAAGTAATTCTTCCTGGGCTGCATCTCACAATAACTAGTGACCACCTGCTACCTGTCAGGCACCTTGCTAGAGGCTGGGGTCACAGCGATGAGGAGATATGACCCCATCCCTCCAGGAGCTCAGCATGAAAATAGGCATCATGATACAGTGTCAGGTTCCTCTGTGTTACCTCTTAGGTTTCCCTCTCAGGAATAAGGTCAGCAGGGAATAGAAGGGGTCAGGAAGCCTCAAGTGGCCAAAAGTTGGGCAGAAAAAGAATGGGGAGGGAGCTACAAGACTTGACATTTTACCCTTTTATTCAATTGGAAATAATAATGATAGCAATGAATTCTAATACACTGAATAATACAAAAATGAACCCATGGGTCTAAAGCAGGGTTTGGCAACCTTTTTTCTGCCAAGGGCCATTTGGATATTTATAACATCATTCAAAACATCAACTTAAAAATTAGCTGCTATATTTGGTTAAACATTAAATTAACTCACCCCTAATTCCTTGGCAGGGCTGGACCAAATGATGCTGTGGGCCTAATATGGCCCCTTGGGCTAGACTTTCCTTATCCCTGGTCTAACGTGATAATAAAAATTGGAGAGAGAGAGAGAGCGCTCTTTTTTACAGGGGAAAACCAACTAATGCATGAGGAATGGTAGAATTAGAAAACTGCTATTATGCAACCACTGGTATAATAATTGATTTCGATAAGCATAATTAACAGATGCTTAAACCATTGTATTAAAAGTTGTTTGGGATAAGAATAGTTATACAGTCTCATATAGCATCCCACAGAGTACTGATTAATTACACAGGGAAAAGGTACCATTACAACAAAGAAATCTGGTGAACACCATATTAATCATATGATAAATGTAATGTCACCAATGATGGGGCTAATTGGCATCATGTGACACAAATTGAGAATCATTTTGAAGAACAACTGGCTTATGCTATTCAAAAGTGTCAATGTCATGAGAAACAAATGGGCTGAGGACCAGTTTCATATTATAGTCTAATGAGAAATGACAATTAAATGCAACACATGATTCTGGATTGAATCCTACATGAGAAAGAAATGGTGAGATTATTGAGACATTAACATCTGAATACAGAATGCATGTAAGATAACAGTTCTCTAATGTGCCAAGTCAAATCATAATATTGTGGCTATCCAGGAAAATGTCCTTGTTCTTAGAAGATGCATGTTAAAGAATTTAGAGTTAAAGAGTCATGATGTTGCCAACTTACTCTTAAATGGTTTAGGAAAAGAAATAAAAGTACACAAGGAAAGAGATAAGACAAGTGTGGCAAAATATTAAAAGTTGGTGAACCTAGGTAAAAGGTAGTATTTAGATGTTCATTGTGTTATAATTATAAAACCTTTTAAGTAGGTTTGAATTTTGATTTAAATAAAAAGTGTTTTACTGTCTCTGGTGGCTGATCAAGTTTTGTGTATATAATGGGTTCCCCAAAATTCACATTGTTACTGGCAATATCGGCTCTTCGT
Organism: Eptesicus fuscus; assembly: GCF_027574615.1. Taxonomy (NCBI): domain Eukaryota; kingdom Metazoa; phylum Chordata; class Mammalia; order Chiroptera; family Vespertilionidae; genus Eptesicus; species Eptesicus fuscus. The sequence continues at coordinate 39,846,493 of NC_072481.1, read as the reverse complement.
TCTTGAGTTCAGCAAAGAAGGAATTCAGAATTGAGAACTCTAACACAAGAGGAAGTTTATTTAGCATGCAAAGTGACAGTACACTTGAAAAGAAGATTTGAGTGGGCTGCTCAGAGGCCTGCCTTCGCCTTTTAGAAAGAAAGTCACAGAAGCAGAAGAATTGAGCCAGTTTTGCTGTGTGGACTTAGGAAACAAGTTACAGAGGCAAAAGAATGGCCCTTGGAGTCAGGTTCAGGGATAAATTTAACCCTGTAGGAGCTACTGCTGTCCACTGCTTCCCTAGTAGCAAGTCTCATGGGGACCCTTAGAGCTTAGGAGAAAGAAAGAAGACATGGGCATGTTCTAGAGAGAGAGTATGCACACGGGGACCTTTGTCTTAAGGGTTTTCATCTGTTCTCTAAAGGCAGGAATTTTAGGGGAAGTTTCAGAGGAGGATTTCAATAGAATATTCATCAATTTCAAAAGTGTGTCCTTTAATATGCTGAATTGCCCTGGTGTTGCTCAGTTGGTTGAGCACCATCCTGTGCACCAGAAGGTCACTGGTTCAAATTCCTGGTCAGGGCACATGCCCAGGTTGCAGGTTCAGTCCCTGGTGAGGGTGGGTACTGGAGGTAGCTGATTGATGTTTCTCTGTCACATTGCTCTCTCTCTCTCTCTCTCTCTCTCTCTCTCTCTCTCTCTCTCTCTCTCTCTCTCTCTCTCATCTCCCTTTCTCTAAGATCAATAAAAACGTATTTTTTAAAAAATGAGTGTATAGGGTCAGGGTCTCTATTGATTGGTTGGCACTAGGGTAGGGGGTCATTGGTCCTTGCATCTAGTCCTGATGCCAGCCATGGTGTCACTTTATCTGGTTTTGCTGCTATTCTGGGCCTAGAGCTGAAACACCACTGAGGTCTAGATGTTATCTCTAGTTTGACCAAAACTCTGTCTCAGTGGTCAACAGACTTGAGGCTTTGTCCCCAAGATAATTTAATGCTAATCAGAACCTCATTGTTCTGAAGGCTAATGTTTAAGGGAGTGGGTGTGCAAGGGAAAAGAAAGCAGGTGAGTCAGGGTGTGTGCTGGATGAGGCCAGTTTGAATCAGCTTTCGGTCTCAGTTTCCCTATTCCACTTGCCAAGTAATTTTCCTAGCTTTGTACTAACCTGCCACAACAGCATTTGAGATTCTATTTAGTCTGGCTGCTGGTCCATCAGCCTGTACCCCAGGAAATGGGGTTGGTCCTGAGCAGAAGCAACAGGGGGAGCTGGGGTTTGGTGGCCTCAGGGTTAGCCTCTGTCTGATTCATACTCACATCATTTGCCTTCTCTTTGGAGTGTCTGAACTAACAAGCCATGAACACAGCGCCTGACAGACTAGAAGCACTGGTGACAAAAGTCTGCTTTCCTTTTTGGCAAAACTTTGATATCTAAAGCTGCCCAGATCTCTTTCCTGCTGCCTAGAGGGTTTGGGAAAGAGGAACAGATCACCAGGTCGGGTGGGATTCTGGGGTTTGAGTTGCAGAGATGAGAGTGTTAGTATGGGGAAGGGAGATAAAGATGAGATGAAATTATAATTGTGAGAGTTGGGGAAGAGTAGATTTCAAAAAACATTTTTAGTCACAGATGGCTGAAGAGAAATACAGAGAACAGGCCCCAGCACCTCGTCTTCCTAGCTGATTGCAGGGAGGGGGAACTCGCTAATGAACACATTGACTTCCCAGCTTCTCGGAACAATAGCAAATGCTTTTTTGCAGTTATCAATTGGGATCCACAGCAGGTGTGGGGGATGGAAGGTGCTGGTGATTCTAAGTTTATCTTTGGGATTTAGGTGAATAGAGAGAAAATTTAAAGAGCAAGGAGGAAGGTCACGTAATTGTAGCAAGAGAGCTAGACTGGCGGTCTCAATTGGACTCTCAACCTTGCTACTAGGCCACTTTCCCTCTTTAATTTTTAGTTTTTATCTTTGGTAAAAATTAGAACAATAGTTTTCCTTTCTATAGATCATGTGAGAACTAAACAAAATAGTTAACACATATAAAAAGTACTTTATATTATTGCCATTCATTTATTCAGGAAGTATTTATGAAGCACCTACTGTGTACCAGGGCTATGCTAGGCTCCAGGGGTACAACAGGGAAGTGGAAAGTATCGTCCCTGCCCCTATGGAGCAGGTCACCTAGCAAGGAAGGGGGGGTAGACCAAGTGATTACAGATGCACTGAGATATACCAGCTGTGAGTGGGAAGTCAGAAAGGCCTTCTGAAGAAAGGAATAGCATTAAGGAGACCCATCATAAACAGCAATGATCCTTCCCATCCCCAAGGAGCAGGGTCAGGGACTTAAATGCTGACCCTGGTTGACCAGATGGATAAAGGTCTGAAACCTGGTGAAGGAAGTATATATTTTCATTGAGGAGAGGCACGCCAAGGTGGAGTTACCTCTGCAGTCTTGCTAAAGTTGCCCAGCCTTGTCTGCTGTGCAGACTCCCTGGGGCCTGGCAGATGTCCTAGAGCAGGGCATTCCTCACTCTTGGAGGCACCTTGATAACAAAGCTTGAGCTTTCCCAAAATGGTCAGGTGACTCCTATCCTGGCTCCAAATAAAGATGCAGCAGGGAGCCCAGGTCTTTTCTGGGGGCACCTAACATCCCACAGTGCACTGCTCAAGCACCACTTCCCCATGGGAGACTGCCTCCATCCCACTAGCCCAGTGCCTGCCATTTTCCCTAACAACTCTGCCTTGATATGGATGAATAAAACCATTATGCAGATGTTATTTAAGTTAAAACAAAAAAGCTCCACCCTTCTTTCCAGTCCCTTACCCTCAAAGGGCATGGGATGGGTAGGGAAAGATTTGAGTGTGTTTTCCGAGTTAGTATATACACACAAAAATGTAGATACACACCTGGTGGCACTTGTGATAATTATACCCAATCCTAGCTCAGCACTACCTTTTATAAACCTGCCCTTGAGCAAAAGGACTTCTGGGAGCTGGCAGGGTAGTCCAGGATAGAAAGCCTATGTTGAGATGGGAGGTTTGCATTCCATTCCACTGGGAATGTGTTTCCTGAGCAGCCCCTGAGAGAAACACAGTGCTAGGCATGGAGTGTCCAGAGGTAAATACACCAGTTGAGTCAGGGAGCAGGATCATGAAACAAAGGCTGTGTAAGAGTTAGAGTAAAGGCCTGATGAAGATATCACGGGGGTTCTGAAGACTCTGTTTTCCCTGTCATTCACTCCTCAGGTGGCCTGTGCAGATCAGCACATCATTGTCATTTTATGGTTTCCAGTTCCCCCCTCAAGTGGAGGTGGTGGTGGTCTGTGTATGTGAGTGGTTTGGGGTGGGGGAGTCGAGCCCAGTGACACCTAAGACACCTTCCATTGCTCTGCCCTTTGCTCTGTTACACCTTCATCTGCCCTAATTATTTACCAGTAATACGGGCATAAACACAGCTTGTGTTCTTTGGAGAGGTATTTGCTGACTATGACAGTGAAAGGATTTTCTAAGGACTTCCACATCTGACAAGGAAGTCAGATCAGACACTTTTCATTTTGCCTGCAGGACCCAGAAGCAATTCCCATCCCTGTTGGTTTGGAACACGAAAACTTCACACATAGATGAAATGAGGAAATAGATTCTATTTCATGAGGAAATTTTTTTTTTTTATCCTGCACTCCCTATTGGAGACTTTATAAAAGAAAGAAAGGAATAAAATCCCCACATTTGCAAGAAACTGCTGGTGTCCTTGAACATCTTCCCCACACGCAGGGTAATCTGGTATAAAAAAATTGAATTTTCTACATCTGAAAGAACCCATTTATTGATGATATGGATGAATAAAACCATTATGCAAATGCTATTAAAGTTAAAACAAAAATGCTCCACCCTTATTTCCAGTCCCTTACCCCCAAAGGGCATGGAATAGGTGGGGAAAGATTTGAGTTTGTTTTCTGAGTTAGTATATACACAAAAAAATGTAGACACATGCCAGGAATATCAAAGGTCAGCTGGTTATATGTCCTAAGCACTTTATGTGTATGAACTCATTTAATCCCACAACAGTCTTGTCAGTGAGGTGGCTATGAGCATCCTTTTTTTTCACAAATGTGGAAAAAAATAGGCAAGCCAAGGTGTCTAGGAGTTACCTCTGCAGTCTTGCTGAAGTTGCCCAGCCTTGTCTGCTGTGCAGACTCCCTGGGGCCTGGCAGATGTCCTAGAGCAGAGCAGGGCATTCCTCACTCTTGGAGGCACCTTGATAACAAAGCTTGAGCTTTCCCCAAGTGGTCAGGTGACTCCTATCCTGGCTTCAAATAAAGATGCAGCAGGGAGCCCAGGTCTTTTCTGGGGGCACCTAACACCCCACAGTGTACTGCTCAAGCACAGAGAAGCCAGAAAGTCCCTGGGATCACAATGCTGAGAAGTGGTGGTATGGGGATTTGAACCCAGACACAGAGCTTAAAGGCCTACAGACTTAACCACTTTATGTGCTGCTTGACACTGTTTTTCTTTTTTTATTAAGTTTTGTTGGTCCAAAGTCTCTCATATTTGATACAAACTTTTCATCAAAAAGTTGACTATAATACACATGGGACCTCACTGTTATTTCTTAAAACTTCATGTGAATCTATAATTGTCTTAATAAAAAATTTCTTTTAAGAAGAGTTGACTAGCATAGTAATGTGTATAACCAGTTTTTAATGTATGAGTGAATTAAAAATTAAGGTATAAAATGACTGATTTTTTCAAGTTATCAGTTTGTAAATGTTATATATAGAATATTTTTATTTATTTCATAGAGAGATAGGGAGAAGGAGAGAGAGAGAGAAACATTGACGGGCTGCTGTCTGCATGCTCCCTACTGGGGATTGAATCTGCAACCTGGGCATGTGCTCTGACTGGGATTTGAACCAGAGACCTCCTGGTGCATGGGGCAAGCCTCGACACAGGATGGGGAAAAAATTTTTTTATGGAATTATTCCAGCAGTTGGTTGTGGTAGGCATGAAAACGAGATGGGTTAAAGTCCCAGTCACACTCTGTCTTGGGGAAAAAGGCCCCTTAACTTTTCTGAGCCTCAGTTTCCTAAACATGTAAAATGTGATAGTGCTGCCTACTCCACAGCATTGTTAGGAAAAGGCAGGTTTGAAGTCAAGTTTGTGTGAGTCCTAAGTTGCTTGCTCTTCCCCGCTCAGCCACCCCGAGTGGAGACAATAGGTGCCATCTACAGGGAAAGGAGCCTAGGGGGCTTGTCCGAAGCCCCCTGCCTGTTACCCCTTCAGCCCTTTCTGCCAGTGGCTGGGAACCCATGTTCTTCTGAAGGACCAGTTCTCAGATTGTCATGTCAACTCCACTGGGATTGAAGCCCATGTTCTTCCCAGTTCAATTTGCTTCTCTTTCCCTTCCCGGATAACCTGGATTTGGAGTCCAAAGATCTTTTAAGACCCGCTTTTGCTATGTAGCTTCTGATAAACCACCCCCCTAGCTGGGTCTTGGGAGTCCCAGCCACAACTCTCATCCACAAGCTTCCCCAAGCCCCCTCCTCTGATGGGTCTCCATGGCATACATAGAACGAGAAAGGACTCCTCCACCTGTCTGTGTCATCCCAAAGCTGCATTCTCTCGCACTTCCCTATCCCCTTTTAAAATATGGGCCTCGGGGAGGGGAAGGGCACAGTTATGAGGCTGTAGTGTCCATGGAAGGGGCCTAGCTGGGCAGCCCAACCCTACATGGTGTGAGGCTTCTGTCATGGAGGCATGAGGCAGGCTCTAGCCATGGAAACCAAGATGCTATAATTGGAGGGACGCAGTGCCGCTAAACTGAACATTTTGTGAAATCAATTGAGAGAAAAATCAATATGAGATTTTTTTTTCCCTCCACCACGAAAAGACAAGATTCCCACACAATTAAGAATTGGGCTGCGGTTTCCACTCTGCCTGTCATGTTCTCGTGTTTCTGTGCCACTTCTGTTCATCAGAAATAATTAAACATTTTCCCATGGGCAACAATTACTTGCTTAAAATATTATGAGTAAGGAGAATACATTTATAATTACCTAACCTTTCTGAAGGTGAAAATATATATTATCCTTTGATAGAACAGGAGAAGGAGCCCCGGATATGCCTGCGCACTGTGCTGTATCTCTGCTGATTACACTAATTGGCGTAAGGAACGGAACAATACGTTTTTTTTTACTCACTCAAACCTTCTCTTTCGTTTTATGTCATTTTTAGGCATCAAATGATAGTTCCTCTTTCTTGTTGTTTTTGTAAGTCATTAAATAGCCAGCCTGTAGCTATTAGGATTGCCAGACAGCATCTCAGAATTGCCCAGCGCTAGGAATAATGAGAGGGGCGAGTCTCTCTTCTCTTTGGACTTGGTTACATTGTTAGCCACATGCAGACGGACCAGGAGCCCAGTGTTTCATGCTTCTGCTAATTTCCTGATTTTGCCTTAAACACATGCACACACACACACACACACACACACACACAGTGAAAAACCAAAACAATAATCACAATAGTTAACAATTATTGAGTGCACACATACTGTTAGGCATTTCTAAATACATTATGCACACTACCTCATTTAATATTCAACAATTCCACAAGGCAGGTTACTATTAACACTCCCACCTTACAAATGAGAGAGCTGAGACCCAGAGATGTTACATAACGTACCCAGGATTGCATAGTGAATAAGTGGTGAAGCTGGGGGTTGGTTCAAGGTCTGCCCCTTTAACTGCTACACTATCAGATTTCTCTATCAAGTCATGTTGGTCCCAGAGTTTCTATTAACTGACACAGAATATATTTCCTATATTTATCAAAAAGCTTACTGTAATCATGTTTTTATGATAAAGTCCTTTTTCCCTAACTTGTTTGGCCTTGATGCTAGTTTTTAAGTCTACAAGCATGTAATAATAGTAATAGTAGCAGTATTAATATTAGTAGTAGCAGTCACCACTCACTGAGTACATACCCTGGGCTGAGCATTAACCTAGGATCACTTTGTGCCCCATACACATGATAATGATGCTGGGTAGACTATATCATACTTGGTTTATATATGGAAAAACTGAGGCCCAAAAGCATTAGTGACATGGCTAAGGTCACATGACCTGTAAACTGTAAAGCAGGCACTTCAGAGATGCCCATCTCATGCAGCCAGCTTTATCCCATGAGTTGTGTGCCAGGCACTGTCCTTGGTTCTGGTAATATATGGTGAATTAGACCTCGTCTCTGCTGCCAGCCAGGAGCTCGGTTGGCTCATACGTACACCAGGCTTTGGGGTCAGTAGTTTACATACCTGTTTTCCTCTAAAATGTTCTCTCCCTTATTTTAGGAAAACTGAGTCTTGGTAAGAATAGAAGGTCCTGCCTTGGGCAGTGTTTGGGAAACCAACCGGGGAGAAACCACTGAAAGGGGTTATGAAGATAGCAGCTTGTTTCACTTAGTCATAAGTTTGAAGCCTGAGTCACACTCCACTCTTCTGACTTCCTCATTTCTCCTGTTTAGTCTGCCAGCCTGAGTCATCTTCTAATAATCCTCAAATTCACTTCCTCCTCTCTACCTTCACTGCCTCCCAGTCTCATCTTTCAGACTGCTAAGATCTTCCTCCACTCTCTCCCCTCAGGGCTCTAGCCCACACCCAAATAAAATCCTACCCAACCCTGGCCTTGCTGCAGCAAACCTGGATGCATGAGGCTCAGCCCTCCTCCGGTGGCCTTGCTGGCCCAGACCTCCTGTTCTCTCCCACCACTTCCTGCCTCAGACTCCATAGCCCTACAATGCGTATCTGCAATACCTTGGCCTGTGTGTTCGCTCTTCTGATTTGTGCAGGTCAGGAATACTATTCTACACCAGCGTTTCTCAATCTTTAAAGTTTGCTCAAAAGAATTACTTAGGGATCTTGTTAAAATGCAGGTTCTGATTCAGTAGGTCTGGGCTAGGGCCTGATATTCTGCATTGCTAACAAGCCCCCAAATGACACTGACAAGGCTCCTGCAGGGGCCACATTTTGAATAGCAAGATCTGCTTTCAACTATGGTGGAAACCTCCCCTGAATACCCTCCCCTCACCTTCTCCCCGCCCCTCCACCACGCCTCACCCTAATGAATTAGGTAGAGCTGATAGCCTTTGCTTGCAATCAGATGATAATAGTAGCAATTGATACTTACTGAGTGCTCACCTTGAACCACGCGTTGTTCAGAGTGCTTTACATTGATTATCTCGTTTAATCAGCACAACAACCCTACAAAGCAGTGTTATCACTTTTATTCTGTAGATGGGAAAATGAAGCACCAAGAGGTTAAATACCTCACCCAGGGTCACACAGCTGGGAAGGAGTGGAGGTTGGCTTACCCTCTGGCCCTTGGTCTCTGGAGCCCATGCTTTTTTCACCTTGACTCTATGCTACTCTCAGCGATTCCCAACCCACAGTCCTGCCTCAACTGCCTCAGCTCTTTTGCTTTCCTATTCCAATGCACAACCAATATTACAAGTTGTTTACTTGCTTTTCTCTCCCCGTTAGATGGTAAATTCCTTACACTGGGACCCTTTCTGGTGTAATTCTGAATCCTAGGCACCCTGGCAATTCCTGGCATATAGTAGGTGTTACTTACATACTTCCAAACTACTGCACTGCGTAAGCATTCATAGAACTTACCAACTTCCCCATCCCTCTCTGACGGAGATTACTTTATAGCAGTGGTATCACCCTCTCAAAGGCTGGGGGAGGGAGTGTGTGTCCATGGCTGCTGTCCAGCTTTCCTTCCCCCACCTCCCATGGGACCAGCTCTGGCTCCCATGGCAAGATCCTCAGGGCAGCACCACCCGCTGCTTTAATTACCACTTACCCTCTTCTCCCCACCAGGAGATCCACCCCTCTCTCTCTCTCTCTCTTTTTGGTTCTGCTTTTCCAGTTGTTGCTCCCATACTTTTCAGCCTTCTTATGAAAGGAAAGACTACCCAATTTTTAAGACCATCAACCAATCAGAACGTTTCTTTACTCCAGCTGTGACTCACTGGGTCTGGTGGACCCCGAACTTCAGCGGCTTGTGATGTTCCCCTGGTGACTCTCACATGCAGTTTGAGAGCCACCGCTTCATTCCAGGGCAGAGCACCTCGTGTACTCATGATAGCTGTGCAACCTGCTCACAGGCCTGTCCATGCTCCCCTGCCTAACCGTCCTGAGCCGCTCCCCAAGCCTGTGATAGCAGAAGGCTGGTCACTTGATGGCCACCAAGACATTGCTGTCGTCAAGTTTATTGAGATAGTCCCTGGCTTGTTACACTGTTGTCTTGTTCATAAGAATTATGTTTCAGCCCTCCAGACATCTAATTTTGCAAATCAGTGTCAGGCATAGGAAAGACCCTGTCACTTGAGAGCAGTACACCCAGTAATTTCAAAGGTCAAAGACCCACATGGAAATTAGCTTTCTGCTATTGAAAACACATTGAGTTAAACACACATCAGAAAATGTGGCCTTATGGAACACTGGCTATTTATGTATGTATAAATTAGCCCGTTAGATCTACTGAGAACTGATATCCTAGGACTACTCACTGATTATCATGGTAGTATGGCAGGTTAAAAGCTGAAAGGAGTTCTGTTTTAAAGACATCGTCATAGTATCTCTCATTTATGGCATGTCTACTTGATGACAGGCAAGTTAGATAGCTCACCTCACTTCCTCACAACAACCCTGCAAGAAGGGAACTGTTACTAAGATTCCATGCCAGAGTGTCTGACGCAAACACTCCCAACTCTATACCGCACACTCCTTATCATCAGTGACAGCAATGTCCAGGGAGCATGCTCCGTGTGACTGGGCACCCAGGAGCAGGGCCGCCCTCCCCGGCCCTGAGTTAGATGAATCGCACTGAGTATTCTTTTCAAAGAGTGTTGCTGACTTAACAAGTGAAATATGATGGCTCATGTTAATTCTTTCAGATGTTGGTTCTGATTAATTTCCTTATTTTTCAACGATCTGACTCAAGTGCATTATATTGGGAGTAATTAAAACACAAGGATGGGTTTGTTTCTTTGAACTATTAAGTGAGGGGAGGGGGGAAGAATCATAAGCTTTTGAGCACTGATTTTAGTGTTTATCCACCTATCAGTTATCAAGGTAGAGAAACACAAATTCCCAGTCACCCACATCCAAAAATTACAAAGCATGTTTTGTTTCTTTTTTCCAGTTGATCAAAATTGTGTCTCCTAACTGTTCTGTGTCTGGAACTAAAGCTGAGCTCACTTAGCAAAATGTCTGTTTTGATAAATCGGGAACAAAAAGACCAAAACTAATGACTTCCACAGAGGAAGGTGCCCTGGGAAATATAATATAGACTAGCGGAATCCGGGGCCTGTTTGCTATGATTCTGTGTACCCGTCTGATGGGGAGCATGAATAGTTTTCTTTACACAAAGGGACCCAGGGAACGGTGAATCAGGGAATAATTGACTTGTCTTGGTATGTTTGTGAATGTGCATTTTTATCTGATGGCAAATATGCTGTTGGCCTTTGAGTCAGTCACCCACCATAAAATTTCCTCCGCCTCACATGCACCAAGAATAGTGTGCCCATCCCCTCCCCCCAAGAAAACATTTCAAATTAGCATTAATCAGCCAATGTCCTATTTGGGGGCCCGACAGTGAAAGCCACCTACTGCAGCTGAATGCCATTCAGCAGGCAAGAAGTGATTTGCAATATAATTTAAATGAAGAGTTGGCTTCCTTTCCCATTTAGAACACACCAGTATGGAAACCTGATTGTCAGACACTCTGGTGATGTGCATCAACTTGGCTATTCACTCAGAAAATGAAGTTTCCGGAGACACCGCACATTTAATTTATTTCCTTTTTCCCTGTGAAGTTAACTTCGCCTTGTTAAATACAATGACTATCCAAACCACAGAAAAACCAACACCATTAATTTTAATGCTCATAGCGTAATGGAAGGAGATTATATTTGTTTGGGAGTTTTTCCCCCTTTTAGTCGGATGTTTACTTGCCCCTCTCCTTATGAGTTAATTATTCTTTTCCTTCCACAAACTCTGCTTATATCTGAGCAGCCAGTGTGCTTGTTAGTGTCTTCAGTTGATGAACTGCTGGTGATTCTATTATTCTGCAATGTCGATTACTAAAACATCAATAGCTGGGCAGCGTGGCCAGTGTATATGTGGCTGATAGCAATGCCATGGGTCCCTGACTGGACCCTCTCCTCTATTTTTATGAAACATCTAGTTTTAGTAGAGTTTCTTGTCTAAACTTTGATTGGGAGACTGAATGACATTTTGGTGAATTATATAGTAGTGAGCTAAGAATTGGTACTTTTTCCTCTGTTATCATTTGAGTATTTATTAATTAACTAGAGGCCTGGAGCATGAAATTCATGCATTTGGGGGGTTCTCTCAGCCTGGCCTGCACCCTCTCACAGTTCAGGAGCCCTCGGGGGATGTCCGACTGATAGCGTAGACCTGTTCCCCGCAGTCAGACATCCTTAGTGCTGCTACGGAGGCCAGGGCTTCTGGCTGAGTGGCACTCTCCTTGTGGGAGCACACTGACCACCAGGGGGCAACTCCTGCAATAAGCGTCTGCCCCCTAGTGGTTAGTGTGCGTCATAGTGACCAGTTGTTCCACCGTTCGGTCAATTTGCATGTTAGCCCTTTATTATACAGGATTTATTTTTAAAAGAATAGTTTATTGATTTTTAGAGAGAGAGGAAGGGAGAGGGAGACAGCAACATCAATGTGAGAGCGAAACATTGATTGGCTGTCTCCTGCAAGCCCCTTACTGTGGATGGAGTCCCCAACCCGGGCATGTACCCTTAACAGGAATCAAACTGCAACCCCCTGGTGCCTGGGATGACACCCAGCCAACTTAGCCACACAGGACAGGGCTGGGTATTTATTTTAAAACATCTATTTATTCATTTAACAGACACATAATGAACACCCAGCTTCTGGTAGCTAGCAGAGTGCTAAAGTATTAGGGATTAAATATAAACAAGACGTTGTCCATCCTCAGAGAGCTCATAGTTCTGAGCAGGAATTATAACAAGAAGTTGCACCACAGTGAGATAAATGGTACAAGAGAATTGGGCATAAAGTAATAGAGGAGGCAGAAGAGGGAGCTCTCCCTAGTGAGGGGGCAGGAAATTCTGGAGGTAGATCCCAGAGACCTAGGCCTTAAGTTCTTTGAGTTGGCAGTGAAGTGATGGGTGAAGGTAGGAAAAGTTGGCACAGGCAGAGAGAATAGGGATGCAAAGTTGTGAAGCAAGCATTTTGTTGGAAAACTTATATAGCTATTTAAATAATAACATAAGCTGACATTTAAATGCTTACCATTTGCCACAACTTGTTTCAAATTCTTGTATCTACAAAGTCAGTTAAACCTTATAATGACTATTCAAAGTAGGTATTTATCAGCATCCCCTTCTCCAAATTAAAACTGGTGTCTGGAGATGTTCGGTAACTTGCCAAATATCACACAGCAGTAGGACCAAGACTGGAACCCAGGTTCTTTGGCTTCTAAACATACATCTTTAAATATTTTGTGCAGATTCTCTTTGCCCTTTTGAGCCTTCAGTCCAGCTGTGCAGAAAAGACCTGCAAATATGACCAACATTCATGACTATGTCTAAGTGGGGATAATAACAATGCCTATCACAACTGAAGAGGATTAACTCAAGTAGAAATATATAAAGTGTTATAAACAGTGCCTGGTATGCACTAAAGTCCTTGTTAACTACTGGTATTATTATGATTAATATCTTAAAAGTAGTAGAGTTCAATAGTACTTAGGAATTCAAACCACTTAGGGGTAGGTTTGCAAAAGGCATTGGTGAAGATGCACTTTGTATAGTTGGTGGCATCTAATTCAGACCTACCTGGCTTAATAGTGGAATTCTTTTTTATTTTCTTTTTTAAGTTGATGAGAGAGAGAGAGAGAGACAGACAGACAGACAGACAGACAGACATTGATGTGAGAGAGCAACATTGATTGGTTGTCTCCCACATGTGCCCTAACGCGGGATTGAACCCGCCACCTTCTGGTGTACAGAATGATGCTCCAACCAACTGAGCCATACATGCCAGTGCAATAGTAGAATTCTTACAGGTAGGACTTGGGAGGGAGTATTTCAACATGGACTAGAAAATTCCATCATGTTTAAGAAAAGAAAATACACTAATTCAATGAAAGCAGGGGGTCTGTAAAGAGAAGTAGGGAGGAATAAGGTCAAATAGGTAGGTAGAAATTATTTGCAACTAATGATATTTATCATATAGTTGTCATAAAAATCTGGGGTTATAGGTTCATTTTTTTTCATTTGAAAAAAATTAAGTTTCAGGAAAGTTACATAACTTGCTTAAGGTCATCCAGCTAAAGAGTGGTAGAACTTGGATTTGAACCCAGTCTATGGTACTTAATGTGCCACATTCACTTGACTGCACCACACATTCAGTTTCAAAGCTTTAGCCATTCTAATTCATCATGAACAGTCATAGAATGATTTTTACAGTGAAAGAGATAAGAAAAAATAAGAAAAATGTGTCAATGTGTTCTTAGAGTGCTCCTTATCAATCACTATAGCCCAACATTTTCCCAGTTAATAGCCTGTGTCTACTTTCATTAAGTGGAAAGAACTGGTCTCTCTGATTTCCTGCATACATGCCCCACCTCAGCTTTCCTATTTGTTTACCTGTTACAACACATACCATAGATAACATCCCACCTTCTGGAAAAAGAGCTATCGGTTAAGAGTTTGGGCTTCAAAGAACTGCTCAGTGCCAGTGTTGGAATCCCAGCTCTGTCTTTCATAGCTTTGGCCATCCATGAACAAGATTCTTAAATTCTCTGTTTCTGTTTCCTTATCTGCTTAATGATGATAATAATAGTCCCTACGTCAGTGGGTTGCTTCTAGGAATAAGTGAATTAATATAGAGAGAGACTAAAAATTGTACATAAACTGCTGTGATCATTCATTAAATATTAGCACTATGATTGCCGTTTGTATGCCTTATATCTCAAGTCTCTTTAAATAAAGAACTGTGATTGGCTCTGTTGGTGAGGGCATGGGAAAGTTATCCTTTCATATATTGCTGTAGATAGTGTAAAATTGTACAGCCTTTATAAATCCTAATTTGACAGTATCTATCAAAATTTAAAAGATGTTTCTTTTACCCAATAATTCTCCTTCTAGGTATTTATCCTACAGATAGATTCACTCCAGAAAAAAATGTATAATCTGTACCTGTTGAATTTTAGACTATGTATGTATAACCCAGTCCAAATTCTTAAACTAAAGATTGATGAATATTTTATGCCTAGTTTGTACCCTCCACGTTGTCTAGCACAAGGCTAGGTACAGAGGCACACATTCCCTTTTGTTTAGCCTGGCATGATTCCCATGATCTCTTTGCCCCAGGCCCACCTCATGCATCACATATGCCTCAGAAAGATGCTCCATTGTGACAACTGTGTACTTCATCCTCCTTTCTCCCTCAGTGGTTTGCTTTTGAAACTGACATATACTTCTTTCATTGCAGCTATGTCCTTGGCTTCTCTCAATGACGATTCCTGACTCTTGGCCCTGGCAATCTTGGAAAAACATCATCTACTTTCTTCAGTCCAGACCTCAGGACCCGCTTTTCCCCAGCATCACCCTCACCCAGACTAGACACATTGACCAAACCATTTTCTAGGACACCCGTGAGTAAAATGCTTGGTTCTTTTACGCAAATTATTCAAATCATTCCCATCTTCCCCTTCTGCACCCTCCACTTTTGAGGATGAATTTGTATCTCTCAAAAGCTACTCCAATTCTCTTACTTTCTGGAACTAACTGCCGGTCCTATAGTAGTTCAGTCTCTCAGGTTCATTCTTTGTTTAATCACTGACCTATCCAAGGAGGTGGTGGCCAGGGGAATCTGAGAACTGAAAGGCACAAGCCTTTGTTCTCCTGTGTGGTTGCAGTCAGGGTTACTTGTCTCTGACTTAGATTGGAGGCTAAATGGATTAGAATAAAACCAATTTAAGGGGGGGTGGGGATGGAGAAATGTTCACAGACACAGAAATGGAGATTCCTGCTATCTTGGCTGCCTAAGATCGGCAGGCCTCACCAAGGAATTTAAAGAGTAATGTTTCTTATCATAAGTGACAGAAATATGCTGCTTTCTGCATCAGTAGATATGAAGATTAAAGGGTCTGACCGTATTAAACAATTTTGCACAGCACCAGGCACTCTGGGCTCTGCTCTCTGCCTTATTACCCTTCATCGTGTGGCTATTTCAGGCCCAATTTAAGAATACAATGCAGTCTGGCTTGGCAAATTGACGTTCTTTAATTTAAAGTGTCTTGTGGGAGAATTAAGAAATTATGGAACAATTATTTTCCCTCAGTTGAAAGCTGGGTGGCATCCTGTGATCCTTGTACATCAGCCATTTGAACTGATTAAGTCACATAATTGAATTACTTCTTTGCCCCCCTAATATCGTTTGGCAAATATATCAGTGTTTTGTGTTGGGAAATGCTTCCATATAAATGAAGTAGGAGTTACATTGGCGATAGACCTGAATGTCAGAGAAAAACACCACAGGGGAGTGGGCAGACACTTCGAGGTTTTGTGGGGGAGGCTACTTAGCAGAGCAAGTGTTTTATTAGTAGTTTACGTGGAAATTCACAGCTCAAGACTGTACACGTGATATGGGGAGGCGTGCATCCTTCCCTCGGCTGCCTTCCCAGCGTCCTTCAGTGTGCAGCTCAAGGGTCTGCCGCTCACCTTCAAAGCTTTTTTGTTAACATTCCCCATGAGCAAAAATGGTGGGCTTGGGGTACCTCCCTTTGTCCTGCATGATTTCCCATATGTACATCCATCCTAGTGCCTCCCACATGACGACAAGTCTCCTTTCCAGGTACTATGGCTAAGCTGGGGACCATGTCCATGTCACCCAGGATGGTCAGTAACTGTTTGTCAAATGAGGATTTATTTGGAAATCTCAATAGTTTCGTTTCTAAGCTCAGTTTTCATTTGTGGAGTGGGAATCAGAAGGAGGCGGAATCTCTTAGTAATTTCTAAAGCTTCACTCTTAAGTAGGGGTTTTGCCCCATGTATCCTTAGATCATTTTGTCAAGGATTCATTAAACACCGACTCTATTTAACAAATGTTTGCTAGGCACCTCTTCTATACAAAAGCTAGGGTAGGTGCTGAGGGGCAAAAAAAATAGCCAAAATGTATTTCCTGTTTCTTAAAGGAGCTGAAACTTCAGTTGGGGATTGGAGAGGTCCCCACGTGAAATAGCCCTGGTGGCTGAGAGAGCAGGCAGTGGGCTAGAGAATAGTCCTGGATGATGAAAAGGGGCGATGGTACATTGCATTGCATTCCTCTCTGGGTTTGTACTGCCCTGGGTCTGCCCTGCCAGCGCCCCCTCCCACATCATCCTTTTGGGAACCCAGCCGAGAAGAAAACTCTTAGACTAATGTGGTCAGGCTAGATAGGGGCCTTTCATTTGAAAACTCCTCCAGAAGAGAGAGATTTTACAGTGCTGTTCTCCCCCTCAGCCTCACCCCAGCTCCCAACTCTCCACGTACCATGAAGCCTCCGAGTCTTCGAATTCTTTGTCTGTTCTGTGTGGCACGAGGGTCTCTCTCTCATTTGAAAGCTCTTTCCCTTTCCTTTCCCTTTGTCCGAGAGCACTCCTGGAGCTTTAAAACCCAACCACAGCTATCTTCCTGAGTGTCTGTGAGGAAAGGATTAATCAAGTCTGTCAAACATTGAGCTGGGAAACCTTTAATATTTCTAAAAGGTTTAAAGCTGGCATATTTATCACATGCATCGTTGCGAATACTCTATTTTTTTAATAAAAAAAATAAATGCTCCCTGTAAAATATGGTGGTGATGAGCACCATGGGTGAAAGGCTTGTGAAGGGGCCCCATTGTGATACTGGAAGAGAGATTCTGGCAAAATCTTTCTCTGACATCACTCCCCTCGGAGCTGCCCATCATCTATCACACTCCTATTTATTTGCATGAATGTCTCATATTGTGGAATTCTACATTCTTGGTGCTGAAAGGAATGTAGGAGAAAGAGACTCATTTTTGTCGCGTGCCTTCTATGCATTGTGTCCGCGTGCTTTAAGTGGGTTGTCACGTCCTAATTTCCACAACAGTCCCTCATAGTGGGCCCTATCACCACTGATTTATTGACAAGGAAACCAAGAGTCAAAAAGTGAAGCGATTTTCTCAAGATCACATAAATATTCATTTGCAAATCCAGGACTTGACCGTAAGCCTGTCTGATTCTGTGGCAAGGGCCTAGCTAATGCTTAACAAGTGGTTGGTACCCAGGAAAGGGTGGCCAAAGCTGTCACCACTATTAGCGTGAAGCTGCCTGGAGATTCTTAATAAAGGTCTTTGTTCGGGCAGAGAGGCTGTGGCGACGGTTGGGCACGCTCCTCAGAAGCTGAGCTGTGTGTGTGGAGATGGGTAACCCAGCAGTGGTGACGGTATTCCCTGAGTAGGGAGAGGCTCAGGCTTTTTACAAAGGAATATGGCTAATACAAACACTGAATGCCATCATTTATAAAGTGCTTTCATAGGCACGGCCTAACTTACATTACTCTGCAGGCTTGTGAAGGGATGGCAGCACTACTACCATTTTACAGATGGGGAAACTGAGGCCCAGAGACATGACAGGTAAGTCCTCCCGAGATCATTCAGCCAAAAGCCACCGATTGGATGCTCAGACTCTTCGTCTGGTGTCAAAGCCACCATCTTTCCACTAGGCTATGATATTTAAAAAATTATTCCCAAGTACTCAAAAAATAATGTCTTGAAGCTTGAAAAGACCTTAGAGACCCATCAATCCTATTTCCCAGGTTTGACACCTGCAGCCCAGACCCTGGAAGCAGCGTCACAGAGGCCGTGCTATGTCCAGTGACAGCACAGAGGAAAGATGGATTCGCGTGGATGGGGACACGTGGTTGGATGCTAGGGGCTACAGATCACACTTAAAACCAGAGAAGGCTGCACAGAGGTGGTGACTCTTAGTGATGTCCTAGAAGGAGGAGAAGGATTTTAACAGAGGGAGGAGATTCAACAAGTGATACCAAAATGGAAGAAAGGAATAATTGTGTAGCAAAATGACAGCATGGTGGTCCCATGGGCGGGGGCCCTTCAAGGAAGCTCCAGTTTGTTGTGCCAATATAATTAGTTGTGTAACCGCATTCCCAGTCAGCCACCACAGTGCTACACGCGTGTACTGGTAATTAGCCCCCTGCCAGCCTGGCGGTGTCTTCTGCACGCCTCCACTTCTGCTCCAGCTTTGCCTCAGAGCCAGCCACCAAAAGAAAGGGCCTACGGTTGGGAAGATTGGCAGTTTCAATCTCACCTTCTCTATGAGCGTACCTCTCTGTTTCCCAAATGCATTGGGAGAAAAAAAGATCAGAGACTTAGAAGGAGGAGGAGCTTTCTGCTCCGGGTTACTGCGAAGACAACAAGCCCAATTCTGGAACTCTTTTGGGTGGGCGAGATGTTTCCCCAGTTTGCATTTAGCAAACTGTAATTAGCGTCGGCAGGAGAAGAGAAACGACTGTGCTGGGGACACCTCTTCTTCTCTGCACAGCAGCCTCTGTTCTAAAGGGCGGTCCCAGCATCGGGCTTTTCTTGTGGGGGCCCTGTACAGAGACCATGGGTAGTTGAAACGGGCTTGTTCCGGGGGTGAAGAATGTACATGTGGTAAGGGGCAGAGGCCAGGTGATGATCCATTTCAGATGGCAGAGGAAGCCTTGTTTACTTGTCAGCCAGTTGGAATCCCAAGGCTCCTATATGGTTTCATTCATTCCACAAGCATACATGAGCTCTCACCCAGAGGAGCCCTAATGTCTGCTGGATACTAGGTTAGATGCCAGGGGTTCTATGAAAAGCCACGTGGGCCAAAGGCAGAGTCATGGCTGACACACAAAGAACCAGCTGAGCCTTTTTGATTTGGAGACCACTGAGTAAACCAGACACTCCCTGTGTTAGTTAGGATAAGCAATAGTAGTTGCCTTAATCAACGGCCTCTCCCAACTTAATATTTAGCAAAATAAAAGTGCATTGTTGTTCTTCATGCAATCATTCAGAAACTCGGGTTTTTTTTTTTTTCTGTATTATGTATGTCACCATCATTTCTAATATGTGGCTTCTGAGGTCTCTGAAGGGGGAAAAAAGGAAGATTTTTAGGGGCCTTTTTGGAAGCTGTCTACATTCCTTCCACCCATATTCTGTTGGCCAAAATTCAGTTGCAAGCCCCAATTTAATTGTAAGCGCTCTGGGAAATACAGCTTAACCATGTGTCCAGCCTAGATAAAGTCAGCTGCTATTCAAACAAATGCAAGATGATCTAGATTGCCCTTCATGACCACTTTGAGGGGACCTTCCAAGAAAAATGATTTTCCAGTGTAGAATTGAATACTGCTGCTGAGAATTTAACTCATATAAATTATCTGGAAGAGCCTGAAATTACTTCACAACTTTTGATTTCAGAACTCCTTTTTCAGTATTCCATCCTAAAAACAGAAATGACAAAGACTCGTGAACAAACATGTTTATTTCCACATTACTTACAATTTGGAAAAAGGCAAACAACCTAAATTTCCTAACAATGAGGAAGATGTTTTACTGAAGTTTTCACATTCAAATAATGTAGTCATTAAATAAAATGTTCATACAGAATTCTCAATGTTTTTAATGGCATATACACATGAAGGCAGACTTCAGAACCTTATGTACAACACAGTTCCAATTTTGTTGCAAACATGTGTAGGAATGTGGACATAGACATCTAAGAAAAGTTGAAGACAATGCACCGAGATATGAGGGATAAGGACTTCCATTTTCCTCGTTATACTTTTCTCTTAAATCTGATAGTGTGATGTGTATGCAAAGTTTTTGTAAATATACAAATAAATTAATTAAAATATTTCAAAAGTGTGAAGTAGAAAGAATAGCTTTGGATTAGGATTGACTCAGGTGGAGGTGCATGATCCCAAATATCTCAGGAGGGAACAACCAGAGGGCGTGTGTAAGCCATGTTCTGGAGTGTATCAAGTCCAGAGGGGAATAGCGGGCTGGAGACCAGAGGATATCATGAAGGTCAGGATTCCTCAATAAGGCTAGATGGCACAAATATCAACTTTAACTGGCTCTCAAAATGGGAAAGCTGAATGTATTTAAAAATTCAAGATCAGGGCAATGGGTTCAAGCCCTGGCTCCATTAGCTGTATGGTTTTGGGCATGCAGCCTATCCACTATGAACCTCATTTTAAAAATGGAAATAATACTACGTCCTTATGGTATTACTGTGACATTACATGTGATCATATTTTCAAATATTTGGTGCGAACACACAGTAAGGAGGCCCCAAGGGTCAAAATATGAGGGACTTTAATAGTTGGGTCTATGATTATACTTTCTATGAATCACTAGAAACAAGGTAAGGATGGAATTGTGGTGTCTGTGACTGATAGAGTCAGAGGACAACTTTGACTAGCTGTGATTATTTTAGCATCTAAGGAAACAGGCGAGACAGAATCCAGCCTGGTTCACAGAAGCTCAGGTAACACTGTGGAAGCTAAAACCTGACACCTCCCACCAAGCTCAAAGGGGTGTACTTTGAAATAAAGCTTTGGCATTGCAAATATTCATAATCTTCTTCAGCCTTTATTCCCCACCTTCATTTCTGCCTTCCTCCACCAAACCATCATCAGGACCACCTGAAGCTTTAGCCTGAAGGCCCCTCACCTGAAATTTGGGGATGTTTATCCTGGGGAGTCTCCTCCATTTTTCCTTTGCATGTTAGGCTCGGCATCCAAGTGATCAAGGCCCACTTGTGTCCAGCCTACACACCGACTGGGAGAAAAGTGAAGCCTCCTGAAGGAAATCTTTCTCCAAGACATATTCAAGACAATGGCATTGGTTTTCACCAGCTGATTCTGGGTAAGGAGGCACTCAGGTTGTGACACTGCATCTTTCTACAGAATTAACAGAGAGGAAAGTCAGCCCAGATGCTGTGACTTCACATCTGTCCTAGTCAGCTTAAGCTGCTATTCCAAAAATACCATAGGCAGGGCAGCTTAAACAACAAGCCTTTATTTCTCAAATATCTGGAGCCTGGGAACTCCAAACCAATGTGCTGGCACATCCAGTGTCTGGTGAGAGTTCATTTCCTGGTTTGTGGGTAGTCATCTTCTCATTGTATCCTAACATGGCAGAGAGAGCAGAGAGAAAGCCAGCTTTCTGCTCTCTTATAAGGGCACTAATCCCATTCCTGAGGGCTCCACCCTCATGACCTAATTATCTCCAAAAGTCCTTGCCTCCTAAAACCATCACATTAGGGATTAGGATTTCAACATATGAATTTGGGTGGGGGAGGTCACAAACGTGCATCCATATCAGTATCCTTGCTACATAAGCAAGAGCTCTTGAACCATGTTCCCAATTCTATCTGAAGACAGTCTCAACAGATCATTGCACCCATCACTTCGAGTAATAGGCCCATTTGTGTACCAGATGTTGTGCCCAAGCATTGTCACACCCAGTACATCTAGCTCTTACACATTGATTCCTCCATCAAGAAGAGTTTTATTTTTCTCATCTGCTGGATGCTTCCCTCCATCCCCCTACCTTACCCCCGGCACATCTTGATTTACATGGCTGTTAAACTGAGCAAAGATGGGATGGAAGTTCCTGAGAATTGCTGTTAGATATCATTTTGGTTGTCTACACCCTTTCCGTGCACGGTTGAAGAGGACAGATTTGCTGATGATTCTGCAGTGTCCTTGAAATATAGCCTAAAGCTCTTCAGCTTAATTTAAATAGTGACCAGTGACTTCTAAGAGAAACGAGCATGAAAGGAAATGGCTCTGTTGCAGCTTAGAGACTCCCCCAAATTCTAAAATGGTCTCTGATTTATGCTGCCAAGAAGCCTGTTGCTGATTATGCTGGATGCCCCCTAAATTAATGAGGGTTGGACTTGGAGGTGACAACGATCGCTGAGTCTCTGGAGCAGAAAATGCAACACTAATACATATATTTCAGAAATGTCCTTCTGTCTCCATGTTTGAAGGAGAAAGTGCTGATGAGGATCAATTTCATATTGACTTTAAATTTTTCAGTTGATCCAGAGCTCTTTTTATTAAGTAATGTGCACAAAAACATTTCGTCCCAGGCCAACTGGATAGCTTGGAGAATTTCCTTTAGAATATGGCAACCTGGATAGAACTAAAAATGCAATACTGTTATTTATTCTTTTATTCATTCTTTAATAAATATTTATTGAGCACCTGCTATGCACCCTAGAAACTATGTTAGACTATGAGCAAGACACAATCTGCCCTCAAGGAATATAACATCTACTGATCTCAACAGACACATCAATGAACAGTCCTGGCCTAGTGGGGAATGTTTTATTAGATGTTAAGTACAGGGTATGTGGAAACACTGAGGAAGGACTAACAGAAGGTATCCTGTGCACTTGTTGACTACTTAGCTCTTGTTGAACAAAAATGAATGAATGAACAAACGAACAAATGAATGAATGAGAGAGATGGCTCTCAACCTAAGATTTGAAGGGAAGTAAAAATTGGCTAAACTGAAAAGGAGGCAGAGGCTTTTTGGGCTGAGGAAAAAGCATGTGCAAATATAGGAAGGTGTGCTGCTTTAAATATAGCACATTTTTCCTTTGCATGTTTGGCTCAGCAAACAGGAGAGACAGAATCCAGCCTGGTTGAAAGAAAGCAGACGGTGGGCTCTAGGTAGTCAAGAAACAGACATAAGGACCTTGAGTGTTAAGCCATCCCATGTACATATTGACAGAAGGCAGAGTGGACCCCAGGGAACTTGCGCCCAGTTAGCGGGCAGGCCTCAACGTGCAGGGAACGACCACCTGGATGCATTATGTTTGTTCTGTTGGAATGGCGATCACACCTAAAGGAGGTAGTTGCACATGGGCTCACCTCCTTTGGATGCTTTCCTGAAGAAGCAGCCCAGGAGAACCAAAGGCCCTTCTATGGGACAGACCTAGATTCAATCCTGCTTCTGCCATCCTACACTGAGCAGGTCCACTCCTGCGTGCTGCAAACCAGGCTGTCTCTTCAATTTTGTCTGAGTGTGAGGCACCAACCATGTGAACTCCTCCTTTTAGTACTTCCTCCTGCACTTTTTTCAACTGGTCTTTTCTTTCCCACATTCTTAGTTCCTGTCTTTCTGTTTGTTGGTGCTGCAGTTTTGTTTTGTTTTCATGTTGTTTGAATCCTCAAGCCAGTCTGGGGAAACATCAGCATCCCTCTTCTGAACATGTTCCTCTGGGCCATAGTTTCTGGGACTTGGCTCACCGGTTAGAAATCCTGTCATGCTCCCCTGAACTTGACTCAATGGCCCCAGTGGCCTGGCTGATTTATGGCTGCTTCTTCCCATGTTTGATCTTAGCAAACAGACAGCTGTGATCTAGCAGCTTCATTCTACTCACCTGCTGGCATCTTCGTGTTGGGGCCTAATAGCTTGTTAACTGCTCTGAGGACAGGCACTGGCCTTCCTGGCTACCGCTGAGAGTGGTCTCTATGGTAACCACATCACAGCAGGGACCAGGCCCATTCTTCAAGGCTTCCCTTCTCCATTTTTCTCTGGTGGCTTCTGGGTAACCTGTAATGGTTGGAGTCTGGCCTCACCCGGCCAGGAACCCACTGCTGATTTAAAGCTTTTCTAAGAAACTTAACAAGATGCACTGCCTTCCTCTGGCCTTGTTGCTTATTCTGCATTGCATTTGGCCCAGGCCTGCAGGGAGCTGTCATTCTCTTTTATCATCTTTCTTTTTGGCACTCCCCAGGTATTGCTCTCACTCTCTCTCCGAAAGCTTTGACATGGTTTCTCCGGATCTCTCTGCTCTCTGCTCATTAGTATCTTGGAACAATTCCTTCTGAATCCTGGCATTTGATATATTCTTTGTTTCCTCATGCCCCTTGTTTAGTCATTCCCTCATCTCTTCAGAAGTGACTCCCAAGTTTTCTGGCCTCTATCTGCACCAGAGAGATTTGTGTCAAAGACATTCATGTAGACACTTCAGATATAATATCTGAAGAAAGAACCAGTTGTATGTGATAGGACTGTAGAGTGTTTGATCTGCTGACTGCATTCAGGACTCAACAATGAGACTACCAATAACAGCAAACATTTATGTAGAGCTTATTATACGCTGGTCATTTTGGTAAGCACCTTATAACTTCATAATAATCCTAGAAGGTAAGTCCTCTTATTGTCCCCATTTTATAGATGAGAAAAGTGAGACACAGAACACTAAGAAACATGCCCTGCCCCCACCCCCCCACCACAGCTGTTCAATGGCAGATCTAGGACTTGAACTCTGGCTCCAGAATTGATGCTCTTCCCCACCACACTAAACCATGGGAAGCAACATTTCCATGTACATATGTTTTCACCACCAGGAATGACTCATTTTTGCAAGGCTAAATGTCATATACAATACCAAGATTAAATGCCACCTGCTTTGTGAAACCATCCACCTCCCCCCACATTCAAGATAAGTTCTTTTTTTTTTCTTCAGGAAACAGCAAAGTATAGTGGTTATAGCCCATTCATTCATCTATTCAATGAGATTTTATCAAATGCCTCAGTGTTCTGTGCTTCATGCAGTGGCTACAATGGTGAACAGAGAACAAACATACATTGCTCTCACCCTATTTACTTTTGAAAATATAAAAATTAACCAGAAAATACATAAACAGAAAGACAGACTGTTAGAGATAGCTTTATACATATACATTCCTATAAACTATATCTATATTTCTATATCCCTATATTTATATATTGGTCAACCAGTCCATTCATATTAGAATTTTTCTAATTCATTCCTCCTGCCTACTTATATGATAAGTAGCATACCTTCTTAGCTCCTTCATGATCTGTCCTCAGGTACCTTTCCAGGCTTAACTCCTACCAGTTCTTGCCTCCTATTCTCCATCTACTCACTCCAGAGCCCATCTCCCAGAAAATGTTTCTTCACTGGAAACCATCCAAGAACAATCACACCACTAAAGCTCAGCCTTTTTTCTCTGCCTCAAATACGCTTTTCAATTTTTCTTCTCACATTTCTCCTTACCTTAACCCTTTCCAAACACCAAGGCCAGGTTTAAACACTCTGTGAAACATCCTCAATCACATTCTTATCCACACAAATGTATTAAATATATATATATTTCCATTGATTTCAGAGAGGAAGGGAGAGAAGGAGCGAGATAGAAACATCAATGATGAGAGAGAATCATTGATCAGCTGCCTCCTGCACACCCCCTATTGGGGATCAACCCCGAAACCCAGGCTTGGGCCCTGACTGGGAATCAAACCTGGACCTCCTGGTTCATAGGTCAATGTTCAACCACTAATAGGTGTGTGGATAGGCTGGGCAATCCACACACCTATTAACTGTCTTTCCTCTGCACTTCAAGAACACTGAACATGCCCCTCTGTTACATTGCCTACAACCCTAATCTTAACTGTACATTCACATGCTCATTCTCCTGGCTAGCACTGTGAACCCCTTGAAGGTGAAAACAGGCCTTATTTTTTGCTGCATTCTAACAACCTAGCACAGTGTCTGGTGTAGATGAGACTTCTGTAATTGTTATTATTATTTAACAATCATATCTAATAAAAGGGTAATATGCAAATTAACCATCATTCCACGACAAAATGACAGTGCCCATAGCCACAAAGATGGCAGCATCGGCCGGAGCCATGGAGCCGGTAGAGCGGGCGGGAGGCTTGGCTTCCTTCGTTGCTGGGCGATGAAGGAAGCCAAGCCTCCTGCACACCCAGGCCGGCCACTGAGGGAGACATGCAGGGAGTGCAGTGGGGAGACATGCGGGGAGTGAGCAAGGTTCCCTGTCTGGGGGTTCCAAATCCGCCATTGGTTCCTTTCACTGCTGATTCCCCTCCTTGTAGGTATCCTCCATGCAAAAGCTGTTCTGTGCAAATATGTCATGTCCTAATGGGTGAATCCTAAACCAAATGAGTGTCACATCTAGGCAACCTAATTCCCATTAGAAAAATGACCTGGGAGAAGGGATTTAGGAATCACGAAGCCATCATGACCTGCTCAGTCTCTGGAACTGCTGTCAAACACAGGCAGTCTGAGACCCTCCCAAACACCACCTGAGCTAAGCCTGAGAACCAAGATATTTTCAAGGCCCAAAGTTGACGGGGGTAAGGGGGTAGGGGAGCAAAGCAAACAGAACAGCCAACTCAACCAAAGACACAGGAGCCTAAGATAAGGCAGAGAAATGTCCTGGCCACCGATGCTCTCCCGCAGACGTGGTGCCCACATCCAGTTGAGGGGAGTGGGTATGTACATGCGGAATTTAAGGCCACTGGCAGGAGGGAAAGTTGAAGCATGCCTAAGGATTTTTTGTATATGTCCCACAGTGGAGAAGCAGAGTCAGAATCAAGAAGCGAAGTCTTACCTCAATGCTGGGGTGTTTAAAAGTATCTAAAAATAGCAGTTCCATCACTGAGTCCACTGCCATGTTTGCCACGGACAGGAGGTGCACAGAGAACTTTCAGGGCAACCCTATAACCTCCGGGGTGACAGCGGCTCAGGAGAGGGAGAGACTGCAGCACGTCCGGTGTCCAAAGAGCTAGCGCCGCAAACCTTGACCTTGGCCTATCCAGAAGCTCGGTGCTGCTGGAAGTTGCTGGCCCCGACTTCTCTTGCATGGTGGAGAAAGGCTGAGAGAGGAGAGGTGGAAATGGTGGCTCCAGTTACCTCGTTGTCTCGGTTACCTAGCCTCTGCACCCTCCAAGACAGCCTCAGTACCAGTGCAGAGGAGGCTTTGGAGAGGTTAGTGGTGAGGAGAATGCTTCTGTCTCTAGATACCAGTGAAACCACTGTCAAGAGCCTTTCTAGGGCTGTCAGGAAAATGCAGCAATGAGGGAAGAATAATGTCTCAAAATGAAGAGGTTGTTTTTTGTTTTTTGTTTTCTCATCAGCAAAATGTGAATAATACCTAAACTACAGACTTTGAGAGAATTAATTGAAATAAAATTCCAGAAATTGTATAACACCCAGACTGAAGTGGATAGGTTGGTTGAGCATGAGCATGGTCCTGTGCATGGAAAGGTTGCAGGTTCGATTCCGGGTCAGGGAACATAACTGGCACATACCTGGGTTTCAAGTTGGATCCCTGGTCAGGGCTCCTAAGGAAGGCAATTGAAGGGATGTTTCTTACATTGATGTTTCTCTCTTACTATCCCTCTCTCACTCTCTCTAAAAATCAATGGAAAAATGAATTGATGCCATATCTACAAATGTGGATAATCTAAAAAGAAAAAAAGAAGAAGCAAGGGGGCCCTAACCAGTTTGGCTCAGTGGATAGAGCATTGGCCTGCAGACTGAAGGGTCCCAGGTTTGATTCCGGTCAAGGGCATGTACCTTGGTTGTGGGTACATCCCCAGTTGGGGGTGTGCAGGGGGCAGCTAATCGATGTTTCTCTCTCATCGATGTTTCTAACTATTCCTCTCCCTTCCTCTTCATGAAAAAAATCAATAAGCTATATTTAGAAAAAAAAGAAAAAAAAAACAAAAACAAGGTAAAAGAGGTTGAATATGTACTGTATAATTTAAAGTGTGTAAAATAATATAACTTTTTATGGGCATATATTTTATCTATAATATGCTAATTAGACCAGACATCTTTTGGACATCCATCCAGACGTCCTTCCACACAAAGCCACGATGGTAGGGGCCAAGGCAGAGGCCATTAGGAGCAATCAGGCTGGCAGGGGAGGGCACTTAGGGGCAACCAGGCTGTCAGGGGAGGGCACTTAGGGGCAACCAGGTCAACAAGGGAGCAGTTAGGCGTTGATCAGGCTGGCAGGAGAGTGGCTAGGGGATGATCAGGCTGGCAGTCAGGCAAGAGGTTGGGAGCCAGCAGTCCCGGATTGTGAGAGGGATATCCAACTGCCGTTTTAGGATCAGGCCTAAACCGGCAGTTGGACATCCCCCGAGTGGTCCCAGATTGGAGAGGGTTCAGGTTGGGCCGAGGGACACCCCCCCCTGTGCACGAATTTCATGCACCAGGCCTTTAGTAATAATTATAACTTTTAAAGCATCTGACTGCCATCACTACCTGACATTGTGTTAAGTATTTCAGCTTTTTTATTTTGTTTTTCCAATATAAGAATCTTATAGTATACTAGACTAGAGGCCCAGCACACAAAATTGTGTGTAAGTAGCTTGCTGTTGCTTTCTGCCGCATGTTGCTCACCTCCCTGCCCACTGCTCATTGCTCACCATCATGCCCACCGCTCCTAGCTCGCCGGCCTGCCTGCTGCTCCTTGCTCACCACTCCGCCCACTGCTGCTTGTCGCTCAGGCCGCCGCCCCACCTTCCACCACTCATAGCTCACCACCCCGCCCACCCCTTGCTGCCCTGCCTGCGGCTGGCGGGTTGGGGGGTGAGGGGGGGGGGGCGAGAGGTGATCAATACATCTCATGGCAACTGGTTGAGCGGTCATTCTGGTCATTACACTTATGGTCCCTGCCTTTTATTATATAAGACTAGAAGCCCAGCGTGCGAAATCACGTGGTCTCGCCCACGTGCATGTGCCCCGCCATACTCGCGGCCCTGCCCACCTGCATGCACCTCACTGCGCCCACCCGCCCTCCGCCCAACCCATCTGCTGGCAGCCAGCCTTGCTTCAATGGGAGCCTGTGGGCTGCGCCATGTGAGCCCTGCCCCACCACTGCGAGCAGCTCGCGGGCCAGGAGGAGGGACCAAGAAGTGCTCCATGCACCTCCTGGTGACCCAGGCTGCTTCGCTCCAGGCACTGCTGCCACCCACCTGGTTCCTTGTGGTTCCCTGTCCAGTTGTTGGTCGTTAAGGCATTACGGCTACAGGCTTTTTATATATATAGATTATTATACAGATACTATTGTTGACTCATTCACAGATGAGAAACTAAGACTTGATGAGTGTGCAGTACCCACCCCAGATCACACCCCCATTGGTGGAGCCAGATGAGATTCCCACCCTGACTCGCTGCAGGGGATGTGAGAGCAGAGTCTTTGCTCTCTGCTCACTGTTGTTGCTGCAGCACACAACACAGTAACTCAGAAAACATTTGATAAAATCCAGTTCTTTCACTGCTTCACTTTGCTATTGGTGAACAAATAAACTTACATCTTGTGTCTGGAAGAAAGAAGGGATATAGAAGTGCTTTCACTGTCATAGATAGTCAGAGAGAGAGACAGAGAGAGAGAGAAAAGAAAACCAGAGAAGGATGCTATGAAATTCTGGTGCAATGACCACAGGCTGCAAGCTGTTATGTTTTTATTTTTTGTAGAAAGTGGGTTTCGGTGAGGTTCCTG
Source organism: Eptesicus fuscus (assembly GCF_027574615.1). Lineage (NCBI taxonomy): Eukaryota > Metazoa > Chordata > Mammalia > Chiroptera > Vespertilionidae > Eptesicus > Eptesicus fuscus. The sequence goes on along the minus strand of NC_072481.1, from coordinate 39,817,100 downwards.
GCAGATTCAAAGTAATCTTTTAGATGCTTTTAGGCCAAAGGGTCAGCCTCTGGAGTAATAAGACCTGTTTGAATCCCACCCTTGTTCTGGCCTCTCTGTGACTCTGGGCCCCACAGTTAACCCCTCTGAAGTTCAACACAGTGATTAATGTGTGGGATCTACAATCAGATGGCCAGGGTCTAAATAACCCAGCTCTAAGCTTACTAGTTGTGTGTTCATGAAAAAGACACTTAACTTCTCTGTGTTTCAGTTTTCTCACCTGTAAAATGAGCATTTTGTTGATGTGACAATTAAATAAATCAACTCATTTGAATACTTTAAAATAGATCAACATCCAGGAAACTATTATTAGCTCTTAGATAATTGTATCTATTTCAGAGGGATGTAGTGAGACTTAAATTATTACCACATCTCTGAAGTACCTAGCCTTCTAAACTTTAGACCCTGCATCACTTCCACCACATTCTGTGGGTTAGAGTCACAAGGCCAGCCCGATCCAGGGGCTTGGAGGTGATGACGTTGAACTATGAGTGCAGGAGGGGTGGTTGATCAGGGACCATGAAGGAACAGCCTGCCACAGCATTAGTAGCTAAGATGACTTGGGCTATAGACCTGGGTTAATGTTAATAGGTGGGAAGCAGGCAAAACAGCTATCAGTCATTTCAACCATCAACACTCATTTACTCTATTCTTGGGAGAGCCCTCAGGCCTCCCCTCAAAGCCTTTCCTTCATTCTCTATAACCTTCTAACCAATGATTAATGTGTGCTTTCTAACGCCAGGAAGTCAGAAGAATGCTTGAGAGTTGAAACTCTTCTAGAGAGAGCAACAAAAAAGGAAAAATTTGACAAAAGACAAAACAGGAAAGTATAGTAAGATGAAAAAAAACAACCTTAAAATGGAGAGCAAATGAGGGAATTGTCACACACACACCATGTATATTTTGCACACATGCTGTTTCTGTCAGCAGGAGCTGGATCATGACTACAGACTCTAGCTTTCTGATCCCTCCATTAGTGACGATGGAGAGGGGTTCATACTGCTGTTACTCCTCCAAGGAGGCCATGTGTCTCATTCATATGGAATCCACATGATTGACACATCATAGGCGCTTTATGAGTATGTTAGTGGTATTGTCAGTCATTGACTGAATGGTTTACTATTTACAGGTACCACACTAACTGCTTTTCACATATCATGAGACCCCATCTTACAATTTATGAATCCTTTTCACCAATGTCAACTCTTTCATCTTCAATAGGATCACCCTCTTACATATGAGAAGGTTGAGATGGGATGATGGGAGTTTGCTCAAGCGGCAAATTTAAGATACAAACTAATATGGCTCTGTCTCCTAAGCAGTGTCCTTTTTATTTCCCCTGGCATCCAAGGTTATAGTGAGCTCCATCCAAATCGTTACTTATTTAGCAAATTCACTGTGCTCGGTGCTTAAAAGGGTCTTGGACCAACCTCTGCCTTATACTCAGTGATTTTGCTCTTTCTGTGTGCTCTGCATTTTTATATGTATGCTATAAGTTAATTTTCACAATAGCCGTGTGAAGTAGGGACTCTTGCCCATATTGCAGATAAGAAAACTGAGCTCAGAGAGATTGAATGAATTTCCTGAAGTCCTCCACTTGGAAAGCACCATAGCTATGATTCCAACACAGGTTTGTGTAATGCTTATGCATGGGTTTCCCATCATACTTGGTGCTCCCTCCATCTTCCACCCAGAATAGCTTCTCTCTGCACTCCAGCCATCTTCCCATCGTGCTGGTCCCAGACCTCTTTCCAATCCTAAGTGCAGAGCCTGGAATTGAGGCAGAAGATGTGTCAGCATTCACAAACAGGGCCAGCGTTTTCTATAACAAACACCCAGACATCCACATGGGTATAGGCTATCATTCACTGTGTACCTCCTGTGTGTACCTGGCATTGGACATGCCATGAGCATGCACTAATACATTTTATTTCCACATCAAACTTACAAGGTAGATACTGGTGCCCACTCTATAGAGGAGGAATCAGAGGCTGAGAAAGGAGACATACCTTTCCCAAGATCATGCAGTCAGCCTGACTCCAGAGCACCATTTTCCCCATCAGGCTGCCTCAGAGAGGGTTTGAATCATGCAGAACATCGTCTGGAAAGACTTCATGAGAAGCATGAAGCTCAAGCTGTACCTTGGAAAATGTACCACGCAGGCAAGATGAGTATAGTGAGAACCGATGAACATGTGATTATAGTTATGATTAGGTTCCCATGTACTTCTCAAATCAGATGTGTAAATATAATCAACAACATTTCTCTCTGCAGCACAGACCTCCAGCAGGTTCCACCCAGCATCCTAGTTCTGAGGAAAGATAATAAATTAGCTCTAATTAGCTTTCCCGCACACTGAAGTGAGTTTCTCCTGTCACCACTCTGCGAACAGGAGGGAAGGGCTCTGCTGGACTTCTCCTAAGACAACTGGTCTGCAGAGAAATCCAGGGAACAGCCGAGCATGTGATTTTCATACTTGGATTGTCCTGTGTGACTGTGGACAGGCTATTTGCACCTCCTGGCCTTCGGTGTTTCCTCTGTAAAGTAAGGGGCTCAGACAAGGTTCTTTCTTCTGTTACACAGTAAGGGTTTATGAGTCGACTGTCTAGAGAATGTCCCAGTCTGAAGCCTCACCTTCATCTGTGCATACAGGGAAGTTATTCAGTATCCACTCTATCAGCTCTGACCTCGAAGCTAGGGCTACAACGATGAGTAAGGAATGGTCTTTGTCTTTTTTTAAATTGATCTCAGAGAGAGAAAGGGGAAGGGAGAGAGAGATAGATACAGCAGTGATGAGAGAGAATCACCAATCGCTGCCTCCTGCATGCCCCCTAATGGGGATTGAGCCTGCAACCCAGGCATGTGCCTAATCGGGAATCTAACTGTGACCTCCTGGTTTATAGGTCGACGCTCAACCACTGAGCCACACCGACCGGACAAATGTTCTCTGTATTGAAGGAACTCTTATTTTGGTAGAGAGAATAATATAACTGCTGCCTATTCCTATGTGCTAAGGACTTGGGCATGTCCATCAAATATGTTCTCTCATTCAATTCCTACAAGGGAATTGAATACTTTGAGGAAGTATTATTGTTATCTACATTTCAGTGATGGGGAAATAATCTCAGAGGCTAAGTAATTTTCCCCAGGCTACTGCTAGAAAACAATGGCACTATCATTTAAATTCAGTATCTGATCTCTTAACCTCTAGGTTTGTTATTTCTTTCAGAAAGTGTTGGGTGCCACAAAAGAAACAGAGATAGCAGGTCCTAGGGAGTCCTGGGATAGTGAGATATGTTCCATGTGGGTGATCAGGGATGGCTTTAGTTAGAGTGGTCCTTGAATAGGATTTTGAAGGAAAGACAGGCTTTTAAAACATCAAGATGGAGGAGAAAAGGCATTTGAAGTGCAAGAGTCAAGATCTAGAGGAGGAAAAGAAACCCACTGGGCATGGTGAGGAAGAGGATGCTGTGTGAATGAAGCCTAGTGGAACATGAGACTGGGTTCCATGCCACGTTCTTTCAATGACAGATTGTTATTGGGTGCCTGCTATGTGTCCAGCACAGTTATGACCTCCGGGAATAACACAACAAACAATACAAATTACAATACTCTAGTGCAGTGGCCCTTGATCAGGAGCAATTTTGTCCCCCAGGTGACCTTGGGCAGTGGCTGGAGGTAGTTTGGTTGTGACAGCTGGGTAGTGCTCCTCACTAGTGAGTAGAAGCCAGGGTGCTGCAAAACATCCTACAATGCACAGGGCAGTCCCCGACAGCAGATAATGATTTGGTCCCATGGAAGCTTGTCAATGCTGAGCCAGCTCCTGGAGAACCTTGCTGGCCATGCCTCTGCCTTTTCCAGATCAGGCGGCCTCATGCAACCAAAACGTAACAGGAATGACATCTGCAAACCATTTTGGTTGCAAATGACCTCCCAGCACAAAAGAAATCAGTTCACTTGCCTCAGCTATTTTATTACAGGCCCAGGATGGCCTGAAAATGCAATTCTCTAACCCCTCTGGTTCAGACCCACTCAGGGCTGATGAGAATATACGGCCCACCACAAGGGAATGTCAGATGGCTTCTTCCTTCTTAATCAAATTAAGTGAATAGTGCCTCTGCAGAAACTCTGCACAGCTGAGGAATTTATTACAAACTCCGTAATCACATGGTTCTCCCATGGAAAGGAAATGGACTAAACTATGTCTAACCCTCTTTACTCTGAACATCTCAAAGTACTGGAGCTGGGCAGAGCCCATTTATTAAGTTAAGTAATATTTACTGGGTCTAGCTTGTGAGTATCAATGTGGTGGAACTTAACTGCCTTTTAAAATGAAAGTCTACTTTTCATGGTTAGCTCAAGCACACCAGTGCTATTTAATGCTGGTCGAGAGGAAAAACAGGAATTCAGTTGTGGCTTCAAGGAACCTTTAGATGCCAGTTGAAGAAAGACAAGAAAGCCTAGCTGGTGTGGCTCAGTGGTTGAGTGTCAACCTATGAACCAGGAGGTCACGGTTTGATTCCTGGTCAAGGCACATGCCCGGGTTGTGGGCTTTATCCCCAGTGTGGGGCATGCAGGAGGCAGCTGATTAATGATTCTCTCTTATCATTCATATTTCTATCTCTATCTCCCTCACCCTTCCTTTCTCTGAAATCATTAAAAATATATTAAAATATTAAATAAAAAAAGAGAACAATTAGGGCACCAATGCAGGTGCTTGAGAAAGAGCACTGGATTCAATCTGGCATGCCTATTTGGACACTAGCTTTGCTTTAGCTGTGCAACCTTACTTAACTTCTCTGAACCCCAGTCTCTTTACTTAGAAGAATGGAGAGCCAACTGCCTCCTGGAATTATTATTAGAATAATTGTGAGGAAATGGCATGAAGCACCATGCCTGGCCCAGAACAAGCCTCGGTAAATTACAGCTGATGGTGTCAGGTCATTTTCCCACGCAGACCTGGCTGCAGAGTGTGGGGTATGCAAAAAAAGAGGATCTGAAGTGGAGGCTTCCTTATTTCTCTTGTCTAGGGCAGAAGAGAGGGGAGATTTCTTATGATCTAGAGGCTTCTTAGCAATTCATAGAGTTCAGGCCAAGACTCTGGGTCCAGGCATAGGCTGGCAGGTAAGCTGCCTGCCAGATTGGAGGGAATAAGAGGGAAAATCAATTACAGGGGCCTTTCAGGGAATGAGGGGTGGCAAACACCCAGGGTTAATCCCAATGGGAAACCTGCATTTCCATAACAGGCGAGGCCTTTTCTTTAACCCACTGGCACCGTGAGTTGGAGTTTTCTGGGGTGAAGTCCATTACTGGCATTGGGTGTGCGCCTGTGATTAATGACCCTGGTTACGGCCAGTTAGCAACAGGGAGCTCCATCCATCTCACTCCATGGAAGCATCACACACCATTTATTGTCCGCAGCCAGGATGTGTTCTTTTGCAATTAGATAAACGCCGTCTTTCAGAGTAGATGTAGTAATCCCTCCATTAGTGCCCCCATGCCTCTACCCTGGAATGGGAAGGGAAGGGAAGGGAAGGGAAGGGAAGGGAAGGGAAGGGAAGGGAAGGGAAGGGAAACAGATGGTGACTGTTTCAGGTGCCATTTCATGATCTCGAATAAATGAGGCCCAGGAGCTTTCATCTATTCTCAGCTACCTCCTTTCAATGGGTGCATTCAATCCAGGGAGTCTGTAAACGTCATGGCTTTAAAATCCTCCTAAGGGAAGGGAGGAAGGGCACTGTGTGGTGAATGAATCCTGCACTCACTTCTGTTGTAAAAAGAGCTAGTTGTTCTGAATAACAGCCATCATTTATGGATGCTTCCCCCATCAGGCACTGTATTCCCTCATGAAAACTTTATCAGTCATGCCCTGTTCTTATATCCAACTTGTAGTCAGGGACACTGGGGTGCAGAGGAGTAAACTTCCTTTGGGCTTAGTAGCGAGGAGACAACCAAGCCGGGACCCACAGTCTCACTGGTGCTATACGCTCTACCATTCGGCGATGGTCTCATTCACAGAACAAGACCGGTACATAAAGTGACCAACCACAGATAGGTGTTTCTTTAAGAGAGCCTGCCACAAGCAAGGAGAAGGAGAGCATTAACTTACTCCACAGTGATTTACAAGATACCCACTTTGGCCAGGCATGGTACAAGTCCAGAGACTACAATAACAAATAAGATAAATGGTCAGGGGGCTAGCCCTCTACCTGTGAGGAGGAATGGTAACAGTAATACCTTGTGCTGCACTAGGTATTTTATATACACAATCTCCTTTAATCTTCACAGTAATCAGAGAAGAAGTTATTATCATTATCCACATTTTGCAAATGAGGAAATGGTGGCAAAGAAAGTTGAAATAACCTGGCTAGGTCTTGAGGCCACCAGTCAGTAGAGAACCTATGCTTTGAAAGCTCATGGTCTGAAAGCATGTGGGGAGCACCTTGGGGTATGGAGGTGAGGAGCCCTAGAGCAGGAGGAACTAGCCGAGTCTGGGCTAAGAGGAGAGAGTCCAAGTGAAAAGGAGCCACATGAAGATGCTGACAGAGGAGAAGAGGAGGAGAGAGTTTATCACACCCAGTGAACCCAGAAGACCAAGTATATTTTAGGCATTTAGAGGCCAGTGTATCTGGAGCATTGAGGCCAAGGGGATTGGCATGTGATGAAGCTGGGTAAGAGCCACTTTATATAGCACCTAGTAGGCGGTGTTAAAGATATTTGAATTTATCATATGGACCTTAAGCAAAAGATGGGGGGACTGTGTTAGAGACACCTAGTTATCCATCAGAAATGTGTAGTCTTCGTTCCATAATGTGGGCTTGTTTCTGGGGGCAACTGTTTAAACAAGGACTATGGCCTGGCTGGTGTCTCAGTGGTTGACCATTGACCTATGAACCAGAAGATCATGATTTGATTCCCAGTCAGGGCACATACCTGGGTTGTGGGCTTGATCCCTAGAAGGGGGCATGCAGGAGGCAGCTGATTGATTCACTCTCATCACTGATGTTTCTATCTTTCTCTTCCTCTCTCTTCTTCTCTGAAATCATTAAAAATATTTTTAAAGAAATACTTAACAAACAAAAAAAATACAAACAGGACTGCCTTGTCTACTCTACCCCCTTACTTTCAAGATGTAGGAACTTGATTATTTCTTGTTAAGGAATATGCACAGAAGTGATGTGTATCACTGCCAGGTGGGGGGTTTGCGGAGGCAGGTGTGCCTTCTCTGGGAGGTTTTTGTATTTCCACTTCCTAGAAGGAGGCCACTCTGAGACCCACGGTGATGGCAGGTGGAAGGAAGCACACAGCTCCACGTGGATGGTCTATCTTTGTGAATGAGAAATAAAACATCTACATGCTTAATGAAGTGTTAAACTTTATTTGTGTCAGTAGCTAGCATTAGGATAACTAAAGGCACATGGTTTGTACTTTAAAGGGATCACTCTGACATGGTCTAAAGAAGGGAGAAGAGCAAGGGAAGATTTAGGAAGAGCAGTGTTCTGGGTGAGAAGTGGTCCAGGCAGCTTGGACCATTCCAAGGGCTCAAATGGTCATGTGCTCCGCTGCAATAATTCCTTCAATCCTCCCTCCTGATGGTCCAGTAAACAGAGGGAGTGACTTGAAAAAAAAAAAAAAAAAGTCAAGTTCTTTATTTTCGGAGCACTTCTAGGTATTTTCTCTCTATGTAGCACTTTCATGGTCTACACGAAAGCAATGTTATAAGAAGCAATAGCAAAACATTGTTTTGTTAGAAATAAGCAAGGAAGGAATTAGAGACAGTTCAGATAACTGAAGTAGAATAACTTATCCTAAACTGTACTGCTGGACCCTCACAAACCTGTGCTCCCCTACTTGCTTGCTGGATGCTTCTGAGCTCAGGATAGGAAGTCAGACAGACCTGGTGGGTCTGAGTCCCTTCCTCAGCTGATTACCACCTCTGTTTTAGTTTGTTTGGTGGTTTTTTGGGGGGCAACATACATAGCCACAAGTCTCAATTTCCTTCTCTGTGAGATGAGAGTAACACTAGCATGTGGCTCATGGGGTTGCTATAAGGATGAATGCTCTTGGTCAAGATTGTGGTGCATAGGAAAGACTTGTAAGCAGAAGTAGTTATGTTATTGTCATTATGTTCCATTAGGTACAGATTTATTTTAGACCCCTGCCCTTGCACTTTGTCTCTTCTGAATAGCCCTTATATCTTCTTCTCCCAAAGGAAGTCTTCTTCTTCTTTTTTTAAACTATATTTTTTGTTGATTTCAGAGAGAGGAAAGGAGCAGAAGAGATAGAAACATCAATGATGAGAGAGAATCATTGATTGGCTGCCTCCTGCACACCCCTTACTGGGGATTGAGCCCGCAACCAGGCATGTGCCCTTGACCGGAATCGAACCTGGGACCCTTCAATCCTCAGGCTGATGCTCTATCCACTGAGCCAAACCAGCTAGGGCCAAAGGGATTCTTCTTGATCACTCTCCACATGGCTTGCCCTTGCTCATTTGTTTCTACTCCAATGGTTCCTCCAGGCCCTGCACTGTGACTGCCTTCCTGCCCCGCTTTTCACTTCCCCCTCGCACACACCGCCTCTTGACATTGCACAGCCTTCCCTTATGTATTGATGCTCCATCTCATTCCACTAGAATGTGAGTTCAATGAGAGCAGGGATCTTGTCTCTCCTCCACAGCTGTATCTCCAGCATCTAGAATGGTGTCTGCCATGGAGTAGGAGCCTGGAGCACATTGGAAGAATAAATAGAAGAGTAAATGATGATTTTATCACAGGCGCACTACGTTCCAAGTCCTAGCTTTACTTCAGATCTTAGTTTCTTTTTTCCTCTGTGGTATAGCGGATCATTTATCACCCCAAAGTCTGTGTACAAATCTTATTCTTTTTCTCTTCCCTAAAAGCTGCTTCCACATCTCTAGTTCCTAATCTGCTTCCACAGAAACTGTGCCCAAGACAAATTCTATAGCCTTCCCAGAAAGTGTGACAGACCCTGTCTTCAGTGCCCCACAGTTCCCCTGGTATTCATTGCAGGTGCTGTAGAACATACACCCTTTCACACTGTCCAAGTTATCAGAGCCTACAGATTGGAGTTATGGCTCAGAAAACTGGTCTGGACCACATAGCCATCTTTTTCTATGGTCACAGGCTTCCACTAGGATATTTAACAGTTTTATTGACCTATAATTGATGTATAGTGTATTTACATATTTAAAGTATACAATTTAATGTGTTATGACATAAGCATACACCTGTGAAACCATCGCTACAATTAAGATAATAAACATTTCTATCATGCCCCAAAGTTTTCTTATGCTCCTTTATAATCTAGCCTCCTTTTCTCTATCCTTCCCCTGCACAAGCACACACAACCCCCAGACCCAGGCAGCTACAGGTGTGCTTTCTGTCACTTCACTTACTTTGTATCTTCTAGAATTTTGTATAAATGGAATCTTATATTCTAAAATTTGGATTCTTTCTCTCATTTTAGTTACTTTCCTTTAAAAAATCTTTGTTGGAAGTATTACATATGTCCTCCTTTTCCCCGCATTGTTCCCTTCTAAACCATCCCTACCCCCCCCCCCCCCGCCCCGACCGTCAACCACCCTATTGTCTGTGTCCATGGGTTATACATATATGCATACAAGTTCTTTGGTTGATCTCTTCCCACCCACCCCCACCTTCCCTCAGAGTTTCAACAGTCTGTTCCATGCTTCTGTGTCTCTGGAGGGACCTGGGAGTATTATGTATGCTAAGTGAAATAGACCAGTCAGAGAAAGACAAGTATCACATGATCTCACTCATATGTGAAATCTCATGAACAAAATAAACTGATGAACAGAATAGTTATTTTGACATTTATCCATGCTGTCAGTGTATCAATAGTTCCCTCCTTTTTATTGCTGATTAGTGTTCCATTATATGTCAAATTCTATTTTTCCGGAGCATTTCTAGGTGTTTTACCTTAGATGTATAACACAACTAATCTTTCCATTCACCTGTTGGCCACTTGGATAGTTTCGAGTTTGGGGCTATAATGAAGTTGCTACGAGCATTTGTATGCAAGTCTTTGCATAGACCTGTTTTCATTTTCCTTGGGTAGATGCCCAGAAGTGAGACTGCAGGTTGTATGATAGGTATCTGTTTACCTTTGAAATTGCTGAACCCTTGTCCAAAGTGGTTGTAATTTCAGATTCCTACCAGCTATATATGAGAGTATCAGTCTTTTTTTCTTGCCAACACTTGGTGTGGTTAGTCTGTTTAATCTTAGTCAGTTTAGTGGCTTATAGTGGTACTCATTGTGCTTTATCTTGCAACTCCCTAATAACCCATGCTTTTTCAGCATTGTTTCATGAGTTTGTTGTCTTTATATGTTATTTGGTGGCATACCCATTTTTGTGGGGATATCTTACATTTGAGTTATAAGCATTTCTAGTATATTCCAGCTATGGGGTCTTTGTCAGTTAAAAATTTGGCAAATATTTTCTTCTAGTCTATGATTCGCCTTTTCAATTTCCTTTCCAAGTTCCCTGAGTGGGGCAGTTCTGTTTCATTCCCCTCCACAGTCCTAGACACTTTCTGGAACACAGCAATCTTACACATTGAAATGTTCAGTAAATTTTAGTTCTACAAACGAGACAACCTCTAACTTTAAACACTGTAAGCCAAGCACACGAAAGGTGACTTTGTTTCCTCCATGTAGCAGTCTATAAAGTCAAGATAATATGACCTCATTCATGGGATTAGTGTCAGAATTAAGTGAATATGAACAGAATCCTGAGACCAATATGAGGCATAGAGTGAGAGTTTAATAATTATTAGCATTATTTTATTCTGTGATCCTGAGGCGCGGAAGTGGGGGCAAAGGTTTGAAACCACAGGGAAGCGGATTGTCTCAATTTACTAAATTTAGTGAATTATTTCTTATTGCTCTTCAATAAATGAAGTGAAAAAGACAGTCAGATAAGCTACTGAGTTCCCCATCACCAGGAGCATTTAAGCAGAGAAGGAATGACCATTTGATCAGGTTCTAGAAGAAATTATTGTTACCTTGAGAAAAATACTGAATTTTTCATGTCTCTCCTATTTCTAAAAAATGTTTGGCTCCTTATAGGAAATAACAACATTTTATTTTTAACCTTTTGCACTCGGATGTTGAGTGTGACTCGACACGGTTAGCATCGGTAGCAGCTCGAGAAAAAAGCAAGCAAGTGCAAAGAGTTAATATATTTTAAAGTATATACATTGTGATATATAATATACTAGAGGCCTGGTGCACAAAATTCGTGCACGGGGGTGTGTGTCCCTCAGCCCAGCCTGCACCCTCTCCAATCTGGAACATCCCTCTCACAATCCAGGACTGCTGGCTCCCAACTGCTCACCTGCCTGCCTTCCTGATTGCCCCTAACCACTTCTGCCTGCCAGCCTGATCACCTCCTAACCACTCCCCTGACAGCCTGATTGATGCCTAACTGCTCCCCTTCCAGTCTGGTCTCCCCTAACTGCCCTCCCCTGCAAGCCTGGTGCCCCCCAACTGCCCTTCCCTGCAGGCCCAGTTGCCCCCAACTTCCCTCCTCTCCCGGCCTGGTCACCCCTAACTGCCCTCCCCTGCAGGCTTGATCACCCCCAACTGCCCTCTCTTGCAGGCCTGGTCCCTCCCAACTGCCCTCCCTTGCAGGCCTGGTCCCTCCCAACTGCCCTCCCCTGCTGGCCATCTTGTGGTGGCTATCTTGTTGTCCACATGGGGGCAGGATCTTTGACCACATAGGGGCAGCCATCTTGTGTGTTGGAGTGATGGTCGATTTGCATATTACTCTTTTATTAGATAGGATAGAGGCATGTGCACAGGTGGGGGCTGGCTGGTTTGCCCTGAAGGGTGTCCCGGATCAGGGTGGGTGTTCCCTTGGGGCATGGGGTGGCCTGGGCGAGGGGCCAGTGGTGGTTTGCAGGCTGGCCATGCCCCCTGATGACCCAAGCGGAGGCCCTGGGATCTGGGATTTATTTATCTTCTATAATTGAAACTTTGTAGCCTCAAGAGGAGGCCAGGGCAGGCCAGGAAGTTTGGCTTCCTCCATCGCCAGGGAAACCCAAGCCACCTGCTTGATCTGTGGCCGCAGCCATTTTTGTTGGGATTTATTTATCTTCTATAATTGAAATTTTGTAGCTTTGAGTGGAGCCCAGGGCCGGCCAGAGCGGGCAGAAAGCTTGGCTTCCTCCATTGCTGGGGAAACCCAAGCCTCCTGCTCGCTCTGTGGCTGCAGCCATCTTGGTTGGGTTAATTTGCACACTTGCTCCTGATTGGCTGGTGGGCGTGGCTTGTGGGTGTAGCTGAGTGATGGTTAATTTGCATATTACTCTTTTATTAGCTAGGATAAGACAGGGTGGAACAAAAGTAGCTTTATAGTTGTTCATATGGAAAACAATACAATAATTAATAAATAACAATACAAATATAAATTCTGTATTTCTTATACTCTTGTACTACTTTTGCCTGACCCATTGTGTGTGTGAGTGTGTATTTAAAATATATATATATATATACATATATATATATATATATATATATATATATTAGAGGCCCAGTGCATGATTGAATCATGCACGTTTAGGGGGGGAGCTGAGTGCCTGTCCACTGGTGCACCAGGCCTTTCAGAAGCCTCCAGTGCAGCGGAGGCTTCTGAAAGGCCTGGTGCCTGAGCGGACAGGCACCCAGCTCCCCCGCTTTTGATGGTCCGCGGTGGGACGTGAGCTCGCTGCCCCAGAGGCCCCTTCTGTGCTGCAGCACAGCCATGGTGCAGATGCTAAGCTCGTGCCACCGGCCCAATCAGCTACCCCGGCCACCCCGAGTCCCACCCCCCTGCGCCTCCTGGCCAATCGTGGGCATAGCGAAGGTACGGTCAATTTGCATATTTATCCATTAATAGATAGGATATATATATATACATATATATATATATATATATATATATGTATATATATATATATATATATATGAATATTTTTTATTGATTTCAGAGAGGAAGGGAGAGGGAGAGAGAGATGAAAACATCAGTGATGAGAGAGAATCATCACACTGGGGATCAAGCCCACAACCTGGGCATCTGCCCTGACCAGGAATCAAACTGTTACCTCCTGGTTCATAGGTCGACACTCAACCACTGAGCAACACCAGCCATGCCCAAACCTGTATATTTTATATACTATATAATATATAAGAAGTTCTTGTTATTGAGAGTTGCTATTGTGCTAAGCACTTATAAAGTATTAATCATCACAACAACCACCTAAAGTAATGAATTTGATAGATGAGAAAAATGAGTTCAAGGTGGTAGATAACTTGCCCAATCACACACAGATTGGAGGAGCAGGGACTTGAATCCAGGTATGTTTGAGTTAAATACATGCTTGCAACCAGGCGCTCTATGGCTAGTTTCCTTCTGCTCAACCATAGCCTAGGGACACATGCTGCTGAAAAGAACAGTTCTCCAACACCTTGCATCCTCCTCCCATATCCCCCACCCTGCTGCAGTAAGTCTCTGAGTCGGTGGAAATACATGTGTAGGTTTTGGACCACAGCTGCAAGATTCCTCTTCTGTTGGCTCAGCAGGTCACCCATGAAGTGGCCAAAGACCAGGGCAGCAGTGCCCAGTGTCAGCCATGGGTCTCGCGCTCCCCACAGCACTCTCAGCTGGATCTCAGCTTCCTGGGGAATGGCATTCACCATCTCCAGTTGGAACAGGGCTGTGCCATGCTTTCCTTCTGGCATATGGAGTGTTAATTTGTTTTGCAAGTCCTCAGTGGTGCCAGTTTTCTCATTGCACGGCAGTAGGGAATGTCTCCATTTGGTGCCTGTCCATCCAGCACATACTATTTATGTTGTTGTTGCAAAGCTGTTGGACCCTTGGATCCTAATCATCCAAAGATACTTCTGTGGCTTTTAAATGCCAGGCCTGGTCTCCTGACAAGAAGTACCTGCCCCACCACCATCCTGATCACTGGCTCCTGTTGGCAAGATAACCACGGCAATGTTCACCAGATTGTGCCAAACAGACGTAACCTAGCAACCAGCAGGAGGGCTTGGGATGCGTCTTCGTGTTCTAATACTGTGTGCGATGCTTTAAGTACCTTGGATTTAATGGAGAATAAAAGCATGCCATGAAGAAGCCTTGAGAGAACAGCTTTGGAGTCAGACACCCTTGCACAACCCTGACTCTGTGACTCCTATGAACATGGGCAACTTCGCTAAACTCTCTGAGCCTCACTTTCCTAACCTAGAAAATTGGAGACAAACAATAGTGACCACTTTATGCTAATGTTGTGAACATAATGTCTGAGTGTAATGTATGAACCTAAGAACCTATAATAAACATCCTGTGTTAAGTAGGTATTCAAAATATGTTGGTTCCTTTTAAAATATCTTTGTCTGTGCTACATTTGATAAAAATATAAATCTAAGTATCTGAAGGACCAGGATCCAGTCCCCTCTATGCTATATTCGTAAATCACTGTGTCCTTAAGTACATCTCTTAACCTTTATTTATTTTTCTTATCTGAATTATGGGAACAATAGTAAATGTTCTGGGGCCCACTTGAAATCAGAATATAAACGCAAGAGATGAACTAAATTTATTGCTGATCTTATTTTTAGTTAAGGGAGGTTAGCGGCATTGGGAAGGCTAACTAGAGACTTTTGACTAAGAGTAGTTTTTATTTTTACCCAGTTCTGGCCCTGATACTCATATTTGTGAAATAGATATTTGAAACCATGTTGAAGCCTGTCACCTGCCCTTCTCTTCACCATCCTGTTGTCCTCTCATGGAAAACATCAACATCAACGTAAAGAGGTGTTGCTAATAGTTCTAGAGAATAGGAGAATCAGGAAAGAACAACTGCAAGGCGGAAATAATACCATTTTAATTGGAAATCTACTGTGAAGAGACTAACCTATGTAGATATATGCAAATCCTTTGCAAATACGCATGGGGTCTTCTAACTATTGTCAGAACCTTGATTTGACCCATGGGAATGCTTATTGGTAGATGCTAGCTTTCAGCTGAGGCTAAGGGCTGTTGATGAACAATTCTAGGTTTTACCTATGTTTAAACCATAATTAAGAAATATATTGATGGCAACCTGAACTTAATTAGCTTAATTGAATGTTGGAATTGATTGGGTCTTGAGAGAGCCTCATCTGTGAAGCTAAGCCTTGGGGAGTTTGCAGCGGGTGGAAGGAAAACTGAACTTAAAAGCACCTAGCAGAAATGAAAAGGAATGGGAGAGGGGCCACTGGGAGCATTATTAAAGGGAAAATATTTTTATCAGAGAGTTGAAAGAGGAATGCTTAAATTTCAAGTCATGCGTAGCATAGCCATTCTAGGTCAGTGCCTGTGAAGACCACTCAGTTAAATGGGAAACAAACTGATGTTGGGAAGCAAGATTGTGTGAGAGACAGAAAGGGAAGGAGGCATCCTGTTTGGGAGTGTGGGAGTGTCACAGGAATACACAGGTGCATCAAACTGATGGGGATCAGCCCAGTACACCCAGGCCGGGTCGTTCGCTCCATCTGTACAAAACCTTAAGGTCACACTCTAGCTCCTGTGGATGGGCCTGGGTGCCTAATGGTTAAAAACCAAGGATTTCAGCTAGCATGATGTCTTCTTTAATCTTTATCAGGAACTAATTATGTAAGCTTTCAAGTTATATTTTGTAGTAAATGGCCTACTTTTTCACTTAAAATCAACCATATTTGGAGTTAGGTTAAATCCCAGCTCTGCCCCTTTTACCGTGTGTCCTTGGCACCCCTGAGTTCAGTTTCTTTACCAGAGTTGATACAATATACCCAATCCAATGTGGAGGTGGAAAGGAGCTAAACCCCTATGGTGATGATCAATTGGTACTTCATGTTCCTGTGAAGCCCTGGGGTTTGTACGTGGTTAAGCTGGGATGTAAGCCACTGTACCTGGTTCCAAGCTTGAGTTTTTCCCATTAGATCTTCCTGACTTCATCCCTCTGCCCTCTGCCCTGGTTTTCTCCTTCTCAGAGAAGCTCCTTGAGTTCCTTGTGCAGTGATGCTATGTCTCCTTCCCCATCCCATTCTTTCCTTGCTGAGGTCTGCCCACCCGTGTGGCCTCCCCTAATGAACAGGGACCTTCTAGCTAAGCCCAACGCCGGCTTTCCTGCCTATATCTCATTTCCATAAATGCTCCTCCTTCCACATGCATGATGATAAAATAAACAAACTAGGATTCAAAACATGAATTGTTTTTCATTTTGTTTTTATAATTATGTACCTATGCATCCATCCACATCTAAGTACTCAAAAAGAAGGAATTAATGGAAGGAAAAAATCTACAATGTTACCAGTTGTTAATTCTGGACATTGTTTGATTTTTCAAAATTGTCTGAAAAGGATATATTATTTTTAATTGGGAAAAATAAACATGATTTAAAAAACAAACAAACAGAGTACATTCACTGAGGAAGCCAGTTAACCTGGGTCTCAAGCCTGTTCCTTACAGCCTGTGCCTATCCCTGTGAGGACACTCCTGGTGACATGGTCCTCCAAGACTGATGTTTGAGAGAAACCTAAGTTCCTCTGTCCATCTCAAGATCCTGTCCGAAGTTTCCGCTGCATGAAACGGAAGCCCATTTTCAAGAGAATAGCAGCTCAAACTTACAATATCGCAGGAACAGAATCCCCATTTCTGATGATACAAAGATTCCCTTAAACAGTGGTCGGCAAACTCATTAGTGAACAGAGCCAAATATCAACAGTACAACAATTGAAATTTCTTTTGAGAGCCAAAATTTTTAAACTTAAACTTCTTCTAAAATAGACTCTCCCAGGCCGTGGTATTTTGTGGAAGAGCCACACTCAAGGGGCCAAAGAGCAGCATGTGGCTCGCGAGCCGCAGTTTGCCGACCACTGCCTAAGACAACCTCAAACTTTCCAGGACTATCTTCAGACGTGAACTCCCATCTCGATGTGGCATTTTCCTCCTTCAGATGTGAGAATTTCATCTTGGGCTATACCCTCCGGGAACTTCCAGGCTCCATTAAGTATTTACCTCATGGGCACCTCTTCTGCAAAACTGGGATCAAGTAGTTAACCTACCCCCCCCCCCACACACACACCTCCATACACACCACCATTACTGTACCTTCACCCTGCCCCTGACACCACATGCAGCTTCAGATCCAGCGTGAGGTCTTAGATAACCTTGATTTGGGCCAGTGCAGACCAGCTTAGAAGGTTCCTTCAAGCTTAGATTGTTTTGGTATTAGTCTGGCTAAGATACCCTGATCACTTCTGCACTGTCATGTGTCTGAGTCATTGTTTCTAGTAACTTCTGTGGAATAACAGTCCTTTCTGACTGGCCTGGACTTTTAGCATCACTCATCCCTAACCCCAACTTCATAACATTACAAGTCAGTAAGAACAAGTGCTCTATCAAGGTGACCCTGGGGTTTTCTCCTTTGAATTACTGGTGAGAGGCATTATATTAATGAATTATCTCTGAAGTTCAGAATAAATCACATTTGGTCCTGATAATTCTTCTAAATCAGTGGATGAAATGAGTTTGCAAATGTTTGATATAGAATTTTGGTATCACATGTCTATGATTAATCCATGCAGTGTGTGTATATGGGGTCTATGTGCACATGTGTACACATACACACAAGTTATACCTTGCTCAGGTGTTGGTGGCCTTATGTCTAGATTTATTACATTGCATTTAGATCATCTGGACTATGCTTTCTGTCTATTCCATTTTTTGAGTTTTTCTTTATAGCCTGGAATCTGATCATTTGGAATGGTCAGTGTCCTAGTTTGCTTTTAAAATGGCATGCATTCTTTCCTTCCGGTTACTTAACATGGTATTTGAAAGGGCAGGCTCGAGATACCCATCTTAGTTTAGAATCAGGCTTATCTCTATGGAGATGCATCTGTGTTATAATCTTGTGCTTTAATTTTCTTATCTTTAATACAGCAATAATAGTTGCCTAACTCCTAGGGTCATGGTGAGATTAAATGAGATGATAGTACATGTAAATATTTAGAAAAGTGCCCGGAACATTGTAAGTCCTCGAGTTCATTTTTAACAATTGTTTTGAGATGCATGTAGAACTTAATGCTAGTATTCTATTTTTATCTGTTTGGTTTTTGTTAAAACCAAGAAAGTTATTTATCACTATCTCCTTATATTTCTAAGAGTTTTTGCTTCATATGGTTTGCCATTATGTAGTAGTATATCTCATCGCTTTATTGTAAAATGAGCCTTTATCCTTATATTAGTAAAATAACCTTTTTTTTTTGTCTCATGCAACCCTTTGTACCATGAATTCTACTTTGAAATGTTGCCAGTTGCTGCTTTCCATTTGTTTGCTTTGTATGTTTGAAAAATATTTCTCCTCCACCTTTTCTTTCTGTTTTTGTCTGTGTGTTTTCTTTTTTTTCTGCTCATCTCTTGTAAGCAGCATATAGCTGAATTTTGCTTTTAATGCAAACTGAAAGACTTTATCTTTTACTAGGGGAACTTAAACCATTTATATTTACTGTCATAACTAATACGTTTGGTCTTTTTCCTGTCTTTTTGTTTTATGTGTTCTCTTCTTTATACCTTCTTGGGGCTTCTTTGTTTCCTGTCTTTTTCTATATGGGCTCTCTTATCTTCGTGCTTTTTGTCTCCTAGTGATTTAAAAGCTGAATATCTGTTTTTAGCCAGTCCTGGGTGAACCTAAAAAGAAATGATCCCTGAGCCATAATAGTGACAGAAGAGTAACGGTGGGTGAGCAGCCAGGCCACTGAGCGTGGAAGTCAATAAAAACGGTGTTAGACCCCGGGGAATAGTGACGGTTGCTGCTGCGCCACCTTATTTCAGCTGCATCAAGCCTCAGCTCTGGGTCACATTCCTGCGCTTCACACCTGGTCCAAGCCTACCTATCAGCCCCACCTCCTACCAGCCTTAGCTAAGTACCTTCTGCTTCAGGTACACCAAGCTACAAACCACTCCCCAAACCAGACAGATATTTAAACATCTCCACACCTTGGCTCAGGCTGTTTCCTCTTTGCCTGCAAAAATCCCTTCAAGGCCGAATGCAGTATTTAGGTGGGAGGTGGGTAGGAGGCCCTCTGCTCCTGCCCCATTCTTCTGTAGATAAAAGGATGCAATATGACTCATCGGGCAAACCTGCCTGACGTTGAGTGCTAGCTCTGCTCCTTGCAGCTCTTTGTGCCCTGGATAAAAATTTTGGCTTAGCGTCAACGTTTCCTAGTTTTTACAGTGGGGATGCTAACATTATGTCTCCCTTTGAGTAAGGACTGAATGAGGTCATGAGATAAGCATGGGGCATGCTTCACAGAGTACATGGTACTGACTAGGTATTCAATATCTTTTTCTTAATCACACTTTTTATAAAAAATGGTGTTTTAATTGATTTTGAGAGAGAAAGAGAGAAAGAGAGAGAGAGAGAGAGAGAGAGAGAGAGAGAGAGAGAGAGAAAAGGGAGAAACATCTATTGGTTGTCTCCCCCATGCACCCCTACCTGGGATGAACTTGCAACCTGGGCATGTACCCTGACTGGAATCAAACCAATGACCTTTCTGTGCATGGGAACAACTGAGCCACACTGGCCAGGGTTCAATATCTTTTAAATAAATGAACAAAGAAGGAAAAATACAGAAGGAAAGGAAAGATTGATTTTTAAATATGTACAATATACTTTTTAAAAATCAAAGTAAGTGATATCTTGGTTTGCTTCAAAAAGATTAAAACTTATATGTCTGACCACCACTGCTGGCTCATTTTACATGAGCCCCCACTCCCACCCCACGTCCCCTGTATCTCTGGGCAGAGTGGCAGTCATGTGGTCCACAAAGCATTTTGTGTGCACACATCATCTTTATTTATATTGCCTGCCTTGCAAAGGCCCCCAGGCCTAGGGCAAATTTATTAAAGTGGAGTCTATTTATTCAATTTATTAAACAGGAATATTTGAAGGGTTTTCATTTAGAAGATTTATTCTGCTTGGCTCTAGAAGGCAGACCTAAGTTCATGGAGTGAAAGTTATAGGAGGGAAGATTTTAGCTCAGCCTAAGATATAACAAAAGGTGTGTTGAAAGGGGATGTGTGAGTTCATTCATTCATTTGACATGTATTCATCAGTCTGTTCCTCAGTCAGGAGCCAGAGAAGAAGAAACTGTGTTTTCTATAGTTCTTGCTCTGCCTGGGACACTGGTAGGCTCTCCCACTGACTCTTCACTGTGTAAGGAAACACAGTGACATGAGCAAGCTGAACCCCAGCCAGCATGTGATTGAGTCTGGCTTAAACTCAAATCTCTCTGTTCTCTGCACAACTCGCTCTCTTTCCACTTGACTGTGCTGTCTGCCAAAACAGATAGAGGATCAGATCTGCATGACCACCAGAAATTGGATGCAAGCTTGCAAAATCCATCAGCCCACTCCCCCCGCCGTCAAACCCCCATTATTCTGTCTCCTTTACCTTCCTCCTGCCTATCTATCCATCTCTGCCAGCCCTCAGATCAGCCCCAACATGCTGCACAAATTAGACACTTCACAGTTCTAACCATCACATCCTGAATGTTGTCAGACCACATCTCAAAAGTATTGCTCATCCCAGGGACACTTCCTTCCTCACAAGGCCTCAGATGTAAGTGGTTTCCTCATTCAGATGTAAGTGGAGGTCCTCATGAATGAGACCTGTTCTCTTCCCCAATGATATCCAAGGGAGGGTGCCACTGCCAGGGCCCTGGTGGGAAGCAGAGTTCATCTCAAGTGGTTCAATGGAGATACTTCAATGCAGGCATCACTGCAGAGCTGTGGACAGGGTTCAAGTTCACATGGATCAAGTAGAGGTGATGATGCAGCCAAGGAGTCAACAGTGGGAAAAATTTCCACTTCAGAGCTAGAGTACCAAAGGGAGGAAGTTGTGTTCTCTGAGAAGGGGAGAGTCTGGGCTATGCGGGAGCAGCTGGTGGGACCTACATTCCTGCCCGGATAGGCACAGCTTCTGCTGAAGAGGCTCCATAGCAGAGAGGGGGAGGGGAGGAAGCACCAGCTCTCTTTCTCACTGCCCCCTTGACCTCCTGTCAGAGCTTCCTATGGGCAAAACCCAGCCAAGAGCCAAAGGTCAAGGAGCCTGAGGGAAGCTGTTCACAAGCCACAAAACAACACATGAACCACACAGAACACAGCCAGTTCAGCGGGGGGAGACTGGGTCATGGGCTGAATGGAGAGCAAGCCCACATTGAATCACCAGGGCGGAGGCTCTGTGCGTGGCTGGGGCCAGCTTTCAGAAAGGAAGGGCTTATAGAATTCTGTCATGGTTTCTTCTGGAGGCATTTATCATTTATTCACACTGCAGCCTGTGCCAAATGCCAGGCTGGCTTCCACGAGTCTGTGCCTCTTGAAGGATTTCTCCTGCATGTTAAAGATCCATCATTCATTCACCAGAGATTTACTGTGTGCCATCCTTTATTTTAAATACTGGGAATACAAAGATGAAAAAGATATGACTTCTGTCCTCTCGCATGTCATGTATACTAAGGGAAACAGATACGGGAATCAATTATTTCAACGTTTTAGATGTACAGTGAAAGTGTGAACGCTGGTCTGTGGGACTGCAGGTAGCAGGAGTAACTCTCCCTGAGAGAATTTATGAAGATGGTGCCTGGATCTTAAAGGATGGATTGAAGTTTCATTGTGGCAGGACCGTGCCTGGAAGACAGTATGACAAATGCTATACTATATGAGGTTGAAAAGAGATGGTGTGTGCAGGGAACAGCTAGAAAGTCATCGTGGCTGGAGCAATGGGCTCAGACTGTATAATGGGTTTGGGATAGAGAGCTTCCCGGGAGCGTCAAACATGGTCAGATTCTTGCTTCTTCCAATACACCAAGTCAGGAGGAGATGTTTCCAAAGAGGTCAAGCATTGCCATTCCTACCGATTCTCTCCCAAAGCCTCTACAAGAGAGCCACGGGGAAGGGTGTCCCAGAGTGTTCAGCTGTGCAGGAAGAAGAGCTTAAGGGCACACCGGGGAAGCTCTCAGGTGAACAGAGCATGAAGCTAGTTTTGTTGATTTGATCTTTCTCCAAAACTTTCTGTGAGCAAAGTTTTTCTGGAAAATACCAACATAGGATGATGCCCCATGCCCTTAGGTAATTTCTCAATAGGTGAATCTTGGAAGGCTTCCTGGGAAAGAAATTTTTTAACTGATGCCTAAGTATAGAAGGAAGGAAACTAACATGTTGAGGCTCTGCTGTGTGACAGATAATACACTAGATGCTTTTTATATGTTATCTAAATCTTCGGTAATCCTCTGAGGTCCGCATTATTAACCCCATTTTTCAGACAGGAAACTGAGGCTCAGAGAAGTGACTTGTCCAAGAGCACCCAAGTAGATAATAACCAAAGCTGAACTCATGCTTGCCTGGCCATTCTTAGCATTGGCCGTGTTTGCCTCTAAAAGACAGTGCAGACCACATACAGTCATGGGTGAAGGATTAGAGCAGAAAGAGGCTTTCCTTCTGTAAAAGATACCCTCCACTTCTCAAGGTTGTTGGGACAACTTAATGAAATAACATACCCCTTGTTTCACACTTCTGTGGCTTCGCATATGCTGATCCCACAGCCTGGAATATCCTTCCTCCTATCTCCACCTCTCCCTATCACTCTTATTGCCTGTGCTTTGCCTTCATCTTTATTAATTTAGCTTAGATCATCATCCACCAGGAAGGTATGCACTGGCACATAGTACTGGATGTGCCTCAACTGTTTGCCTGCCTCCCCCACCCCACGCTGAACTCCCTTCTCACTCTTTGATGTGGCTGCAGCACTGTCCACAAAATGTGTCCCGTTGAATGAACACATGGCTATCTGAGAGAGCCCATAGCTTAGCAGGTGCCTCTTAGATGATATTTTCCCTTTTCTTTCTCCTTTTTCTGTAGACAGCAGGCGTTTTGAATGAAGACTTAAAGTCAAACAGGACGAAAATTATTTTATTTGAAATGAGCCTCTTCCAGGAAGCCTGGTAACAAGGACAGCCTTTGTCCATGAAGGAAGTGAGCACTGAGATGCTGTGCTTTCTTTGGGCTGACTCTGCCCTACAGCTCTCCGGTCCCTCCCCTTAACCTTACATGGAGATAGTAGAGTCCTGTTGCTCCCAACTACCTCTTCACTGGTAGCACTTCATGATCCACTTATGGGGCAGGGGCAGGGCTAACTGATGGATTGACAAGAGCCCAGTGGCACACAAAGTAACAGTAAGACAGAATGATAATGCATTTCCTAATGGCCTCCTTCACAGCTGTGTACACTGATTTAATCTTTGCAAAGCACTCTATTGTTTATGAGGCCTCTGGGTACAATTTTATGCCTGACTGAAGAGGTTGCTAATAGCTGCCATATTTGTGTTTAAGGACCTGCAAAGGATTAAACGAAGTATTTTAGACCAATGAGCCATAATAAACTAATAATATATTACAAATAATAAATTTTTCTAGCCAATAATTGACCACAAATCTAGTTAACTTTAAATGACAAAAATACTAATTATAAATGCAGTTGTTGCCTGTATCCTTCCATCAGGGTGGAAAATCCGAGGATGGGCAATCTGAGACACTTTAGATCATTGGAGAAGGTGGCATGGACCTCTTTCCCTTGGTGTCATGGCTGAGAACTATCAAAATCACGTAAATGCTGGGTTTCATTGCCATCCAGTGGGGATGGAGCAAGGGTCTGAGGACTCAATTACCCACTTAACTCTGTGTGTTTTTTTGGTGTTTTTTTAATCCAATTTACTCATTTCCAGGCCTAAGATTTTTTTATTTTTTTAAACAGCATATGATTATATTTAATACCCAAGTTTGATACAACCAAAAAGTAAAACACCAGAGGAAAATAGTAACAAAAACATGGTATTTCATTTGCAATGCATGAGAAATGGTTAACATCTTTAGTCATACAGGCCTAAGATTTTTAATGCTTGGTTTGCATGTAGGGGAATTGCTAGAGAAATCCCTCAGAAGATCTTGGAAATAGGAGCTGTGTCTAAGAAAAGGAGTTCATATTTTTGTGGCCTATAGATTAAACCAGTTTCTCTCTCTCTGTCTGAGAAACCTGAGACACAGACAGAGAGATGACATCTTTGGCTTGAGGTGTCATAGTTGTTAAGTGGCAGAGCCACAGAGTCAACCACAGAAGTTTCAAACCCATGCTGTTTTCACCAAATCGTATTACATCTCTTTTTTGAGCTCTTTGTGGGAGATAGAAGGCAGATCCTTTCCTTTCCTTTCAACCCTTTGGAGAACTGTATTTCTGTACCTTCTCCATCTCTCAGTCATACTAGTTGTTATTCTCCCCTAGTGGGCAATATACTCAATATCTAAATTGTAGATCATATTTTTAAAAACTCAAGATGAAGATTAAAATCACCCATTGAAATCATCCAAATAATATACTGTCAACTTTCTGTCTGTATTTTTTTCAGGGATTCTATTCCATATAAATATAACAAAAATAATGGGATTATATTTTATGACTCTCTGGTATCCTAATTAAAAAAACAGCATTATTTTATATCATTAATGTTCCCGGAAAAATCTTATTTTATACTTACATAGTCTTTCATGCTATATAGTCCCTATTGATGGATATTTAGGCTGTTCCCAATTTTTGCCTTATTAAAAATTTAATAAATATTGAGTCCAACACAGGGCCTGGCAGCTGATAGACACCCATGTCTTGTATAGATGAGCAGATCAATCTTTGCATATATTTCTGATCATTTCTTTTAAACAACTGTCCCAAAGAAAGAGTTGCTGGATTAAGTTACTTAAATATTGCCATACTCTTGATATATATTCTCAAATTGCTTCCTAAAGGGATGATACCAATTCCCAGTGTACAATAGGCATTCGTAAATTCTGGAACCTGTTTCTTTTTAAAGATAACATAATTATTAATATTTTGTACTTATATTTCTTATTGTCATATATTAAATGATATATAGTTGCCAAGTCTCATTCCTGAGAATCTCACTATCAAGTAAATATATATATACACATATGTACATATATATATACACACTTACCTGTGTATGTATATATATATATATATATAAACATACATATGTGTGTATATATATATATATACACATGTGTGTGTGTATATATATATACATATATATATTTACATATATATGTGTATATATATATAAATATATATATATATAAGTATATATATATATATATATATATATACACACACACACACACAGGTGTGTGTATATATATATAAAACTTATTGAGGTTTTACCATATACTATGTACTTTTCTAAGCACTTTACATATTTTCATACTTTTAATCTCTCAGTAATCCCATAAGGTAGATACTGAAACTCCTAGATGTTTGTAAAGTTGCCTAGGGTATTATAATGGGGCCCACCCTCTATTTCACACCTAGTGGTTATGGGTATGAATTGAACAGTCAGATAGAAAATTAGTTATGGTAAAGTAAGGTGAGTGTTCTGGTAGAAGAATGTGAGCAAATCGAAAGAACAAAGAGGAATGTGAAGAGTTCAAGGAATGATTCATGGTGAGTTTGCCAGAAAGAGAAAATGCAAACACATAGTAGACAAAAAGAACAGCAAAGACCAAACATGGAATACAAAAACATCCGAGAGAGAGAGGAGTGGGGAGGCAGGGAGAAAACAGCCTAGGACACTCAAGGAGCTACCAGCAGTAATGAAGGAAGGAAATGGCAGTTAAGGTCCTAGGCTCTGGAGTTTCAGTACCGTGGTTCATATCCAGCTCTTGCAAACATCGATGTTTGACTGTGTGATTCTTAATGTGACAAAAACATGAAGGCTTAGTCGAGTGCCTGACACAGAGTAAGTATTTATTGGTGTTAATTTGGAATAAGGGGAATATTTTAGGACAGGAATCCCCGAGATCCCACCATCTAGGCATCTACCCTCTCTATATACATTTAAGGTCTGATCTGATTTCGTACAAAGACTATCCATGTTTCAGGCCAAAGGTAAACAACCTGGAAGTTACCTTGGACAGGTTAAATGGAATGGAGGTAGGGGATGGACAAAATGAAGGCAGGGGAGAGAGCGATCTGTTTTGACTCTCTCTGTTCAAGAGAGAAACACTGCTTGTTTGAACTAGGGTGGTGGCAGTGAAGATGGGTTTGAAAAACATTCAGGAACTTGATTTTGATTCTGAGAAGAACTTAATGGAAGCAGTGCAGGAGAAGGAGGAGCCAGGGATCATCCCTAGGTTTCTGGCTTGAGGAACTCGTAAGTGGAGATGCTTTTTCTGAGATGAGGACATTGGAGGGAGATAATGTTTTGGAGGCTAGAATGAAGTGTTCAGTTTGTTGGATGAATGATGAAACTTTCATGGATAAGGACATATGTCTGGCTTTTCTCTTTTAGCAGGGAGATGGGAAGGTGGTAGGAGGAAGGTGTGGAAAGCTTTGAAATAGGGAAAAAGACAAGATCTCTGTTAGCTATTATGTGCAGCAATAACCCTCGCTGTGTTTATTGCCCATTTAATAGAGTGTACATTACAACCCACAGTGATAATCAAGAGATGGGGGATACTGAATGAGATGCAGAGATACCATAGGTGGGAAATTTATTTCACTGCAGAAAGGTTCTCATTTATGAAAATGGATTCTGGTTAAATCTCAGTCCCTCCCTCCCTCCATCTCTTCTTCCCTCATCCTCAAAAGAGTGAGAATAGATGCTTTTTGATGCAGAGTAGTTAGAGCTAGAGGGCCTTTTGGAAAGATGGGTACCATAGGAGAGATGGGGAGAGGATAAGAAGTGACTTAATCAAGGGATTGCACAGTCAGTTATTTTACCTAAAAGGTACTGGCATGCTAAGTATTGAAAGTCATATTTGTTGCCCACTTCCTTGAAATAGTATAGGTATTGCAACCTTCAGACCAATGGTCAAAGCCCTTATTTACCCCAAAATCAATTATATTACATTTTAATGAGTTTCTTCATTTTTCTAGCCTTACTTTGCTCATCTGTGAAATAAGGATCATAACTTCTTCACAAGGTTGTTATAAATATTAAATTTGTTAGACATCAAATGCAACTGTGGAAATGCAGTAAATGTCCATTCCTTTCTCTTTCTGCCCATTGCTTACTTTCCCTACCTCATAGATTCAAAACTGGCCATGAGGTATGACTAGTCTTGAGTTGGGTTTTGAATGAGTGACATGAAAATGGGGAGTCCTACTATTGGGGATCACTAATCATCCATTTATCTTGATGCCTTGACCGCAATGGGTAGAGTACATACATCAGTCAAGGATCAGGGTGGCGGCTAATAGATGTCATAGGACATGGGTAGTCTAAGAAGTCCTCCCAGCAGTCCTCAGACGCTTGGCTGCTTTCAGGTGTCTTTTGGAAATAGCAGCATCTGGTGGCTGCCTGAGCAGTAACCCGGCTGCAGGCTTCAGGGGGAGCAAATCACAGCATCTGTGTTTCTCCAGCAAAACAGCAGGGCTATTAAAATAGCTCTTAGGCACGATCTATCACTGCACTGCCTCCCTTGTTTGCACAGGCTCGAACTGGAGAAGTGAGAGTCTGGGGACAGCCTGATGTATAGGAGCTCCAGCAGAGAACAGGGAGGCTTGGGGTCCTGTCCAGGCTTTGCTCACCATTTACTGGGTCACTCTGGGCAAGTCACTTGGACTCCACAGGTCTTCCTTTCATGATCTTAAGTCCCCAGATGCATTCTGTGGTTTACAATGACAGTTGCTGCTTGGGGAATAGGTAGGGTTAATAACAGAAGACTGCTTTGATAGAAGACATTGGACATATTGTTCAGTTTCTCTGTGACGTAGTTTTCTAATCTGAAATCAGGAATGATGATAACTACCATAAAGGCCGACTACAGAAATGGACTGAGATGCTGATTAGATAGTTCTAGACATGGTTCCCCACATATAATAGACACTCAGCAAACAACTGATTTCTTCCTGCCCTGAGGTCAGTGTTGCCTAATATCAGTGTTGAATTATGGGGCCACTGCTGTTTAATCTGAGCATAGAATCATGTTAACAGTCATTATAACCAAACACGATGTGTCTATTATTCCCATCCTACACTCTAGCACATTAATTTTTTATAGGTGCTTCTGCACATATTGATCCATTCGCCAAAGAATGCCCCTCCTTCGGTCATCCTTCATGGTTGGACACAAATGGCTCTCCTTTATGAAACTTTGAACCCTCTCTAAGGAGACCTGATGGCTCTTTTAGTGCAATTCAAGTCAGACCCCTCAAGTTTAACGAACAATGGAGTGCCTGTGTTAGCCTGTTGTCTAAATACACGTACTTCTATCAACCACCAGGGAGGAGGGACTTTGGCCTCAGCCCTGGGAGACAGTCATGGCCACTTGTCTGTTTCTTCTGCTCCCTTGTATATATTCCCCTTGGATCCTGGTATACACAGCCCAGTGCCTGACACATAGGAGGTATTAATGAATGTTTGGCAAATGAATGAAATAGGTATCAATTTCACAATAATTATTCATTGAGCTTCTACTGTGTTCCAGGAGACGGTGAACAGAAACTTTCTTCGTATCATTTAGCTATGTTTATTTTCAAAATGAGGTTAATTGATTTCATTTAGTGGAACAATGGGAGTATGGGCAGTACAATTTGTATTTTCTTAAAGCTCCATTTTATACTTCAAACCAGCCTTCCTTACCTCACTGTGATAGTTTAGATAAAACTGTGAATTTCCTACAATCTGAAAATAACTGCCTCGCTATTACAGGGCTTATTATTATATTTGCAGTTGTTTAATGCCAGTTTCTATTGCCACATTTTGTGGTCTAATGCATTAGACTACAAAATATTCCAATTCATCTTCTTCTGTTTGGGATTTTAAATAGATTAATAGGATGCAAATAGAAGGCACAATTTTGCATTCTGTTACAAATATTGTACAGAAATATTGCTATGCTGTTTGGGCAAAATGTAATGAAATGTAATTTAATATGATACTTTCAAGCACATTAGATTGTTCCTGAGGGCTTTATGGCCATGGTCCTAAACTGTGTTAAACCATAGCTACAACAAGTCAACAAAATGAGTTTCTTTCCTCATTTTACTGGCTCTCCTAGTTTGATGACTTTTTGTTGCCCATGCCAAATGATGTTTTGGGTTTCATGTGCTAAGGCCAGACTAAAAGTGATTTTGAAAATATTCAGCTCTCCTCGGGACAGTGTATTGCTGTTTCTACTTTCAGCCTGCACCTCAATTCACCAACCATTCTGTTTATTTATTAATTTCCCAAACTTACTCGTGTATTTATTCTCTGAGTCTTGCTCTATGCTCCTGGCATCAATTTTTCTGTTTGTCCACATGCTTCCCTCAGATGTAAGCTTATGTGGTCCAGGGCAACTTTCTTAACTGGAGCCCAGGACAGTGCCTGACTCTTAGAATGTGCTGACTACGTGACAGCAAGGCTGGATGTGAGTTCTCTTGTTGATATAGTGAAGTTTTACTTCATTATAAGGATTAAGTGAAATGCAATTGTAAAGTATGTGATGTAATGTAAGATGTGCAACACTCAATGTTCACAGGAAAAAACATGCCTAAATGAACCCATTTCCAAATCTGTAAAATAGGAACGAAACACCTACTGATAGATTTTTTTTTTTTCAGAAATAAATAATAGGCCTATGACACCTACAAGGGTATCTGGCATATAACAGGTGTTTAATTTGATCTCTTTTCTGAGGAAAGGTAGTATGATTCACTACCCATAATACACAATAGCAATAACCAAGCAAACTCACTGGTGGTAGATTTATAAATTCCCTTTGAATATCCTGGAAAAGGATGGTTAGCACAGAGATTTTCTTGGGTCCCAGCCAGTTCTGCTTAGGAATCCTTCCCAGGCTCGCTCAGTTTCCTTTTCACCTGCCACTACAGTGCTTCCCTCCTTCCAGCCTGAGCTCATAGGCCTGTAGGGTCAGGTATGTAATGCCAGGATTCATGGGGCAGGGAAAGGAGAGGGGATTTTCACAGCTCTTTATCCCTCTCTCTCAACCCCACAATGAAACCATGAGGATGGTTTTGGATGAATCCCGGCCCATCATTAGACCCTGTCCTATTACACTCCTTCCCCTTAAAAAAAAATGCCCAGGTGTGTGAGCCCAGTTCCCTCTGCAATATAAACAAGTCTACCTTAGCCCTTGAGGAAGGAAAGACTCAGGAGAGAACAAGCAGGAAGACTAAGCTCCTTCGACTCCTCTCTCTTTCCCCCCTCTGCCCCTCCACAAATTGAATCCTCTCCATTGACTGCACATCTGCATCTCAGCAGGCAGCTGCAATTTATTCAATGACAGCAGGCCCTGATTTCCACCCTGGATGGTCCAAGGCTGGCTGAGTTGACCCAGGCGTGACCAGCCCCTGTCAGCAGTGCTAGGAAGAAGCGTCTGACTTAAACTAACTAGCAATGGGGAGCACCGTTGTTTACCATCCTCATCAGTCATTCAAACCCTGGGCCAAAGATCTGCCCTGCGAAGGGCCTACAGAACCTTCCCCAGGATTCCTCTTTTCTGACAGGGTCCCGTTCATGGCTCCTACAACAACCTTGTGACAAGAATTGTTCTCCAGTGGTGTGGCTGACACTTACTGTCTTTTCATTTATTGGCCCAGGTTTTCAAGCTTGGAAGAGGGACTAGAGGTAGGCCCCTGAAAGTCCGGCTTTTCTGTCCCCCACTCTCCCTTCACCTTGACTTGTCCTTCAGACCTCAGCGCCAATGCCACTTCCTCAGGGAAGTCTTCTCTGCTGCCTCTATTTAAGTCTGACTGGACTGTTGTCGCCAGATGGGGCTTACAGTGCTTTCTCTTTTTACCTCAGGTCACAGTCTATTTTATATACACATGTGTGTACATGGCATATATAGCTATATACATGGATGTGTGTGACACATGTGTGTGTGTGTGTGTGTGTGTGTGTGTGTGTGTGTGTGTATAGTTTGTTATTGTATGTTTGCCTATTATGCGATCAATGTGTGTCTTCTCCACTGGAATAAAAATCTTATTCTCCAGTAAGAAGTGCAATCTCTGGTACATAGTAAATTCTTGATGAGTACTTATCTGTACACATAAAAGCCTAAGTGACCATTATGACTGAATGACCAGAACGACCGGTCAACCAGTCACTGTGATGTGCACTGACCACCAGGGCGAGACAGCTCCCTCGCTGCGATTTATTGAAAGTCAGCCCTCGACACAAGGGTTTGTCTTGCTCCCATCTGCTCCCTTCCCCGAGGCCACCTGCCCACTGCGGTGGCGGCAAGGCAGGGAGGGAAGGAGGAGGGGAGGGAGGCGGGGAACCTCATGGTGGCAGGGCGACATCAGTGTCCAGCATCAGTTCCTTCCATGCCTGGCCCAGCAACCATCACCTCCTCTCCTGACCCCACCCAGGGCCTTTGGGCCCCGGGCTGGGACCGGGAGCCAGGAGTGAGTGGTGGCGGACACAGCCCCTTTCCCAGGGGGGCTGAGGGCCGGCTCCCTCCTTGGAGCAGGCAGCCAACCTCCTGGGTCCCTTTCCCCCATCCCCTGCTGGCCAGCTCCCACAGGGACCCCACCCCATGCACAGATTCTTACACCGGGCCTCTAGGTGAATGAATAAATAGAAGAAAAGTATACAGTCAAAATAAAAATAAAAGAAAGTGGTCAAAAAATACAAACTTCTAAGTATAAGATAAACAAGTTATCTACAATAATCCTATTTAATAAAGGAGTAATATGCAAATTGACTATCACTCCAACACACAAGATGGCTCCCCTCATGAGGTCAAAGATGGCTGCCCGCATGTGGACACAAGATGGCCACCACAAGATGGCCAGCAGGGGAGGGCAGTTGGGAGGGACCAGGCCTGCAAGGGAGGGCAGTTGTGGGTGATCAGGCCAGCAAGGGAGAGCATTTGGGAGGAACCAGGCCTACAAGGGAGGGCATTTGGGGGTGATCAAGCCTGCAGGGGAGAGCAGTTGAGGGGGACAAGGCCTGCAGGGGAGGGTAGTTGGGGGTGACCAGGCCTTCAGGGGAAGGCAGTTAGGGGTGACCAGGCCTGCAGGGGAGGGCAGATAGGGGCAATCAGGCTGGCAGGGGAGCAGTTAGGTATCAATCAGGCTGGCAGGGGAGTGGTTAGGGGGTGATCAGGCTGGCAGGCTGAAGCGGTTAGGGGCAATCAGGAAGGCAGGCAGGTGAGCAGTTGGGAGCCAGCAGTCCTGGATTGTGAGAGGGATGTTCAACTGCCCATTTAGGCCCAATCCTACTAGGATCGGGCCTAAACAGGCAGTCAGATATCCCTCGAGGGGTCCCAGATTGGAGAGGGTGCAGGCTGGGCTGAGGGACACCCCCCCCACACACACACCCCGACTGAGCACGAATTTCGTGCACCAGGCCTCTGGTAAAAGCATAATATGCTAATTAAACTGGACATCCTTCTGGATGACCTTCTGGATGAAGCTGGGACTGTGAGGGAAGCCCTGGTCCCAGGTGCCAGAGGTAAACCGGTGCCAGCAGCTGGGGGAAGGAAGGCCTACGCTTGTACGAATTTCGTGCATCAGGCCTCTAGTGGTGATATAATGTATATCATGGTGACTATAGTTAACAGTACTGGTTATATATTTGAAAGTTGCTGAGACAGTAGATCTTAGGAGTGCTTAACACAATCTAACCTAATAATACCCAAACATGCAAATTGACCGCACCTTCGCTACGCCCACAGCCAATCAGAACGAACAAGATGGCGGTTAATTTGCATATGCGGGTGCTGAGCAGCCTGAGTCCTGTAACCGTCCTCTGGACCCAGGCTGCTCAGAGCCTGTAGGCCTGGGTCCCATAAACATTCTCCGGACCCAGGCGGGATCGCTTAGGTCCTGAGCCCCGGGGACCCCAGAACTCCCCATGGCCACTGGGAGGCTTGGTGGGCGGGAATGTTTCCGCCCCCAAACACGTGCAGCAGTCTGGGGTCAGGGACTTAAAGCCGCTCAGAGCCTATAGGCCCGCACTTAGGTCCTGAGTGGCAGGGGCCCCAGAACGCCCCCTGGCCACTGGGAGCCTTGGCGGGGCGGGAACATTCCCGTGTCGCCATAGTGACACGGGAATGTTTCCGCCCCCAAACACTGGCAGCAGTCTGGGGTCTGGGAAACATCCTTCAGACCCAAGCCTCTCAGATCCTGTAAGCCTGCGCTTAGGTCCTGAGCAGCCTGGGTCCCATAAACATCCTCCGGACCCAGGCGACTCAGAGCCTGTAGGCCTGCACTTAGGTCCTGAGCGGCAGGGTCCCAGAATGCCCCCTGGCCACTTGGAGCCTAAGGGTGCAGGTGCCAAGGGGCTGGGTCCCGCAAACATCCTCAGGACCCAGGCCAGTCCAAGCCTGTAGGCCCCTTGCTTAGGTCCTGAGTGGCAGGGTTCCCAGAACACCCCCTGGCCACTTTGAGCCTATAGGTGCAGGAGCCAAGGGGCTGGGGGCGGGGCGGGGTGGAAACATCCCCTGTCACCATTGTGCCCCCAGCCGCTTGGGAATGCTCCAGCACCAAGAGGTAGTTTGGGTCCATGCCCCCAGCCTGGCGCACATGATGGGGGGCTGGCTGCTGGCCTCTGGGGTGTGTGGAGACCCTTGGGGGCCACCACTGCGTGCGGCCCAGGGGTCCCTGCATGCCCCCCAGCCTGGTGCCCATGGTCAGGGCTCATACAGGAGGCAACCAATCAAAGTGTCCCTCTCACATTGATGTTTCTCTCTGTCTCTCCCTCTCTCTTCCACACTCTAAAAATCAATGGGAACATACCCTCAGGTGAGGATTAAAAAAAAAAAAAAGCATATCCTATGAAAGACACATCTTGAAAATGCCTAAAGAAAGTTGTCATTTTTTCTTGGTGAAGGGACTGGAGTCCGTGTTGATGAAAACACCTTCGTGGCTGTGGTGACTGGTAGTGGCTGCAGCAGTGGGGTGATGGGGCCGGTGCCTTCCCCTGATCAGCCCAGTTGCCTCCCACAAAGGAGAGTGGGTAGCGGGCCTAAGCCATCAGTAGGACATCCCCTGAGGGCACCCAGTATGTGAGAGGGGGCAGATTGGGCTGAGGGACCCTTAACCCCAGTGCACGAATTTCGTGCACCGGGCCCCTAGTACAAACATAATTGTAATTATGTGTGGTAATGGATGTCAGGCAAACTTACTGTGGTAACCATTTCACAACATTTACATATGTTGAATCATTTTGTACAACTAGAACTAATACAATGTTATATATTAATTCTATCTCATCAAACTGAGGGAAATATAAATGAAAGTTTAAAAAATCCAAAAATAGAGAAACAGTTACTATTTGGTTAACCTGAGGCTTTTTTTTCATAGCCTACTAATGAAGCAGTGTTTCAGGGGTACCTAAGACCATCCACACACCCAGTGATTCAGGAGAAGCGCCCACAAGCACTCCATAGCTTGTCAGTCATGCTCACAGCTGAGATGCATTGCAGAGCTGCAGCAAGAACAGACAGCTAGATCACTAAGTGAAAGGCCTAAGTGGAGTGTGGAGGATGCATGCTCAGACTTCTTAATCTCTCCCATACATGAGGGGTGTCCCAGAATGCACTGTACCCCCAGAAGTGAATAATACAGCAACATTTGTAAGAAGTTTCTGGCCCAAGGAAACCCATTTGACAGTAAGTACCCAAGAAAGTGCATTTGAGGTTTAGTGCCTACTGTTTTCATTGAGGGCTAATCATACCTACACTCCCTCTTTAGCAAATACCAACATTCCGTCTTCAAAAAAGAAAGCAAGTGTTCAGCATAAACTATATTGTTTGCATAAACAGTGCATGAACTTTGAACCAGTCTTAACAAAAGGGACCATTTGAAGAGCCACATTTTCTGTCATCAGCCAAGGACTAAGCTTACAAGCAGGTCCCTTTAAAGACAGCAGCCTCAGGCCTGTAGGTTAATTCTTTCCTGTACAGAGCATTACGCCTTACTTTTTCATGTGTGTGGGGAAACACATATACTCACATACATGTGTACACACTAGGCAGTAACTGGGTGAGAGAGGCTGTTTAGTGAAGTAGATCAAAGGGCCAACTTTGGCATCAGACTACTTGGATTTAAATCCTGGTTATACTTGATATGTTGCTTTGGGCAAGTTTCTTAAAATCCATGCTCTTCACTCATGTGTAAAAACAGGAAAAGTACTAGACCTATCTCATGGTGTTGTTGCAGAGATTGTAGGAAATCAAACCCTCATTCAAAAGTGCTTGATGGGGAGGAAGGTGTCATCATTATTATCATTATTCAGGGATTTGCCAATATGTAATGGTCTTTCTTAGTCCAGTGCCTATAAACTGAGTGACTGAATGAATCTGCGGGTGACAAAGCACCTGGGTTCTAATTCTATCTCCACTATCACTTACAACACAATGATGGGCACGTTATTCAGTTTCCTCATCTTTACAATTAAGACAGCAATCCTTGTCTGGCCAATTCTCTCAGCAGAATGGGGAGAGAGTGCAGAGTGTTATGCAGAAGACTTGGACTTGTGGAGTCATATATAATTGGTTCTCTGTACCCAACATGGAAAGTGAGGCTATAGACGTACTATCATACTTCATAAGCATTGGCTGATATTATTGCTAGTATTGCAGTTATGCCCAAATGAGGTCATGGAGGTGGTATGTTCTGCATTTACCCATGTAAGGGATTATATTACACTAGGTCTTTGGGTTACGTCAGAGATCCATTCCTACAACGCGACTTAACGCAATTTTCGCAGTAAGTCGGAACCCACCTACACAAGCACCTACGTCACTCACATGGAGCACATACACAGCAGTAATGAAGTGAAACAGTAAAAAAAAATTAAGAGAAAGATAACAATTCCTGACCTTTACTTGTGGTAAATAAATAATAAAAAATATAAAGAACATATGTACATACGTCGAAATGACGGAACTTTTTTTTTTAATAAATAAATGGGAGATGGTGATGTAACCAGAAAATGACATACATTGAGTCTGATGTAACCTGAGGACTGTCTGTATTACCACACAAAGCAATTTAGGGTTGTAGTTGTTGTACTTTAAATAAATCCTACCAAGTACTTATAAACCTTCAGTTGAGGTGGGAATTGGTAGGTGGAAGAAGTTAGCCTGAGCAAAGAGATGCCAGAGATGGTTAGAAAGAGAGAGAGAGAGAAGGGTTGGGGTGGGGGGTGAACATTGTGCCCTTCCCAACTGTGAGTTTCTCAGTCCTAGAGATTTGCTTTTCATATTGGGTCCCTGGCATCTAGCACAGTATCTATTACCTGGCAAGAGGCTCTCAGTAACTGTTGATGAATAAATGAATCCTATCTGCTGAAAGTATTATTACTCATGAGAGACCATGGTTTGAAAGTGTCTACTATCTACCAAGCACTTCACGTGTGTATTATCTTTTTTAAAAAAAAATGTTTTTTATTGATTTCAGAAAGGAAGGGAGAGGGAGAGAGATAGAAACATCAATGATGACAGAGAGTCATTGATTGGCTGCCTCCTGCACACCCCCTACTGGGGATCAAGCACGAAACCCAGGCATGTGCCCTTGACCAGAATCAAACCCGAAACTCGTCAGTCTGCAGGCCAACTCTCTATCCACTGAGCCAAACCAACTAGGGCTGTATTACCTTTTTGCAGCATGATAGCAGGTTTACCAGGTAGACATTATTCTACTCCTTTAATGCAGATGAGAAAACTGAGATCTCTTGAGCTGAAAGTCAGAAAGCAAATAAGAGACAGAGCCAGGATCCAAGCGCAGTTCTGTGAAGCTCCAAAGTCATAATATACTCTCAGCTACCTCATGCTCAATTGTCTTATTATTTTTATACTTTGTTTTTCATGAGTGGACTTATTCACTTCTTAATGAGATGGCTAGACAGTAATCAAACACAACCTCATAATTCACATTTAAGGTTCTCATATGCACCTTGGCAGGAGAAGAACAAGCCTCAGTGCAGACAGCACAGTGGACCTCTTGCCTGTCATTTAAGGTTGTCACCCAAGCACAGTTATTCCGTGAAGGGATGGAGGTTGGGGAAAAGATGAAAGACTTATTAAATTATCCAAAAGACCGCTCTACTAGGTTTCCTTAGCATGTGCTTTCAAGGTGATAGATTAACCAAAATAAAATTATTGAGTTGAGAAGCCATTCATTAACGCGGGGATTTCAGGAAACCAGAATGCTTTGGATAATATTACCACCAGAGCTGCCTATTAAGTGGGAGGTAAGTGTTCTGCAATATTGAAACCTCTGGTTTGTCATCCTCTTCTCTCAGTCTCCTTTCCAGTGGTGCAAAATCTTATACTGTACGACTTCTGCCATAATTGGAAAGTTAATTAGCTTTCCTGAGATTTCCCCTGCTTTATTTTATAACCACTGGTTTCATAGTGTTTTTTTCCCCTGACTGTCACTTATGTCAAAAGTATCATCCTTGTTTCTCTTTGTCTTTCCTTGCTGTCAACTGAAACCCAAGGCGCAGTACGTTAGCCAAGTCAGTCTCTGCTGGCACACCCTGCTGCATCCATCTTTCTTGTCTCACTTTTTTTTTTCTTTGATGTCAATACCTCAATCAACAGGCTTTTGTTGAGCATGTAATATAGGGTGTCCCCAAAATGTGAATATTTATAAAGGCAGTATGTATTAAAATGCATTTCATTTTCAAAATTGAGCTACTAGCTGTTGAAGTGTGTATACATTTTTGGGGGCACCTTTATGTGCTGTTATTAGAATAAAGGAGGGGGCAGAACACAAGGAAGAAGAAATGAAGGCCCACCTTTGACCTCCCAAATTGCTGGCTGGTGGGAGATAAGAAAACAATGCAACATTAAAGATATACACCCAGAAAGTTTCTGTGATGCTGTGAAAAAGCTCGGGTTTGAAATCAGATGGCCACTGATCTACCATTTCTGAACAGTGGAAACGTTTGCCAATATTAAGCCTCTCTGAGTCTCAGTTTCCTTCTCTGTACAATGGGGGTAATCACATCCACATCATTGGAATGTTGTAACAAATAATAAGGAAATCGAATGGGGCCTGGCTTAGCACCTAGGCCACTGCAAGCTCTCAGGACTTGTCAATGACTCTCCCTTCTTTGCTCCAAAACTAGTGCCACCTGTGATACCTTCAGGTCGATCAAAGTGGGTGAAGAGGAGAAGCAAGTTTTGTGTCTTCCAGGGAAGTTGGGAAAGGTGGGAGTCTGGGGATTGAGCCAGATTTGAATTCTCATAGGCACAGACACTCGCCTCTCTCATTGTCTTTTCTTCCTGACCACTAGGCCCTGGTTGATTTTTATAGTAGTGGGATCCCTCAACAATAACTGGAGCCATCCTTCATTCTGATGTGTGTTTGAAGCCCTGTAGGAGAAGGGCAGGTTGTGAAGGGGAAACAGGCATAAATGTTACAAAAAATAAAAAATAAAAAACTGGAGCTGGCCTTTGGCAGCATTAATTTTTCTCCCAGTAACTTATCTAAGATTTAGCTCGTCTTATATTAAACAATAAGGAGTTACCATAGCAACCTCATTGCCATGTAATAACACTCACATCCTTCCCAACTGTAAAATCAAAGCCAGAGCGGCAAATAGAAACCATTAAATTACCAAATAACATCTACTTCGCTTCTCTTTTTCCTTCGTAGGACGATTATTGATTGCTTTCTTTATTGTAAGTCAGTGACACTATTCCTAATTTCTTCTCCCTGCACTTTTCTCCTGCCCGCTCTGTGAATGAGGAGGGACCAGCAAGGAGCACTGGGCGAGTGCCTCCAGTCCTCTGAGCAGCATAGTGCCTCTAATTCCAGGAGGACAAAGCTTGAGTCAGTGCCATCTCCTGCCAGCTGCTGCCAATATTGCTCTGGGGCATTTATTTCTCTTTCTGGCTGCGGACTGCTTGATTAACCCTGTGCACTTGCCACATCTGCTCTGACGCCTGCTCACTGTATCTCTTCACCTTCTGGCAGAAATTTGCCATCCATGTTGAAGTCCTGGGCAGCAGTGTCTACAACAGATGTCCCATCCTTGGGACATAAAGTAAGGGAATTTGCTGCCCTACCCCACCACCTCTACCTACCTGCCCCTGCTTCTTCCCTCTCTTTTTCTTGGCTTATTCCTAATTTCCCGTCAAGATTCGGGTCAGGAATTAATTACCTCCCCAAAGACCCTTCCCTAATCCTCTCAGCTTGGATGAGATGCCCTTTCTCTGCTGTTCTGCAGGTTCTGTTTATTCCTCTACATATTGCCCCTCCTAGCATGCCAAGCACATAGTAGGAACTTCATAAATATCAAACACCCCACTTCCTTAACTGTGGATTGCATGAAATAGTTTCTTGGCAAGCAATGTATGGGTAGTTAATCAGACTGACTGTTTCTTCATTTTCTTCTTCTGAGATTTTTACATGTGAATAAAAGTAGATGGACTGAGAAGCAAGTTTGGTTTATCTGCTATATCTCTAGCAAACCACATCTTTTTAATTTCATGCATCGGTGAAAAGATACGTCATGCCTGTTACAGTGCGACAGCTTGCTTGCTACCTTGTATAACCCAACATGCTGATGATGCAGCTGGGCACGTGAAATTATTCCAAGAGGGAGTCAGACCCAGGAAATTGGAAATGGTCCCAAGTTTCCCAAAATGGTGTTTCTTTACCTTTTGTTCATGACCTCATCCACGTGTGGGACCCAACAGACCTAAACAACATTCACGCATTAGCTCAGTGAAGGGCAATTATGCCCTTTAACTAGAAACCAGATCCTAGAATCAAAATGCCTCAGGAGGAAATATTTCTTATTTGGGACCAAATGGTCACTTACTCAATCATCAACTATTCGTTGAGGACCTCAATAAGTATTTGTATAGTAAATGAGTGAATGAAAGAGGATTCACAGGAGCTTAAGCTTTGTTTGGGAGTGAGCATGAACTTGAACAGCTCAGCATAGAATTGGAAGGATCCTGAGTGAAACTGAACCAGCCTTTTCATGTTACTTCTGAGAAAGCTGAGACCTGGGCCAGTGAAGTGCCTTGTCTGAGATCATGGGGTCCAATGACCATGTGGACACTGGAACCCAGTCCAGGCCTTTCCCTAGTTCATTTTGTTTGACATTCAGCCCCTTATGGAAGACATCCCGTGAGGCATCTCATCAGCACAGCTTGGGGTCATTTGTGCTCTTCTCTAGGCAGGTCACTTGTCAGCTCCTTCCCCCAGGAGGATGTGAATTTCCCCCAGAAACTTCAGTGCTCTTCTGCCTAGTCGCTCCTGGAATCCCTGAAGCTTGACAAAGCATTCTCTCTGCAGGCTAGTCCTAGGGATGAATGCCATAAATATTAGCTGTGGGCAACGAATGACTGACACAGGGAATAAATATTTGTTTTCTCTGAGAGTTTACACTGTGGTATTGGTTAA
This sequence comes from Eptesicus fuscus, assembly GCF_027574615.1. Lineage (NCBI taxonomy): Eukaryota > Metazoa > Chordata > Mammalia > Chiroptera > Vespertilionidae > Eptesicus > Eptesicus fuscus. The sequence continues at coordinate 39,776,565 of NC_072481.1, read as the reverse complement.
GAGGCATATTCTACTGTTGGCTTCCGGCAAAATTGCTACTGAATATCTGACATATATCAGCCTCCATACGTGTTATTGTTGAACTTAGATATAAATCTTGTGCTGAGAATGTCTGCATTGTTGCACCCCAGTCAATAATGAAGCTCTCAAGCTCTCCTCTAAACTTATTTTGAGGTAACATGTTTTGGATGCCCTATTTCTCTGAGTCACACCCTGGAAGAACAGTCAGTCAAATTTGAAAAGTAGTCAACCACAGTCACCAGTTCCAGGAAAACGTTGTGCTTCAGTCTCCAAGGCAAATTCCTGTCCTACACCTTGACCTCGTTCATAGCATATAATGCAAAGCCTTCCCTGAAAGTCACTGTGGGTATAACACTGTAGACTCTGGAACCAAACTAACCAAGCCTTAAATCCCAGCTCAGCCACTCACAGGCAGTGTGATCTTTGATAAGTGTCTTAAATTCTCTGTGCCTTAGCTTCTTCTGTAACATGGATATCATAACAACACATATTTCATTAGGTGATTATGTGGACTAAATTAATTAACATAGAATTATGTGGTTGGAACTGTGTTGGCAACTTAGTGAATATATAGGGTGTCCCTCAAAAATGTGCACACACACTTTGAATAATTATAAAGGCAGTGTTTATTAAAGTCATTTCATTTTCAAAAGTGAGCTATTGGTGTTAAAGTGCATATACATTTTTTTGGATACCCTCATATATCAGCTATGAACATCATCGTCATCATCACCATTACTGTTACTACTATTATTATTCCTCTCAAAAGACAGTCACCAACTGGCTAGACAGTAATGGGATGAAATAAGGAGCATGGGCTTTATACCCAAACAGGCCCAAGTTCAAATTCCAGTTTTGATGGTTTAGGCAAGTTACTTGACCACGTTAGGTCTCTGCTTCTTCATCCTTTTAGTAGGGCCAGCTTTCCCTACTTCCATGTTATTGCATTAGATAACAATAGTGGTTCTAGAACCTGAAGGCATCCCACAAATGGTAATTACTCTCCCATCATCCCAGGACCAATTTCCTTGTACACATCATCCCCTGGAGATTCATCCACCCAACAGTTATGCTCTCATTGCTTCTGTTGGATACCACTGATCTGGAATAATATCAGGAACCATCTTAAATCACAAGTTTAATTGAATGACAAAATGCAGGTATATCTCAAAGATATTGCGGGTTTGGTTCCAGACTAACGCTGTAAAGCGAGTATTGCAACAAAGCAAGTACAGCAATGAAGTGAGTCATAATCTTTTTGGTGGTAAAGTCTTATCATCAATTTGTAAAGACAAAACAAAAAACATACAAAATAAGACAAAAAAAACACAACCAACATGTGTAAAGCACAATAAACCGAGGTGTGCCTCTAATCTTTTGAGAGTGAACTTTTTGCCTGTTCCCGGACAATATTTAATTAATTATCTGTACTTACATGCAGCTACCTTATAGATAGGGTGACTATATTTCTGGGCCACCAATGGCCCAGTTTATGCCTAGTGTCCAGGTATAACTTAGTAGTGCCCCATTCATTATCAAGAGTCCTGGTTCAAATGAAAAATTACATTGTGACCCTAGTTATGAAAGATACACCTAAACCTCTTAAGTCATTCTGCAGATCCTCCTCCCAGAAGAACCGTTATCCAGTGTGGCCTTGATTAGAGTCTCCATTCTGTCCAGACAGACCCTCTTTTCTCTGGTCTTCAGTGCTATCTCCCTGACCCATCAGCACTCCCTTTGGTAAGAAGAGATGCCTCCTCCTTGGGGTCTTAACTGAAAGCAGTCCTCCACTGCTGATTACCATGGACAGCATGGTACTCTCTGTCCAGCACTGTGAAACCTTTCCCTGTGGCAGGGGGTGGGGATGGAGTGTGGGAGGTACAGAAAAGCTTGCTAGAGTCCACAGGTATTATCCTTTAGCTAGCTCATGTTATGTTCTGCGTAGATTACATATGCAAACTACAAAAATGGCCTGATACACACTCTACTTACAATTGACCAATCTACTTTTCAATTCAACCACTTAAAGGAAGCCTGGGATCACCCAGGGGGCTGGTGGTGTTGGGGACAAGACTTAGCCATGCTGAACCTCAGCTTCCTCCTCTGTCAAGTGGCTTTGAGGATTACCTCTGCCTCATAGCAATTGTGAAAAGTTGACAAGATTATAGTTATTATGTCCCCATCGGAGTACCACCATATAACAGAGGCTCAGTTAACACTTTTCCTATTGCCCTCTCCCAAAAGCAAGTCCAATATCTAAAATATAGGAAATTACCTGGCCAGTGTGGGTCAGTGGTTGAGCATTGACCCATGAACCAAGATGTTACTGGTTTGATTCCCAGTCAGGGCACATGCCTGGGTTCCAGTCTCAATCCCCAGTAGGGGCTGTACATGAGGGAGCCAATTAATGATGTTTCTCTCTCATCAATGTTTCTATCTCTCTATCCCTCTCCCTTCCTCTCTGTCTAAAAATCAATAAGACGTATTATTAGTAAAAAAGCTAAAATACAGGAAATGGGTGACATAGGATCTTTTGTTGTTGTTGTTTTAACTTATGATAGAAAGGCTGCTGGCACCTCTGCTTCTTCCTTTGTTCTTGGCATAAAGAAGTCTCAAGCTCCTTAGCGTCTCCTGTATCTATCCTGTGGGGTGAGTTTCATATTCCATCAAGTGAGAAAGTCTTGCTTAAATATTCTTTTAGTCAATGAACCACGGATACAAAGAAGATACAACCTCATGAATGTCCGACAGCTGCAGGTAAGCTTGAAAACCCGGAGAGCTGCCTAAGGAAGCTGTCCCTTTTGGGCATCTGTGCCTCCTAAATGATGGTGAAAGTTTTATTTAAACCCATAACAGGAAAGGGAGAAATTCCACTCCCATACATAACCTGCTCCCACTGTCACAGTTGTGACAAATGGACATCTGACAGTTTAGACCGTGCCAATTAGAGAGCTGCTCATTGCCTCTGCTTTTGATAAACATCAGTCATTACAGGGGTTGGAGGAGCTGTTCCCTAGTCATTTCCCAGGGCACTTCTTTTTTTCATTCCTTCTATCTCTCCCTTCTTGAGTGTACCTTCTGGCACCAGCCATACGTGCTGGCTGCATCATTAAGTATCGAGACTTTACATCTTAATTCTGTGTGAGAGGTTTTCTCTGGGGGCGATGGTGCATCTGTGGAAAACGAATTTCAGTGTACAATGGAGGTGATGTGTTGGAGGATGTTGATGGCATATTTAAGAAAACAGCTGTCCAGGAATTATTGTGGGGCGGGGGAGGGAGAAGAGAAAGAGTTGGCTTGGTTTGGTCTTCTGAGGGCTAAGGTGGAATGTGTCGGCTTAGCTTAGCAGTTTTCTAGGGAAAAACCATGAAGTACTTAGCTCAAGCAGGAAAGAACAGGATTAAGGATGTGGGATAATTTGCTCAACTTGTATTCTCTTTATATCTGGGAGGCTCATAAGCTATTGAACAGCATTATCATCCATTCCCACTTTCTGTGGATGCCTCTTAATGTTATTTAATACTCTTTTCGACAGAATGGGGACTAACCCAGGATAAAATTATGGCTTAATTTTTTAAATGTAATTCCTTGTGAAACAAAAAGATGTCTGTGTTCCATAGCAGGATAGATGTATGGCAAATAGGGGAAAGGCAAGCTGTGTAACATCAGCCCCAGTTTCTATAGCAACAAAAATGTCAGCCATCCTTTTGGCTGATCCTATTAATCTGGAGTAGAAGCAATGATACTGACACATTCGAAATGTATTTAAACCAGAAGGTGAAAATATAACCAGCTGTAGATTTAAAATCGAGGTAGAGTGAGGCACCAACCTGACTTGACTGAAACAGATATGATGTGAGGGAACGTGAGGAGTTCCCAAATACCACCTTTGCATTTTATTTTCTTTAAAGGGATTAAGCTTTTCACCAGAAGTTATTCCAAACCTTCTTGGACCCAAGTATAACATATAAGAGAGGGGAAAGATCTGCCTGGCTTCGTCAGAGCAGAGCTGTCTTTTCAACAGCGGTGGCTCAAGGAAACACTTGAAATTAATTGTTTTGAAGATGGTGAGATTTTTAACTTCGTGAGCAAGCATCTTCCCAGAAAGGAGAGACTGGATTTCTGAGAAAAGAAATCTGGTATTTGGACCAGAGCATGTGGTTGTAGTTTCTGCTTTTTTAACCACACCTGGGGCTTGTGGGGGCTTATGAGCATCACCGATTTCTGTTCATGAGGGTGGTTGCCCTGGCCCTGTGCACTTCCCAAGGCCACTGGGAGGGCCACGTGAAATAATGGACGTGGAAGTTCTGTGAAAGAAGTCTAAAGTGCTACAGAGATGTAAAGTGTGACGATAATTATTAAAGGACAGCCAAAAGAAATACTCTTTCCTAAAGAGCTCCAGTTGCAGGCAGAGTTCAGAAGGCGAATTATGAATTCTGACTATCTGGGTCAGCAGTTTAATTTTTTTTTTTCCTAGGGAGACTCTAAACTATTATTCTGTGCTATTCCCCTTTGGTACCTCTTTTTATTTTAGAATTATTTAAATGGCTAACTAGTTTCCCACTTTGCAAAGCAGAATGACAGTCCTCAGTATGTTTTGCTGCTGGAGCACAAAACAAATGGGGCTGCAGATCCATGTCATTATGAAAAAACACCATCTTTTCATTGTTATCTGAGAACTAGAGGCCCAGTGCACAAAATTTGTGCATGGGTGCGGTCCTTAGGCCGGGCCGGCGATTGAAGCACAGCGTCTGGCGTGGAAGGGCAGGTATCAGCTGACCTCTGGCCCCTAGGCAGCACCTGGACCCCTGGGCCCCCATGCGCCCCTCTCCTCCTGAGTCATCAGGCCCCTGCCCAGCTCCCTCAGTGCCTGGGAGCTGGGTGACAGCCCCGCCCCCCACCACAGCTGCTGGTCGCCATCTGTGGGGCAATTGGTGGGGCAGTCGGGCCCCCACTCGCATCCACCTTGGCCTGGTGCCACCTGCTCATATGTTCCACCATCCCACCAGGGTCCTGCTTTCGTCAGGGCCCATTGGGGCCGGCAACACCTCCACTGCCACCCGCTGCCAGTGCCACATCGCTACTGTCTGCCATGTTCTGCACTGTCCCCTGGTGGTCAGCACAAGTCATATCGAGTGGTCAAACTCCCAATCCAACTCCCGGTCAAGGGGACAATTTGAATATTAGGCTTTTATTACATAGGATTCCAGACTCCTCAGAAAGATGGCCATCTCTCGTTATGGAAAATGAATTTGCCAGGAAAGAAAGATGTCCCTTAACTTGTCCTTCCTGTTTCCAAAGGCATAAAGGAAAACCAGCTGTTTACTCTTCTTGGTTTGTTAAAACTGTTTCCCTTCCCCAGCCACTCCCCAAGTCTCTCAATATGATTGTGGAATAACAGGAGAGAATGAAACTGAAACCAGCAAGAAAACCTTAGAGTACATCATGTTTGATTAGCAAGATAGCTTCTGTAAAAGAATGGAGTCTATTTTTAGGAAGGGTAGCTAAAGGTCTAGATGTTTCTACCCCTGTCTGGATACACTTTCTTACACTTCAGAAATAATTAACACTCTCAAAGCAAAAGAGATGTGCCTTGAAAGAAAATGTTGTTTTTGCACAAACCATGGCTGGGGATGTGTAACTGTCACCTTCAAACCCTGCGTCATGAGTGATGACCACAGAGGTTTCCCAAGTCTCAGATTTTGTCTACATCCATCAGTCACCAGTCAAGTGTGTGTCTAACTCTAGGCTAGCCTTGTGGGGGTAGAGGCAGGGAGGATGAGGAGAAAGTAATCTAGAATAATTGTTTCCTTTTACATTTACCAAATTTGAGGCACTGAGTTGCTATCTCTGTATTTGTTCATTAAATTAAAATGTAATGGACTTCATAGCCTTGTAAAACCAGAAAGGCTGGTTGATTAGTTACAATGAACAGATTTTTAGATTTCTGTTCGGCACTCACCTCTTTGGTGAAGCTTTTCTAATTGCCCCTGATGCACCCCAAGTCCCCTCTGCGAAACAATGTAATGCAATGATGAGGAGGACTGATTTCCTAGTCTGATGTGGGTTCAAGTTCAAGCTCCATCAAAGACTAGCTGGGTGACTTTGGGTAACTTACGTGAACTTCTATGTCATCTTTTGTATAGTGGAGAGCAATAGATCCTAACACCCATGGTTTCACAAAGACTAAATAAGAAATGGATATAAAGTGGTTAGCCAGATAGGTAGCATATAGTAAGAATCCAGTAAGTGTTAGCAATTATGATTATCACTAGAGGCCCGGTGCATGAAATTCATGCACGGAGGCGGGTTGTCCCTCAGCCCAGCCTGTACCCTCGCCAATATGGGACCCCTCAAGGGATGTCCGACTGCCCGTTTAGGCCCGATCCCACCGGGATCGGGCCTAAACGGGCAGTCGGACATTCCTCTCACAATCCAGGACTGCTAGCTCCCAACTGCTTGCCTGCCTGCCTTCCTGATTGCCCCTAACCGCTTCTGCCTGCCAGTCTGATCACCCCCTAACCACTCTGCTGCCAGCCTGTTTGCCCCCAACTTCCCTCCTCTGCCAGCCTGGTCACCGCTAACTGCCCTCTCCTGAAGGGTTGATCACCTCCAACTGCCCTCCCTTGCAGGCTTGGTCCCTCTCAACTGCCCTCCCTTGCAGGCCGGGTGCCTCCCAACTGCCCTCTCCTGCTGGCCATCTTGTGGTGGCCATCTTGTGTCCACATGGGGGCAGGATCTTTGACCACATGGGGGCAGTGATATTGTGTGTTGCAGTGATGATCAATCTGTACATTACTCTTTTCTTAGATAGGATAGAGGCCTGGTGCACGGGTCGGGGCCAGCTGGTTTGCCCTGAAGGGTGTCCCGGATCAGGTGGGGGTTCCCTTGGGGTGTGGGGCGGCCTGAGCGAGGGGCCTGTGGTGGTTTGCAGGCCGGCCACGCCCCCTTGCAACCCAAGCAAATGCCCTGGTATCTGGAATTTATTTACATTCTAGAATTGAAAGTTTGTAGCCTGGAGCGGAGCCAAGCCTCGGGCTCCCTCCGAGGCCGGCAGCCGTTTGTGTTGGGGTTATAATTGAAACTTTGTTGCCTTAAGCGGGTGGGCCCGGCCAGTGTGTGCGGAAAGCTTTGCTTCCCCTGTTGCTGGCGGCAACCCTGGCCTGCTCTCTCAAGCTCCCTTCTGCAGCCATTTGTTTGAATTTGTTTACCTTCTATAATTGAAACTTTGTAGCTTGAGTGGAGGCTTAGGCCTGGCCAGGGCAGGTGGAAAGCTTGGCTTCCTCTGTTACCTAGGAGACCTTGCTCTCTGTGGCTGTAGCCATCTTGGTTTGGGTTAATTTGCATGCTCGCTCTGATTGGATGGTGGGCGGGGCTTGTGGGCGAGGCTTTTGGGTGTGTCGGAGGTATAGTCAATTTGCATATTTGTCTACTATTAGATAGGATGACTGTGAATAATATAGTTTACTATTTTGAACCCGCCTTTTTAGCCTATAAAACAAAGCAACATGTTATACTACCAAACGACAGGTACAATAAACATCCTCAGGTCTTGAGGAACGCACAAGTAGGGGAATAGTTAGGGACATGGGGGTGTCGGGAATGTGATGAGGATCAGGGTCAGTGTGAGGCTCAGCAGTGGAGGAAGGTTTGTGTATATCAATTGCACCCATTCAATTTTTTTAAAACAACATTTTTTATATATTTGACTCTATCCTTTAGATATTCCCGTTTTCAAGGGCCTTGCCCAGGCTTTAATATGTGCTAGTCATTATTGTAACACTCATTACACTACATTATAGTTTTAGCTCTGTTTCTTTCATGATTAGCCTGTGATAGCTAGAGAACAGATTATACGTTATAGTTTTTAAACTTACTTATCTAAATAATGAAATACTGTTCCAGGGATTTAGGAAGTATTTGTTGGATGGATGAATGAACCGAGTAATAAAAAACACACACAAATGAATAAAAGTCCTCATTAATTTTTTTTTCTAAGGAAGTATTTAAGCAGCCCCGTCCCCTACCTCACCCTCTGTGACCATGTTCTAATGACTAAATATTACTGCATCTGTGCTTTAAATTGGCCAGTTTGCAGCTAGGCAGACAGAGGGAGCATTGAGACTTGTTGGAATGTGGGCCTTGTCCAACACCTTCATTGAGTTATTCCATCTTTCTTCAAAGCCTGCTGAGGCATTGGTGAATGAGGCAGTGGCTAACATTCTCCTGGCCTTGAGGAAAGCACAGACTGAGATCCTCTGAGAGAGTGTGAACAGAGGATCTTCAAATCATACTGTTTCTATTAGGGATGAGTAACAGGTCCCTTTGCAGCTCTAGCCCTCATTTCTGATCCACACGCTCAAATCAATAATTGGGAGTGGGCTGCCAGAAAAGCAGCCAGCAGAGCAAGTGTTGCCTGAGGAGCCCTTCACCCTTGGCTGCCAGGAAGTGTGACCCTCTCCCTTGACTTTGGCGGCCTGAGCTGAAAGCCTGAGGCAGCTCCTCTTGAAAAGCCAGCACAGAAAATTCCTTCCAGCTGCAGGGAGACAGGACTGGAGAAGCGAGGACACTCAGTGATGGCTGACCCTCCATGGCAGCTGGTCATAGCTTGGAATGGACATCTAAAGCAATCAGAAGAATGCTTCTAGCATTATCGATTTTTCATCCAAAACCACCTTCTTCCCTTTCCACACATGGTCCAGGAATCAGCACATCCCCAATCTCTGGATCCTCTCCTCCTCCCTGTGAATGACCCATCCCAATGCCCAGCTCCCTCCTATCCATGCATTCTGCTCTGTGGTATCTATCTGCTCAGATGAAATAGAGGTAGATACCAAGTTATAATATAGAAATAATGATAGCTAATATTTATTTAGTATGTATTATGTAGCTGGCACAGTTTAAGTTGTTTCCCTCTCTTTACTCATTTTATCTTCCCCACAAGGTAAGGAAACAGAGGTACAGGGTAAAAGATGTGATCAAAAGAAAGAAATCAAGATATGTAAGTACAGAATATGATGAATAATGAATTAGCCTATGAGGGGTAAGTTTAAAAAGGCATAATAGAATTTGTCAGTGAATTTAATCCTGAGATATTAGGGAAAAAATGGGGAGCAAACATGCCAATGGTCAAAAGCCTGAATGTGTTAAAACATACCTCAGTTTACTGCTCATAATTAGTACAATATTTGGTACATAACAGGCACTCAATGAACCTAGGTTGAAATGAATCAAGTGATCTATTTGGGTGAACATTGTGAACATTGCAAAACAGAGCAGGAGGCCAGAGGTAGGAGATTAGCCTGGTATCAGTCATTTTCAGGAGGAGTGGGTGAGTGATGAAGCTTTCTACAAAAGCGTGAGCAAATTTTATGACTGCAACTCAGAGATTTCTCATCATAATGAATTCTCCATTAAATGTCCTCCTAATCCACACTGGTTGATGGATGAACCCCTGAAACAGAAAGCTCCCAGCGAGATCTATGGGAGTAGCCACATATCAGAGGAGATGAATGCAGTTAGTCATCAGAAATTGCAGGATCAAAAGGAAGATGGGACCATTCGCCTGGACTCTGTTTGAAAGCCAGATAACAAATGAAGATCCCAGCTGTGTGTTGTCAAATGTTCTATTCATATTAGCCACTGCTTTACTTACCAATACCTTAGCAGGCTTTGGAGAAAGAGCATAACAACTTAATAAAGGTGTTGGTGTGTGCCTGAGAGAGCACCACACTGGGAGTCCTAGAGTTCTTGAATGGCAGAGCGAGATGGAATCATCTAGTCAAATTAAATTGTAAAGCAGAATCTGAATAAATAAAGCAGGCGAAAGCAATGAGCAGTTTCCTCTGGCAGTTTAAGTCTTTATTATTTGGCAGACAAGCACTTTTCCTGGTTTGTGGATCTCCTGGAATGAATACATGCATGGAAAATGCTGGTTTGAGTTCCATACTCTAATTTTACCAATGAGGGAAACATAGTCACAGGGCAGGCATATGACTCCCTCAATATCACTTAGATGGTCAGTGGCAAATTCTGAGCCCAACCAAGGTCCCAGAAATCTAGTTCTTCTTATTGATCAAACTGTAATGTTCTTTTGTTTAAGACATATTTATTAAGCAGCTACTATGTAAAGGCCACTGCCTGGAGGATACATTGAAAGATGAAGTTTCTGTTCTTAAGAATTTGGGAGACAATTCTAATTCAGTGTGAAAAATGCAAAACTAGAGGTATATATACATTATACTTTATTTCCCCAGATATCACAAACTCAGAGGCCTTCAGGGTCAATCAGGTATCACTAGTGAAACGTGCTGAGAAAAAGTCATGGTGGCCACTGAGGGAGCTGGAACATGAATGTCCATGGAGTGCATTCTAATTTTTAATTTGGAAACTTTCACATGATAAAAAATATTTACAAAAACCTTACAACTAACATTATACTTAATGGTGACGATCTGAAAGCTTTCTCACTAAGATCAGGAACAAGCAAGGATGTCTCCTCTCACCACTGTGTTTCAATATTATACTGGAAGTCCTATCTAATGCAGTAAAGAAATAAAAAGTATACAGATCTAGAAAGAAGAAATAAAATATTCCTTTATTATAGATAGCATGATAATCTATGTAGAAAATCTGAACAAATCAACCAAAAAACTCTTGGAACTAATAAGCAATTATAGCAAAGTTACAAGACATAACTTATACAAAAGTCAATCACTTTCCTATATTTGAGCAATAGACAAGCAGAATTTGAAATTGCAAACAAAATACTACTTGCATTAGCATCACCATAAGTGAAATTCTACTTATAATTCTAACAAAATATTTACAAGATCCATATAAGGAAAACTATAAAACTTTTGTGAAAGATATCAAAGAACAACAACAACAAAAAATGGCGAGATGTCCTCTGTTGCTAGGTAGGGAGACTTGATATTGTCAAGCTGTGAGTTCTTCCCACCTTGATCTATAGAATCAATTAAATCTTACCAAGTTATTTTGTGAATATTGACAAACTTACTAAAGTTTATATGGAGAGACAAAGATCCAGAAGAATCAACACAATATTGAAGAAGAGCAAAGTTGAAGGACTGACACTACTGGATTTGATGACTTACTAGTATATAATGCTATAGTAATCAAGACAGTGTGGTATTGGTAGGAGAATAGACAAATTGATCAGTGGAATAGAATAGAGAGCTTACAGTCAACTGATTTTTAACAAAAGAGCAAAGGCAATACAATGGACAAAATGTTTTTTCTACCAAATAGTGCTGGGACCACTAGGCATCCACATGTATAAATATAAATCTAGAGACAGACCTCACACTCCTCTTGAAAATGAACTCAAAATGGATCACAAACCTAATTGTAAAATCCAAAATGATAAAATTCCTGGAAAATAACATAGGAGAAATTCTTGGGTTTGGCAATAAACTTTTAGATATAAGACCAAAGGCATGATCCATGAGAAAAATAATTGATAAACTAGATTTCTTTAAATTGAATATTGCTGTTCTCTGAAGACACTGTCAAGAGAATAAGAAGATAGGAAGAAAATATTTGCAAATTGATATATTTGATAAATCTGACATATCTGATAAAGGGCTGTTATTTAAAATATACAAAAGACTTAAAACTCAACAATAAGAAAACAACCTCATTAAAACATGGGTCAAGGATCTTATAATACACCTCATCAAAGAATATATATATATTTGTGATATATATATTTGTGATATATATATTTGTGATATATATATCTGTGATATATATATTTGTGATATATATATATCACAAATAATCATATGAAATATGATCCATATGATATGTCACCAGGGAAATGAAAATTAAAATAGTAATGAGATCCCACTACACACCTATTAGCATGGTCAAAATCTAGAACACTGACAAACACTACATGCTGAAAAGGATATAGAGCAACCGAAACTCTCATTCATTGCTGGTGGGAAGGCAAAACGGTACAGCCACTTTGGAAGACAGTTTGGTAGTTTCTTACAAAACTTACTCTTACCCTATGATCCAGCAATCATGCTTCCTGGTATTTCCCCAAAGCAACTGAAAAAATTATATCTACACAAAAACCTGCGCATGGCTGTTTATAGCAGCTTTATTCATAATTGTCCAAACTTGGAAGCAACCAAGATGTCCTTCAGTGGGTGAATGGTTAAATAAACTGTGGTATATCCAGAAAATGGAGTTACTCAGTACTAAAAAGAAATGAGCTCTTAAGCCATGAAAATACATATATATAACAAAGTAAATGAAGATAGTCTGAAAGGGTTACATACTGTATGATTTTTGGAAAAGGCAAAACCATGGTGACATAAAAAGATCAGTGGTCACCAGGGCTTGGGGGATAGAGGGAAGAGTAGGTGGAGCACTGAAGATTTTTAGAACATTGAAACTCCTCTGTATAATATTGTAATGATGGATATATGTCATTATACATTTGTGCAAACCCATAGAAGGTACTACATCAAGAGTGAACTGTAATATAAACTATGGATTTTAAGTGATAACTTTGGGCCAATATAGATTCATCAATTGTAACAAATTTACCACTCTGATGAGGGATGTTAATAACGGGGGAGTCTATGCAAGCATGGGTGCAGGATATATGGGAAATCTCTGTACTTTCTCCATTTTGCTGTGAATCTAAAACTCTCTAAAAAAATCAAGTTTATTTTTATTTATTTTTTATTGAAATTATTGTTCAGGCAAAACCAAATACATCTGTAATCACTGGGCCACTAGTTTGCTTCACAGGGTATCCCCCCTTACATTTTACAAAGCTCTTTTATGTACCATAGCCTTAATTTACAGAAACAAATGCTTTTAACATAGCAGCCTACTACATATTTACATACATAAAAATAAGACAAACATATTACAAACCTATACTTTATTTGTGAGCAACTCTCCATTCCATTCTATTGTACTCTAATCCAATTCTATTTTGTTTAAAAATAGTTGTTGTAATTCACTCAACTAATTTCCAGACCTATTAATGGCTCTTAAACCACAGTTTAGAAACCACTGCAATAGCATCAGAGTCTCCAGCAAATTGGGAGGTAGATAGTGATTGTTCTTCCCAGTTTACACGTGAGAAAATGGCACTTGAGGAGACTGAGTGCTATGCCCACCCTCACACAATGAGTGGCAGGCCCAGACTAGAACCAGAACCTCCCGGTCATGGGCCATGTGGTTCTTTAAGGACATCACTTTGTCTTCTCTGAGTAGAGGACACTAACAAGCTTGGGTTTCAACTCAGTCTCAAATCTTGATTTTTGCATTGCCCCTGATAATAGGGATTTTTTTCTTAATTTTATAGTATGGATTACTAGTTCCCTTTTATCTGCTGGAACTGCCTCCTCTTGAGCAATCAGCATGGAGTAGCCTTTCAGGATGCCCATAGGTTTAAATATGGACTTGATATCTCACACATGCTCTTCGTTGTGTCCTCTGTGCGGTTTGCAAATACCCCAGCGAGCCATTTTCCTGCTGTTTTCAGGCCATTTCCTGACCTGGCAAATGAGTCTATATTTTTCTAGAAATTTCCAGCATTTGCTGTCATGGTGCTGGGCTAAGGGAGCCTTCTCATCCTCATATGTAAATCCTGCTGCGGCTGTTTGCCTGCAAGTTTAATAAGGCCAGGACCATAATTGTAAATATTTTAAAACTTGATGTGTCACCACATGGCTTCATTATAGACTATATCTGTGTTTAGACTCATCTTTTCCAGTTCAGCACTGAAAACGTCCTCTAGGAAGTCACACAGGATTTGGGATCAGACCTGCATCTAAATGCCAAAGGTAAAACATTCATTTGTGTTCTCAACTCCAATTTTCCTAACAGTTCTTCTTGTATAGCCTAGCCCAGGCTGAGAGGGGAGCCTGATGAGAAAATAATAGATATAAATTGTGCACCAGTCATTGGCTGTTTATCTTAAGAAGAGAAATTTTTTGGAGCTTCCTGGTAATTGGAAATCCAAAAAGTTCACTAAGAAGAGAAGAGGCTGGGACAATGCTGAGTGAAGAGAGACCAGAATAGTTATTTCCATTCATTATAGAGTGGGAAGAGGCTGCCAATCCTATCATTTGCCCAAGTTGTGGGTTTCTTTGTTTATTGAGTATGACATCTGCTACCTAAACAGTCTATGAATTATCTATGAATTCTTAAGCCTTGAGTGCATTAAATATCTCATATTTGACTCTGCAAAGAAGGTGGATAGCTGCTATGGTAGCGGGGGAAGGGATGGGAATGTGGGGGAGAAACTGGAGTCCTCCCTTCATTCAATCATCCATTGGTTGGCTCAATAAACATTTACCGAGCGCTTTGCATCTAGCCAGTGAGCACAAAACATTCTCCCTTGAGCCCAAGCATCAACTCTACCAGGATTTCCTTATGAACTAAGCTTGAGATAGCTGCTCCCTCCCACCCCATGTTCCCAAGGGTTAGTGCAATGGAAGCATCTGTGGCATCATAGGATGATTGCTGGATTTACAAGTCTGCCTGTCACTTTGCTGTGAGCTCCTTGAAGACAGAGACCATGTCTTAATTTGCCTTTGTGTCTCCCGCACTGTGAGTGGTGCTTACCACATAGAAGGGTCTTGATGTTTGAGACATTCGAGAACATAATGATGAATGAGTCCTTGCTCTGGAGGAGTAAGACACAGATCCTAATTAGCAGCTAGCCTTTCTATCCCAAAAAATACCCAGGGGCTCTATTTTGACCCTTATGAATTTGTCATCATGTTTCTATTCCTTTCGTTATTAAGGGTAAAGGAAGGCTTTCCTGCCATTCATATGAACGTCATACTATTTGTGCTATTTCAAAGCAACCTCAAGTGCTTTCCTGTTAAACCTGTATGTTATTAGTGCATATAAACATGTCCATGTGTAGAGAATATAATCTGTGTTACATACATATTTATGTGTATATAATGTGTGTGTGTATATACTAGTATATGCATATAAAAAGATGTCATATATATGTACAATTTATATACATATACCTAGTGGAAAAAGTAGGTCTACAGTTGTTCCTATGGAAAATAATGTAATAATTAATAAATAACACAAGAATAAACTGTTTTGTGTACTAATAACTGTAAACCTACTTTTGCCCACCCTGTATATACGTACATATAAGATAGGATATGATCCTTTAAAAGAATATATTGAGGGCTGTATTATATGTGTGTGGTAGAATAGACAGCACAGCAGAGCAGGAGTTGGAACAAGCCACCTAGACTAACTCAGTATGTGCCCACGAGCAGAAGTCCATGCCTCTCTGAGCCTCTGTTTTTTCATCTGTGAAACAGAGGTGATGAGAGCTGCCACACCTCCTTCTAAGGAGCTGGTGTGGGTCTCAAGTGAGATAGTGGATGGAAACCCCTTTGCTGGTTGAATCAATGAAAAGGATTAACAGATGCCAAATAAGTCATGTTTGTGACAAGACTGGGTTTGCCAATGCTATTTACTGTTTGGGGACGTGAATGAGGGAAAAAAGGCACTTTCAAAGGTTCCTGGCACCAGGCAGTAGTTCTGAGACCAAGGCTGGCACTACCTTTTTGCTTTTTCCTTCAAGTGCTGAACATATTCCCATTTGCTTGGCAGCTGCAAAGCCCACTGGTAAAACCCCGTGTTGCTGTTCCCTTTCTTTCCCTGCCCTCTACCTCTGGCCTCCCTGCCTCCTCCCCCACTGAAGCATCGATGCACACATCCTCACTCTGGAGAAGCATGTGCCTCTGCTTTTTTGTGGTCATTCCTGAGCCCCTGCTGTATCTCTGAGAGCCTCCACTCTTGCGTGCTGCACTCCTGGAGCCTTGCAAGGAAGCCCAGGGTGTGTGGATTTCCAGCAACTACAGCAGCTGTTCCCAGGAAAAGGACTCTTCCTTTTGAAATACATGAGTCTTTGGTTTATGCAGGGACTTTGTCTTTCTAAACTGGCATCCTCACCATAAGGCTGCCTCACATAAAAATCCGAGCAGGATACCTTTACCATTCAGAAAGAGGAATTCCACTTTCCAACTCTGACCAGGAGAGATATAGACCTCAGAGGCGAGGTGGGGACCAATGTTATTTTTATTATGTAAACACAATATTCTTTAATAATGTTTGGCTTGATGCTCTTCAGTAACTCCCTTCAGTGGGGAATAAGGGTGAGCTCCTTACCAGGGCTACACAACCCTGCGCGACCTATCCCTTCTTTGTGTCCAGTCTTGTGAATGGTCATACCCACGTGTCTTGGGTTACTTAGAGCATCCATGTTTCTATCCATCCAATAATTTAATTCATTTTTTCAGCACATATCCACGGAGTACCTATTATGGGCTTGGTCCTGTACAGGGATGCGGGACAGAATGGGAAACAGAAGGTGCCCATGACAATAAGGACTTTGTAGTAGGCTGAATAAGGTTGTGGGGATGTATCTAGGCACTAATCCTTAGAACTTGTGAACATCATCTTACATGGCAAAAGGACTGCAGATATGATTAAGTTAAGGATCTTGAGCTAGGAAGAGTATCCTGGATTATCAGTGGGTCCTAAAGGTAATCACAAGTATCTTTATAAGTAGGAAACTGAGGGAGATTTGATGATACAAGAGGAGAAGGCAATTTAACATGGAAGCAGATATTGGAATGATGCAACTACAAGTCAAGGAGTGCCAGCAGATACTAGAAGATGGAAGAGGCTAGAAATGGATTCTCCCCCTAGAACCTCCAGAAGGAACTAAGTCCTATTATTTTAGTCTCATAAGGCTCAGCTCAGTCATCTGACCTACAGAGTGGTTAAGAAAATAAATTTAGGTTGCTTTAAACCAGTAAACTTGTGGTAGTTTGTTACAGTTTTTTTTTGTCATATAGTTTCCTAGCAAAGGAATCTAATTCACATTTTAAAGTCAATTCATAAGCTGTAAATTACTGTTCAGTGCTACTTTTAGGGAAGTATGAGCTGGTTTTGAGGACACAAAGCTGAGGAACTTTTCCTGGAATTGGGGTATCAAGAAAGACTTCTTGGAGGAAGTGACATATCTGATAGATGAGCATGTGTTGTTAATCAGAGGAGGGAGGCAAGGACAGGTCAGGTGATTGCAGGCAGAGCAAACGGCATGTACAAAATGTACTTTATGCCTTGCACATGCTGGTTCCTTTAACTTTCCTCCACGCCCTCCCAACCTACACACACACACACACACACACACACACACACACACACACACACACATTTTGCATGTGTACATTTCCTAATTTTTCCACTCAGCAAATTTCTATTAATTATTTAAGATTGCTCCCATCCCCCCTCTGCAGGAAAGCCCTCTTTCATGCCATTCTCTCTTGCCTCCTCAGCAGAGTTCAGCTACAGACCCTCTTAAGGAAACCCATTCTTGGTTTTTGAAATAATAGAAGGGATGTGTTAGGAAAATGCTTGATCAGAATTCAACAGGCCCTTACTATTACCTTTTTTTCCCTCTGCTCACTGGGGATGGAAAACACCCAATGGGGGAAGGGGAGCCTTTAGCAGAACCCTTTGGGAGTGGCCACTGAGTTGGAAACTCATCAAGAAAAGCTTCCAAGTCTCCCAGCCAATCCCCATAGGCTGGTGAGTTCAAGTCCCTGGTATTGGTGTCCTCCTACAAGAAATCCCCAAAGCCCCGAGAGACCCTTTCAGATGAGCTGGTTCTTTCAGGTCAGGTGTCATTTTTGTCTTGGGTGCTGCTAGAGTGCTCTGAGATCCTGTAAGGAGGAGAGGCACAGTGGGAAGTACAGATGTTCCATTGTATGTCACACCTAAGTAAGCGATTAGGCTAATTATCTTGTTCTTCCTTCCTTCCTTCCTTCCACCTGGAATGGAAGCAAACAACTGTGTGATCAAGGAAGGCTTTCTTTTTTTTCTTTTTTAAAATTTTCAACTGGTTGCTAGGGTGTCTTGGAGGGAAAGCCCATCTGCAACTCTGAGTGTTTTATATCAGGAGGTGACTGTCAGTCCTTAATTAATAATTCATGTTTTCATTAGGAACAATAATGAGAAACATTTGACATGACAGGTCCCTAGTCTAACCAGGGACCCTAAAATATTCATTTATTCTTTGATTAGCAAACCTTTTAAGGTAGAGGGAGCACTCACTTGGAAGTCAGAAAGATCTCACTTCCATCCTAGCAGCTACTTACTAGGTTGTAATGTAACATTTCCCTGAACTCTTGAGCATTGGTTTTCTCACCTGTAAGATGGGGTGATACCTGCTCTTTGAGAATGCCTAGAGATTATGGATAGTAAAGATACTGCAGTGCCTGACACAGTCCTTGGCTCACGACAGCTGTTTAATAAACAGCACCAACTGTGATAAGCAAGCTGGAATGGAACAAGCGCTCTTGCGGTCAGCTTTCACTCACCTCACAGTTAATCCTCCTGTTGGTTTTGAATGTTGAGATGTCTGCTCTTAGCTTCAGAACCTTTTGAGTATTTGGATATAGAATTACCAATCTGCAAATGGACAGGTATCCGTATGTCGAATGTATTCATTATAGTTTTGAAATCTGAGGGCATTAAATTCCATTTACTAAACACCCCTCTATTCCTAGGTTCCTATTTTCAGTGTTGTTTTGTTTCTTGTGATTTTATTGTTTTGTTTTTCTCAAGAAGTCTGTGCAGTGGCTGCACTTTTGGGGGACATGTTTCTTTACATGTGTTGGAATAGACAAGTCCCGCCTATCCTTGCTCACCCCCACATTGGAGCAGCGGTCTGCTTCACGAGCAACTGAGTTCAGCAAAGAATACATGACATGAAACCTGCTCATGGTGCATGACTCGCCGAAGCGATTTCGTGACTTCTTTGTCCCTGAATAATTGGAGTAGAGTCAAATGAGATGATGCAGGTGAAAGCATTTTGAAAACTAAGGTTTTCATTGTAATGGATTTTTATTATTCTAACTACTACTAATATGAAAAACCTAGTGTAACATAGACCAATTATCAAGATAAGAATATTTCTGTGGTTGTGAACATTTGGTACCCTTTTGCTATTTAATTTTCTACTCTTTGGCTGTTCTTTAATTATTTCATACATTTTAATTTTTCCCTTCTACCCCAAGTAAATTGTTAGCATCTATGAGCATTTGATTATTCAGTACAGTTCACTATTTCAAAATCTTTTATTGATGTTTACCATGTGCCAGGCACAGAGCTAAGTACTGCAGCCAAAGAGGTGACTAAGATGCTTTTTCTACCCCCAGTGAGCTTTCTCTCTGGTGTGGAAGACAATCAAGAGATGCCTAGAATACAGGGAGCTGAGCTTGCTGACGTGGGTGAGCTCAGGGGGTTCTCAAAGCAGGAAGGGTGGGTCAGGGCTGGGAGGATGAGGTCACAGTTAACCAGGCAAAACAATGAGAGGAGTAGGAAATGGAGAAACTAGCATATGAAAAGAATCAGGTGTGTGTGTGTGTGTGTGTGTGTGTGTGTGTGTGTGTGTGTGTATGATGGAGGGAAGAAAGGAGAGAGAGAGAGAGAGAGAGAGAGAGAGAAAGAGAGAATCCATTTGTAGAACTGTAAAAATTCAGTATGGCAGACAGAATAAGTTGGAGGTGATGAGAGTACTATTTGGGGTGAAGCTAAAAATGTTTCATTTATTTATTGCTGCATAAGAACACCCTAAAACTGTATGGCGCGCGCGCGCGCGCGCACACAACACACACACACACACACACACACGAAAACAACAATATTTAGTTGCTCATGATTCTTCAATTAGGTCAGGGCCCTGGGGGAAAGTTTGTCTCTGTTCCCCTCAGTATTGGCCTCAGCTCCATGTCCCATGGTGTCATTCCTGCCCCGTTCTATTGGTCAAACAAGCTCAGGGCCCTTCTAGATTCAAGGTAGAGGGACATAACCCCACCAGGCTCAGAATGGGTGTTCAGGGACAGGAGGACTTGTTAGCAGCACTGACTGCAGAGAGTCTACTACAGAACTGTGGGTATGCTATGCCATGGAGAGCTGGGCTTTATCCCAAAGCCTGTGGTGTGACCACCAAAGAAGTTCTTGCCTGAGGGAAAGAAGCTGGCATATATTTTTAGCAAGCTGAATGCTGGAAGCAGCTGGAGCATGTATTGCAGAAGACAGGGCCAGCAATGAGGAGGGTGGTTAAGAGCTGGTATTATGGAATGGAGAGAAGTAACAATTGCCTAGACTAGTATAATGGCAGTTGGAATGGTAGAGTAGCAATAGTCAGTCATTCATTTATCCACTCAACATTTATTGATTATTTTATGCAGTTGTGATGAGAATACAGCAATGAGCAACTCCCCACCACCGTCAAAAATGTTTTTCCCCTCCTGGACCTGTCATTGTACTGGATAAAATAGAAAGTGAACAAGTCAGGTATGCAAAACATGTTTTAAAGAATAAATATAAAAGAAGGAAGGGAGAGAGGACATAATAGGGAGTGTGTGTTAATTTTTGGTGAAGTGTCCAGAGAATGGTTTACTGGAAAAGGAGCTAAAGAGTACGAACCATGCCATGTGGTTCTTGGGGAAATAATATTCCAAGAGAGTGGAAGAGCAAGGACAGAGGCCCTTGGATAAATGCCCTTGAGCTGCCATAATAAAGGGCCACAAACTGGACAGCTTAAACGATCGAAATGTGTTGACTCTTGGTTCTGGAGGACAGAAGTCTGAGATGGGCTGTTTGCAGAGTTGGTTCCTTCTGAGAGCCACGTGGGAGGATCTGCTCTGGCCTCTCTCCTAGCTCCCACTGGTTTGCTGGTGATGTTTGGCAGTCCAAGGCTTGTAGACAAATCATCTCAGTCTTTACCTTCATTTTCATATGGCATTCTCCTGGTGTGCATGACTCTCTTTTTATAAGGACACCAGTCTTATTGGATTAGAACCCACCCTAATGACCTTACTTTAATGTGGTTATCTCTGGAAAGACCCTATCTCCAAATAAGGTCACATTCTGAGGTCCTGGGGATTAGGACTCAAATATCTTTTTTTGGGTAGGGGGACACAATTCAACTCATGTCAGGCCTAAAAGCATGAGGACCATGTGACTGAGGTAGAGTGAATAGTGAACAAAGGAAATAATATCTACTTGGAGATGATTCCAGAGAGATAATGGGGCCCAGCTCAGGTAGAGCTGTCAGGGTATAGGAAGAATGTGAAATGGAAACCAATTGGAATTTTAAGGCAAATAAACCACATATTTTCTCATACTTTTCTAGGCTCTCAATAGCTAATGTGTTAGGAACAGACTAAAAGGGACAAAGGAAAACAAAGGGACCAAGTTGGAAAGTAACTCAGTGATTTGAGGGAGAGATAATGGCAGTAGGATCAGAGTAATAATAGCAGAACTAGTGAGAAATAGTCAAATTTGGGATGTATTAATGTTAGCTGATGAATCAGATGAAGGATGAGGCATGGAGGTTGACCACAAAGTTTTGAGCCTGAGCAATTGATAGATAGAGTTGTCATAAACTTGAGCTCTAAGGGAATATATCAAGAGCTCATCTGTAGACATGTAAAGTTTGAGATGCAATGAGATGCCTCTTGCATATCCCAATGGAGATGTCAACTACACAGTTGGATCTGCAAATCCAGAAACAGTTTAGACTGGAGAGAGAGATTTGGGAGTCATCAGTAAATTAAGGATATTTAAAGCAACACAGGAGTGTCTTTAGCAGTAAGTTATCTTCTCTGAATTTTTTAATGCAAAATAAGAATCATAACTCTTCCCTCCCACCATTCCTGTGAGGATTAACTGAGATCAAAATATGAGAGATTAATATAAAGGATTTTCAATAAATGCCCATGACAGGAGTTGAATTTCTAAACAGCAAAAGCTTGGTGACTCTACTCTGCATTTGTCTCTTGCTGCTTCCTCCTAAGGGCTGTGTTCCATTCCTAAGCACCTTGAATATTTACATATTTCCTAAGGCCGTGGTCGGCAAACTGAGGCTCTTTGGCCCCTTGAGTGTGGCTCTTCCACAAAATACCACGGCCTGGGTGAGTCTATTTTGAAGAAGTGGCATTAGAAGAAGTTTAAGTTTAAAAAATTTGGCTCTCAAAAGAAATTTCAATTATTGTACTGTTGATATTTGGCTCTGTTGACTAATGAGTTTGCCGACCACTGTAAGGAAAGCGCATGCCTCCTACAGATGGATTTAGCACCCTCACAATCCTTGTCCATCCAGGGTTCAGAAGTGATTCCGAGTGAGTCCATGGTGGTGTGTGGAGGGTTAACCCACACCAATGGAGATGTGCAGACCAGGAGCTATTCTAAATCTCAATACCACATGCTGCCTTAGGGATCATCATGCACTAAAGCCCAAGATAAAAAGGCCTGACAAAGATTATTGACGGTTTACCTTTTAATGAGCAGCTGGGATTGATTCTGTCCCCCTCTGGGATGGCTTTCTCTGTCCTTCTTTTACCCAAGAGGCCATAGAGAACAACAACAACAACAAAAATACAAATCTCCAATTAGAATAATTGCAAGGATCCGGTTTCTAGTAAATCAAGTTTCCACAGATGAGAAATGGCTCACAGTTTTAAAAATATATTTAAAATTATTATGATTTCCATGATCATTATCAAGCACTCCTAGTACACTGGATATTTTCATAGAATGATGGTTGTCTCTAATTGGATATTCCTTGCAGTTTCCCTCTGGGTAGGTCATCGTGTTAACTCTTAATCAGCCGAGGCAATCAAATGCATGCAGTTCTAACCTATGCACAAAGGCTGCTGAATTGTTAATATAGTGATCATGGCAGAGCCAGACATCAGGGTGCTGTTTCAGAAGAGGAAGCTGGCAACCAGTTGTGTGAGCCCTTGCACATGTGTTTGAGAAAGGAAAATCAGACATCTGCAAATGGCAATGGGAACGGTTCTGAGGATATTGACCTGCAGGCACATCTTAGTGTGCTTCTCTCTGGATCTGATTCCTCCCTTTGTATGGGGCTGGTGCTGCAGCTGAGCCTCTGTGTACTTGGCTGAGGTTAGAATGAGCCTTCAGCTCACTTTTGGAGTGGGTATGATGGTTACTGAAAATAGTCTAGAGTAGGAAGAATCAAAGAGGAAAAGAAGGAATTTTAAAATAATATTTTCAACTGTTTGAACATGTTATGACTCTAAGAAAACCAACAATTAAGTTCTATACTGGCTTTACTACCCACCCAACCTTGAATCTCACACCATCCTTGATCTTCATTCCTGAAAGCCCATTCCTGATCCATTGTAGAAGTGGGATTGTGATATCTGTAATACATGTTTCTTTTTTATAAATATATATATTTTTTGTTGATTTCAGAGAGAAGGGAGAGGAAGAGATATAAACATCAATGATGAGAGAGAATAATTGATTAGCTGCCTCTTGCATGCCCCCTACTGGGGATCAAGCCTGCAACCCAGGCATGTGCCCTGACCGGTAATCAATTCATGACCTCCTGATTCATAGGTCAAATGTTGAACCACTGAGCCACACTGTTTGGGCTGTAATACATGTTTCTTAATAATTATTTCCTACTAGAGGCCCAGTGCACAAAATTCATGCACGGGTAGGGTCCCTAGCAGCTGCCGGCTGCCGGCCTGGGCATCCCTTCCCCAGCTGCTGGCTGCTGGCCATGGCCTTCCTTCATTCTGTGCCACCCGCTGGTGGTTAGTGTACATCATAGTGATCTATCGAACTCCCAGTCAGTCAAACTCTCAAGGGGACATTGCATATTAGGCAGATATAGATATAGATATAGATATAGATATAGATATAGATATAGATATAGATATAGATATAGATATATAGCTATAGATATATATAGACTAGAGGCCCCGTGTACAAAATTTGTGCCCTGGGGGGTGTCCCTCAGCACAACCTGCACCCTCTCCAATCTGGGACCCCTTGGGGGGACATCCCCTTCACAATCCATGACTCCTGGCTCCCAACTGCTCGCCTGCCTGCCTGATTGCCCCTAACTGCTTCTGCCTGCCAGCCTGATCACCCCCTAACCATTCCCCTGCCAGCCTGATCGACGCCTAACTGTTCCCCTGCTGGCCCGATCGTCCCCAACTGCCCTCCCCTGACAGCCCGGTCACCCCCAAATGCCCTCCCTTGCATATTCCCTCTTTATTAGATAGGGGTTTTTGTTTTTGTTTTTAACATATTGGACAGTGTACCTGCCGTGGTCTTGACAAACCAGTAAAAATGTAAACCCAAACTAAAAGTGTCATAAAATAAACTCCTTAAACAGGAATTTCATGAGACCTTGGAAAGGTGATATCATGTGGTTGTTTCTTCCTTTCTTCCTTCTCTTTATTTTTCTTGATGTTTCATCTTTTGTCCGTTCTTTCTTTTGTCTTTTTATTCCTTTTCTGTCCTCTCTTTCTCTTAACTTTTCCATTGGTAGAATCGTCAGTACTTGAATCTGTCTTGCTTCCAGAAGACGAAGAAGAGGGAAACACACCGTCATCTGAAGAAAAAGATGATCTATGTTGGGATCGGTGGTGTTTCTGGTTTTTCTCTTTTCCCGGTTTGTTTGTCATTTCTGCCAGCTCCAGCATCTTCAGGACTTGTGCGTGGGCACTTCTTATTCATGTCTATAAAACCTCCCTGCCTTGGTGAAAACTATAGGGGAAAAGGCCTTCCTGGGTGGGCTCAAGCCCTGCCCAAGGTGCTGAGGAGCCAAGGTGTGGAGCACCCGCCACTGCCCTTGCAGAGCCAACCTCCGGACCTCGGGGTACTCTCCGGTAATTTAACTGCAATGTCCCCATTTGCCTTCAGAAATTAGTTGTAAGTTACTTCCATTGTGAAACCCTACCTCAGACATTTCCTTTGCGGTTTCTAAAGATTTTAAACAAAACCCCTTTACCTCCCTAACATGGTCAGAAGTTTCTACCCAATGAGAGAGGTTTGCTGGGCAGCATCACCCAGATACCCGCCCCCATCTCCAATCACTTGGCTGGGGGCAAGGGAAGTTCCAAGGCTATAGGTGTGTGTGGGGGGGAATCACTCCATGGGGGCACAGGCCCTTTGGAGGATGACAACCCAGGCTGCCCTGGGAGGGGATCGCTCTGGGGGGCGCGGCTGCCTCCCAGGCCTACACCACCCGGCTGCGGCTGGGAGCTGATTGCTGGAGGTGGGGGGCGTGGCCGCCTCCCAGGCCGACAGCCCGGCCACACGCTGCCGGCTCTCATTGGTAGCCCTCCCTGGGACTGGGGGACTCCGGCGGGCCTGAGAGGACTGGGCGCCACCATCTTGTGTCTATGGGCACCGCCATTTTGTTGCAGAGTGATGGTTAATTTGCATATTACTCTTTTATTAGATAGGATAACTTCAAATGGACTACAATAGTGGGTTTAGACTTTTTATTTGGACTTACATAAGAAATACATTTTACATTTTTGACTCAATACATATACACATGAGCAAGTCAAAGTTTCAAGGTTGTTCTGAACAATAATTGTCTTATTTTTCATGCAGTGCACGCTGACATAATCTGCCTTATACCTTTTTGTTGTTGTTGTTGTTTTAAAGTTTCTCATGACAGCTTGCTTTCATAGCCTACAAATAAACTGCAATGCCTAATTTGAAAAACACTGAATTAGAGGAAAAAGCAAGGAGGTTGCTGGTCTTTAGTTCTCAAGAATCAATGAAGATGTGGATAGAGCAGCCTGTCTCAGGAGAAAATAGAGTCAAGCCAAGGGAGAGACTCATAAAGCCTTTCCTTCTGTAACCTTTTCCAGGATCTAGTTCTACTCTGGGGACCAAGTTCAATGCACTAAAACTGACAATGAACAGGTCACAGGATTACACTGTGGGCTCTTAATTTTACTCATACTCTATCTCTGTGATCTTGATCTTCGTCAGTCATCTGACAACACTTTAAATCCTAGATCTCATAGCAGAGAGTGCTGGATGTCTTGTTGTTTGCCCCTCCAGATCTTTAGTCTCCCCTTCCCTCATGCTCTGCACCAGGGAGACTGCATCAACTGGCATTGCTGGTCCCCTGACTTCTGTTTACATTGCCGCACTGTTAGGCACACACAGGGGGAAGAGGGCAGGAGGGCAAGGTCAGAACCTTTCATTCGCTAGCTCCCTCCCTTCCAGGCTACTGGTTGACAGTTGCTATGTCCTCTGCCTAATGCCACAGCCCACACAGAGTGGCTTCCTTCTATAGTTACATCCACTGCTGCAGGTCATGTAGGTTATGGCAAGTGCCACTTTGTCCTTGAGGTTTATAAGTACAGTCTTCTGCATTTTACAAGGTATAGGGTAGCACCCTTGTAAATTGTACCTATTCTAAACTCTCCTCAATCACCCTACTATGCCATCAAATTTAGTGCTGGGTCTTGTAGACAGTTTAGGCATCCTTTCAAGGAAGGATATGCTGCCCAGCTATGTGGAGTGAGGTCAGCAGGCAGCCTCCAGCTGTCAGCATCTTTAGGGCCTGCCTCACCTGCAGAGACCACCTTGTCCAGGTCATGCTCTAATCAGCAGCTCCCATCTGGTGACTGAGTGAAGCAGGAAAGCAGGAGGCATATAAAGGTGAGGCCATTTAGGTCCGATCCAGGACAACCTTGACAGATAATATTCACGTTACAGCTCTCTGCCAGGGTGGACAGTCTCTGTTGGGCCCGCCTTACAGTTCAACTTCTCCCTCTATCCAATCCAGTTCTCCCTGCTTCTTTTTTAGCTGTTGGTCTCTATTTAAAATTTTGTGTCCTGTGTCTCTGTATCTTCCTCCAAGAAATTCCTCTGAGACTGGAAACTGATGCCCAGTGTTTTTGAAGGGCCAGTTGTAGCAGTAGAGATATCTCCCTCTTGGTCTTTCTACCAAAGGGACAATATAGGTTAGGTAACTACCTCCCCACCTATCTAATCTCCCATTGTGAGTCTCAAGCAGAGAACGCTATGCTCCGAGTTGGAGACTCCTTAGGAACGGTGTGGCTCCCAGTGAGTGTTCACATGTTAGGATTGGAACCCGTTTTGTACCATGGCTTGATTTCTGTTAGAAAACTATTTCCCCGGCTTGTTCAAGAGTGAATTCAAGGAAATGACTCACAGTGTTATTTGAACCAGAAAGATGTGCACCATGATAGCTCAACATGTGGCAAGTGAGAAATGCTTTGGAATAATCTGTAGACCCCATTGTGGGAGGAAGAGGACCTCACCTGGGCATGTCGGACACACAGACTCAGCTCTGAGGGATGCAGCTGCTTCACAGATGGGCTTAATATAGTTAAAGAGAAGGATGAAGCTATGAATGACTTTATCCAGTTTACTTCTCTAAAAGTCCATTCCAAATATAAGTATTTTCATTTTTTTTTCAAGACTGTAGACTGTATTCCATGGTGTTCCTTCGTGAAAAAGGGGACATTCTGTTATTCTAGCCCCTCTTTTGGCCCCTCCCCAATTCAACTAAACATCTCTACCTTTATTTTTTATGACTAACCCAGTCCATCATCTTACCGATGCGAAATCAAAGGTCCAGATAAGACAAGTAACAATTCATATCAGAGTCAGAAATAAATGCAGGTCTTCTTGTTCTCTCCATTACCTCCAGTTCAGTGTGATATTTTCTTATAGATTTACCCATCAAAAATGTCAGTGTATTCAGACACAAATGAGTAGAAGGTACAGAGTAATGCCACATTTCCTGTTGAGGGATTGTGGCTGAGGGGTTGTGTTTTGATATGTGTGGGATCTCCTGATCCTATTGAAAATCATATGCTAGAATCACCACTGTATCTGTAGGAATGTGATTTATTTTCCTTTGGATTGCTAGCATCAATTTTGGACCTGGCATGGAATAGGTTCTTAGTAAATGGTTGTCTATGAAAGAATAAATGAATCTGTGGAAATCCCTAAAACCAGAGCTAGGGCATCGAACTTCTTTTAAGGGCAGTTCCGGTCTCAGCTGAGGTCTGATATTTCAGGTGGGCAGCAGGAACAGAGCCAAATTATACTGCTAGCAGGTCCCTGGAACTGATGTAAAGGAGTTGGGGTGGGGATGAAAATTAGACATAAGTTGCCATTAAGGCAAGTAATCATGCGATGTGATATATTTCTTCCTGAGACTGTAGCTTAAACCCCAATTACCTTCTTGTGACAAATGAACTCGCTGAGTAATTCGTTTTGACTGTTAGAGCTCAAACCTTCTGTGTTACCATCACATGGGGAAGGTGTATGACAAATTTCCAGATTTAATTTTAGTGCTTGGGAGCCCAAGTGGCACAATTACCAGATCAAGAGCGATGACAGAACACTAACACGAGGAGTTCATGCGAAGCTCAAACTTAGAGCCTTGCAAGCAATGTGTCTGACTGGTCCCAGGCACATAGACCTTAGGATTTTTTCTTCTCTGACTTTATCCTGGTCCCTGCTATTCAAAAGCTCTCAGAGTCATGCCGATTTTTATCTCCAGCATACCTCTTGAATGTCTCCCTTTCTTCCTTTCCCCACCATCTTTCACGTGACTGTCAAAGGCAGTAAACCTAATGATTAAGCATCAGGAAGGGTTCAGATCATGCCTTTGCCTTGTCCTCCCTATGTAACCTTAGCCAAGTTACTTAGGTGCTAGTGTAAGTTTGTCCTGAGTATTAAACATGATTATACAAATGAAAAGCATGACAGATAGTAAATGTACAGTGGATGGTAGTTTTTATATTAGCATTGGCATCACAATCTGGCTCCTAACTACTGTTCAATCCCTCTCCTATCCAGGGACCAGCAAACATTTTCTGTGAAAGGTCAGATAGCACAGAGGTCCTCAAATAATGTTGTTTCTTTCAATATTGTTTCCTTATAATAGTGATGAAAGGTTGTAGGAAAACTATTATTTATATCAAGTAGCCTATGGTAAAATTGGTTTCATTATACATCATTTTGCTTAAATTCATAGAACTTATTGATGATATTAAGTGAGGACTTAATGTAAATATTTTTGGCTTTATGGGTCATACAGTCTCTGTTGTAACAACTCAATTTCTGCCACAATTTAAGAAGTGGCTATAAATAATAAGTAAACAAATGAACGCAGCCGTGTTCCAATAAAGATTTATATCTAAACTCCAAAATTTGAATTTCATATAATTTTCACATTGTCATGAAATACTGTTCTTTTTATTTTTCTTTCCAACCATCTAAAAAATGTAAAAACCAGATAGGCAAAATGGGTGAAATTGGTAAAAAAGTAACCAAATGACTTGTATGCATGCATATGAGCATAACCAATGGACAAAGACAGTAGCGGGGGTGAGGGCATATGCTGGGGGTTGGGGTGGCTGGGGAGAGGTCAATGGGGGGGGGAGTAAAGGAGACTTATGTAATACTTTAAACAATAAAGAATTTTTTTAAAAAGTACAAACTCCAAGTTATAAAGTAAGTTCTGGGGATGTAATAGACAGCATGGTGATGATAGTTAACAAATATATTGCACATTTGAAAGTTGCTAAGAGGGTAAATCTTAAAAGTTCTCATTGCAAGAAAATAAATTCTGTAACTATGTGTGCTGACAGATGATAACTAGTGTTATTGGGGTGGTTATTTGGTAATAGATATAAATATCAAATCATGTTATACCTCAATTAAAACAATAAAATTGATTGATTGATTGATTGATTGATTAATTAATTAAAATGTAATTAATAAGACTTTATAAGTCTCTCCCTTAGCTTACAGACTAAAGAGATGGTGAGCCAGATTTGGTCTATGGGCTGTAGCTTATCGACCCTAATTCTGATCTATCATCTACTTGATGACCAGTTTAATCTCCTGGAAAAAACCCAGGGCTATGCCCTCAACATTTAAGTGTTTTCAGAGCCAGCCTGGAATGCTGCTATGACAGCAGCCCAGCTTCTCTAGAGCAAAGGAATCCATTTGCAGCTGGTGTCTGAAGATATTAGGAAATCCCTCCCCACCTGCTCTAATAACTGCTCCACCTGACCTACTCCGCTGTACCAAGGACTTTCCATCCTTAAACCTCATCACATCCTCACAAAAATCTTAAGATGAAACTATATCCTCATCTTTCCATCAAGGAAACTCATTCAGAGAGCTTATGTAACTGGCCCAAGATCACAGAGTTAGTACATGGTCGATCCAGGACTTGAACTTGAGCACCAAGAATGGGGAGTTTATCCTCTTACCCATTACATTACATTGAATATTTTTTATATGACAGCTGGTGACCTTCTGAGAGGAGCTTCTTCAATTGACAAAAATAAACGTTTCATTATGTGCATGAAGGCATATGTAATACCTTCCCTGAAGTTACATTTCCCCTTTCTGTCACACCCAGTGACAACAGGAGGAACATAAGATGCCTTATTTACAGTTGCAAAACCATACTGTTCCCTAATCCACACAGACAGTCTTGAAAGTGAGCCCAGATGGGTGAAATGCTGCTTTGGATGTATGCTAACCCACAGTGAAGATTTCCCATCTCCCTGCATTATCGTCATCAGAGGACTCGGTTTCGGCAGGAAAGGAAAAGCTGCTAAAATGAATAAGTTGCCTTGTTTTTCCAGCAGAGAGAGTTGAGACCGCATGAATGTAATGTGCCTTGACATGAAATGGCCAACTTCCTTTAACAAGACTAATTTGAGCTGAATCGGCACGTTGGTGGGGGAGTGTGAGGCCCTTGTACTTCTCTCCTCTGGACCTTGAGACTTCTGAGAAGATGGGTTTGGCAGAACATGCATAGAAGACAAAATGCCTGAGGCTGTCTGTCTTTGGCTCCCTGACCCTGAAAAGCAGGCAGTCGGGTGCTGTGGAAAGCTGCCCACTGACCAGAAATCATGTTCCCTCATTCTCCACTTGGATTTGCCCTTAACTTGCTGTGTGGTTTTGAGCAAGTTACCACAGCTCTCTGCTTTGTTTTCCTTGGCAATGAGATGGGTATCACCATCATTACATCTTTGACCTTCCACTTTGCAGAACAGGAGACCCTACTGCACAGGGGGTAAGAGTTCGAACTGTGAAGGCAGGTATTGGAGTTTGAATATTGGATCTATTACTCATTGCTAGGTGACCTGGAACCAACTATTTAGCCTCCTTGTGCCTTGGTTTCCTCATCTGCAAGATGGAAGAAGAAGAATATTTACTACACATGGTGTTGCAAAGATTTAATGACCTAATCTGCATGAAACCCTTACCATACTCCTTGGCATATGCTAAGCACACAATAAGTGACGATTGTAATCATTGTAGTCTTCTGTGAGGCTCTAATTAGTGAACAATAACTAACATGTGTATGGCCATTTATGTGCTGGGTCTTGTATAAACCAATGGCATTTAATCTTCATGAAAACTCTATGCAACCTTTTAGATATGTTTATTCCCAGTTCAGATTAGAAATCTAAGCATCAGAAGGGTGGCATAATTTGTCCCAGGCCATGCAAACTGTTCTTATATGCTGTTAACTTGAATAAAGAACTCTTTCCTGTGTTCTTTCTAGTTTGTAAATTGTAATCTTTTTTAATACGTGTAAAGAATGATTACTATCACTGAAGTAAGAATCAGGGATCTTTGGATTTCAACATTTTTTGGTGTCTGTACGTTTTCTTATAGTTGCTTTTATGTTAAGTTAGAAGTGTTTTGAGCCCTGGCTGGTGTTGCTCAGTTGGTTGGAGCATCATCCATACACTGAAAGGTGGTGGGTTTGATTCTGAGTCAGGGTACATACCCAGGTTGCAGGTTCAATCCCTGGTCGGGGCATATATAGGAGACCAATTGATGTTTCTCTCTCACATTGATCTCTCTCTCTCTCTCTCTCTCTCTCTCTTTCTATCTCTCTCTCTCTTAAACCAATTAAAAAGCATATCCTTGGGTGAGAATTTAAAAAGTGTTTTGAGGTATCTAACTAAATAAAAGTAAGGGTAGTGCTGTCCTAAGTGGACAAGGCATACCCCTGTTTGAGCTATGATTGGATCAAATGTATTACAGAGAAATATGAAAAGGAAGGACATAGTATGGATCTTCTGACTTCAATAGAGGATTATACAGCAAGACAGTAGGCTTACAGACCACACTGTTGTCTTCAGAGAGAAATTTCCAAATTCCTTCATTCTCCCTCTTTACCCTAGCTAGGCCTGAATCTGGAGGACTCAGCTCTGAGAATATGAGAGAACAGACACAGGAATAGCTGCTCATTGGTAGGAGGATTTAACTCAGGGAAAATACAATAAAAGCTTTTCTATAACATGGAGAGTTGTTTGGAAGGAAGAGAGAAACAAGGTGGGCAGTTGTGTTCTGATATTCTGCTCTCCAATCCAAAGCCAGAAGCTGCTTTGGGAAAATATGGGTGATATTGAGGGTAGAAGGCTGTTATCCCCATTCATTCCTTAGGGCTCTACAAAGAGAAAACCTTTTGGGCTGCCTACATGAATCTACAGTGGAGCACAATGTGGTCAGGTAGAGAGATGCCTAAGGGGAAGCCACATTGCTGATCATTAACTCAGCAGCCAGGGAACCCCACAACAGGCTGGAGGAAGAATAATTGATGGGCTGAAAGGACATAGAATCAGGGGTCTGAAACCAGTGGGAACTGAAGAGAGAGCAACCAGGCTTAGACTAGGTCAAGGGAGAGACCAGACTATGACTCACACCAACCAGAGTGATAGGAGGGCAAGCAGAATCAAACAATCAAAGGTCATGGCCTCAGAAACCAAAATGTGCAGTGATTACATATCTGATGATTCCCAACTCCCCTCTGTCTTCTCCAGGGCTTCTCAGCCGTGGCATCCCCATGTCCATCTGGACACCATACTAAGGGAGAAACAGAGGGAGGCAGAGACCATCTGCAAAATGGAACATTATCATTTTTTAAAAATCAGCGACACTGGGTAACACCAAAAATGGCTTACATTATTGCATTTGAATGAACAAACTGAACTGGACATTTAGTTTGACTCAGATTGTATTTTCTCTGTCAACCATCATGTAAAAGTTTGAGGGGAGCCCAGAATAGATTTAGAAAAAATTACATTTTATCTGGACACATGAATTCTGGAGTGAGTTTAGCATGTGTATATGTAAAAATACCTTATTTATTTAGCTCTTTACTATATTAAAGCACTTTAAGTATTGGTGATATTAAATTCTTACAATATTTCTGTGACTTTGCCAGAGCATGGATCATTTTTCCCACTGTACTGACTAAGAAACTGATGATTCAAGAAGGCAAATTATTTTTCCAGGATTATAGCTGTAAGTGATAAGGAAGGATTAGACTTGCATTTATATTCTGAATATGAAATCAGCATTTCCCTTAGTATGTCATTTATTGAAATACATATGTATATTATATATATCCAGGCATTATATTTCATGGATGATTCTATTTTGTAGAGTATAAAGAAAATAAAAAGTCAATTTGACTGGGTAAGTGGAAAAGCCTTTCAGGGTGTTTGCTCAGGATTCTGCCATATCAGAGTCCTAAGAGGAAAATGTAGGATACATTTATAATAATTATACTTCTTTGGTATTTATATCTTGCTATAATCTACCCTCTACCTGTGTATCCATTTCTATGCTTTTTATCTAGAAATCCCCTCCTTAGGGTTGCTTCCTCTGCATCCAAAGGAACTCCTTAATCCAGCACTTCCCAAAGCATGTTTGACAGAACACTAGCTCACTTGGATGTAAATAGGTATAACAAGGAAAATGAGATCCAATCGTCATTTAAGTTTGGAAAACACTGGATTTAGTAAATTAAATAGATGTCTTTGCCCACCAATTTTTCAGAACCTTCAATGTGGTAAATGACATTTATTTCTCCTAGAGGGAAATAAAATGTATTACATTTCCCACCTTATTTGGCCATGGGACCATTTTTGTCAGTGGTCTCCTGTATTACTTGTGTTCTGTAAAGCACATGTTAACACTGCCACCTTAATCAATAACTCTGATGGATGGGAGAGAGTCGAGCTATGACATGGGTCATTCCATTGACCATTAGGATTGATTAAGCTGACTGGATGGATGGATAGTTACATCCTGGCGCTACATGCCCCGGCAAACATGTGATCTTCCCATAAGGACCATTATTAGGTCAAGTGACTGTGGTCCCTTAAGGTCCTGATTTCTGCTTGAGCACTGCTTGCCATAATTTAGCTATCTATACCCATGAGTCACGATGGGAGGAAACCAGGTTAAAGTGAGAACTCTGCCATGGAAACTAATTTCATTCATTAAAGCAGCAAACATTTTTGAAGACCTACTAGGAGCCAGACATTGTGCTGTGTGCTAGAGATACAGATTATAAATAAAGCATAGTCACTGCTCTCCAAGGGCTTGCAATCTGGGAGGGGAGTGAAGGCTGGGAAATAACACATGCAGAGAATAAAATAATAACCTAATGTGGTGTTATGTAAGACTTATATGCATATATACAATGGAGGCATAGGGCAAGGACTGCCCTACTCTGACCAAAAGGGTCAGGGAAGACATTGAAGAAGAAGTAGTGCCAAAGCTAGGGCTTGTGACATGAGTAGTGTTTTTGTCTGACAAAAATGTAGAGCATCCCAAGAAGAGAGAAGAGCATGTACTCAAGCAGAGAGATCTGGCACTGTCACAATCGAGAAAGGTTACAACATGGATGAAATACAAAAATTGAAGGATGTGTTGAAGTAGCTGATAGAGAGGCAGCCAGGAGCCAGATCACGATGGACCTTGTGCCTCTACTAAAGAGTTTGGCTTTGCTGGCAATGTGGATCTGTCTGCTACCACCCAAGGCAGTTTTGATTTCCTCCTGCTCCACTGATGTTGACAGAAAGCTAGATTGTAATGGGAGCAACCAACCAGTAGCTAAAATCGCAGGTTCCTGGGGATGAGAGGAAATAGGATGCAGCCAGTCCTAGGTGGACCATCTTGCATTTGAAATACAGGCCAGAGGTTGGGTTTATGATTCAAGCAGGATCCAGTATCATGGAGCAAACTCAGTGAGGGATATCAGGACTCCAGCCTAGCACCAAAATGTAGGCAGTGCTCCAGTCTCGTCAGGGCATCCAAAACTAATCAGGACACCAAGATGGATGCTGAGCCCTATCATTAGGCAAACACTTTGTGGATTCAGAAACGGGCTGCTGGTTATGGGGCACTCTGAAGAACAGATGGTTCATTTCAGATGCCACTTCCTTTGGAAGCTGAGTGCTCTCGCTAATTGCCTAGTGATTTTCAATCATTTTCTCATTTAATTCTCACAACAACTTTAGAAGAGGGTTTCACTATTATTGTTTTATGGGAAAGGAAGCTGAGGTTTTGATGCATGGTGAAACTTACCCAGGTATTCACAGGAAGTTAGAAGTCAAACCCTGGTCTCTCTGTCTCTGAGTTATGGTACAGCTCAGCCACCGTGCTAACCTGCTTTTCTGCAGCCTCAGTCAGTGCTGGCCAAAGGATTGGTGGCCTGAGACTCTCTAGAAGTTTCGTGCTGTCAACAGCAGCACGGGACTAGAGCAAATCATGGCCTGTAATATCTATTGGCATTGTCACTCAAGATCCACTGTCTCTTCTTCATGGCCTTCTCCTCACTTCCATGCTCACCCTTTGGTTCAACATTCCTACAACACCTTCTTTTGAGGACTTCACTACATTATGAAAAAATTACCTCATTAATCGTCAGCCATTCCTGTGAGGCCACAGTCCCTTATTTCCAGGTATCCGAGGGAAGGTATGCCAAGGTCATAGATAAAATTTGTCACAAACCTGAAGACTCCAAGATCTGCACCTAGGAAGAATATCCTATTCATTTAATGTTTCTGCCTACTTAAGGCTGTGCACCCTATTTTATACATTAGGGCTCCTGCATAGACATTATAATTGAATCACTAAAATTGTATAATGAATTCATCAGCAAGTTCATGCCAAATGCCAACCTCTCATTTCAGATTGTGGGCCCAAAAGCCAACTGTAGGTAAGATGATTCCCCATTTGGAACTTTAGGTTCCTCATGTAAAAATTGATGAGATTAGCTTTGTAATCTTTAAAATCTTATTCAACAATGCAATTCATATTCACTTCACAGACAATGAAATTAAAGATCATGAGGTTAATAGTCCAGCTAAGAAATTTCAAAACTGGAATTCTAGCCATTTGGAAACCTGTTATTTTAAAAAATAAATTGTTAAAAAATATTTACTTAGACTATAAAAATAGTTACATATCTGATAAATCCAACATAATTTTGTGATGTTATTAATTCTTTACTGCATGTTAAACATTACTAGCACATAAAGAATATTTATTGAGCACCTATTAAGTGCAAGGCACTGTGCTGGAAGCTAGGAGTACATAAGTTTAAAAACAATCCCTGCTTGCCATTGTCTCTCTCATCTGGCCTGCTCCTCTCCTGAAGTGTATCTTCAATAAATCTCACTTTGGTTTACTTAAAAAAAAATCCCTGCTGTCTAGACGAGTATCAATTTATTGGAAAAGACAGATGCATAAAATAATCCAACAGGATGTGAAAGGAACTATAGGGAAAGCACAAATGAGATTTCACAAGAGCAGAGAGAAAAGAGTTCTTACCTGGGCCCATGTGTTTAAGAAAACTTGTAGCAAAGGTGACACCTCAGTCAGGAAGGGAGAGTTGAGTCAAGTTCATGAAATTGACTGATGACCATTTGTTCTTTGGCAGCTTATAGCAAAATGACATCCTAACTGTATTGTCACTGCTTTGGAGTCTAAAACATACTTCAGCAAATAGAGTCTTAGGATTTGTCCAGTGGAAGAAGAGCTGTAAAGGGATGATATGAAAGGACAAATAGAAAGAAAGGTCCTCAAAGATATAAGGTTGTGTACCTGGAAGGCCTGCTGCCATCTAGCAGTAAATATGACAGGCATAAATATAGGGTAGGGCAAAAGTAGGTCTACAGTTGTGGGTAGATGAATCACAGTTTATTCTCGTATTATTATTTATTAATTATTGCATTATTTTTTACACGAACAACTGTTAAACCTACTTTTGTCTGACCCTGTAAATGTGTCAGACAAGAACAAGGGGAAATAAAAGGAAAAGTCATTGAAAACAACAGGAACCTGCACATTGTCCAAGCTATTCACATAGCCTGGTGAGAAATTAGAATAATTTTAAGGGACAAAACCAAATTGATAAGGGAATGCCAAAATGAGAATAGAGGGGAAGAGAAGGGACAGAGATAAATAATATGTTTTGCAAGAACATGTCTAACAAATCATCAAAGGAGGGGTTGTTGGGGCCTCAGGAGCTTGCCCAGTGTAATTTATTGACAAGGAGAAGTAGACACTCCTTTAAAAAATTAATTATTTGCCTCGGTGATTGTTAACAGGAGAGATTTGGGAGATGAATGCTAGGCGTGAGCATAAATTCCATTCTAGAGGAGAGAGAGGAGCACTTGGAAGAAATAAAGGTGAATCCTGACAAGAAGAAGTTGATTAAGCATGCTCAGAGATTGAGAGAGTGGTCAAGCCCGAAGTGATTGATTGAGACTCGTGAAAGGCGCATTCTATGTTGGATGTCTGGGTATCCCTGGGCTTTCAGTGGTGAGGGGAAGATGAAGGTCAGGAGCCCAGGTCTCATGCACTCAATGAACTGCTCCCCTTTGGATGTGCAGGAGATGAGGATCAAGTATTTGCTGAAAACAAATTACATGCCGGGCACTGTGGTAGGTGCTTTACATTCATTATCGCATTGATTTCTCATCATACCCTGCAAGGTAGGTGTTATGATAAGAAAACTGAGGGTCAGAGAGGTTTAATCACTGTCCAAGTTAATATGGTAAGTAGCAGACTCAGGATTTGAACTCCAGTCTATCTGATTATAAAATCTATATGTTATTTTTGCTTCATACCAATGAAATAGTCACATCCTTATACAGTTACATAAAGAATAAATCAGACCTAGTAGCTGATGGGAACGCAAATAATGGTAGCTCACAAAGTAAATAAGAATAGCAAGAGCTTTAGAGGAAGAGAGGGTATATGTAAACAGATCATAATACCTTTCTGAAAGGGCTGTTGTGAGAAACAAGATAATCAATGTCAAGTTCTACATAGGGCCTGTGGCATAGTGAGATTTTAAAAATTCCCAGAAAATTTTAGTACAAAAATACAGGACCTTCTTTTGTACTAGATGCTTCATATGATATTTTTTTCTGTATGTTTTTTATAAGTTTGACCATCCTTAATAGGTTATAAGCTACTTGAGGGTAGATATTTGCCTAATTAATCTCTATTTTTCACAAGACTTTGCAAGATGACTGCAGATCAGTATTATGTAGAATAAAAATGGTATACCTCTCTTTACATTACTATCATCATTAATATTGTTATCTTTATTGTTCCTAATAGCACATATAATATGCTATAAATACACACATAAGTATATGTATGGATGCATCTGTGAGTGTGTGTAACATAGTGTACCAGGTGCTTTATAAAGATATATAACCAATTTATTAAGGAATCTAAACTCAGTGATGTATAAAGTGATATTTCCCTCTATTCACTGCTTATAAGTTACTTATAAAATCTCCTTTTCTCATTTCTTAATGACATATTGGGCAGAATTCATAACCTTCACAGCATTTTCTGGTATTGAATGCTCATCCAATGCACAGCTCTATTCTCATACCGGTTTCCTATGAGCCCCACCTCAGTGCTATCAGAATTGTGGTTTAGGGGACATGCTGGAGAAAGACATTCGGGGCTGGCTCTCAGATACATCTCCCTCCCTTTCCAGTGCTCAGCTCTGATGTTGGGGGCTGGAGGAGCAAACATTAATTTCTTACTGGCCCTTAATAGTAGCCGTTCCCTACTGGTTGGTTGTTGCTGATTCCCTGGGAACCCTCACGGTCCCTCAGCACCTCCTGTATATTTGGGGTTCTGAGAGGGCCCAATGCAGTAGACTGAGCACTGTTTGACCTGCATGGCATGCCCTGGCAGGCTGCACCAAAGCCTCTTGCTATTGGGACCCCTTGCCTGGTGAGAAATCTTCTTAGTCAGCAATCAAGACAATGTCCATGACCTTTGACCCACAGGAAATCATTCATCCTTGCCATATCTAATCATAAGAGTAAGGGATGATTTAAGGGCCTTTCTTTTCTCTACCATTGCTCCCCAATTTTCTTTTCCTTCTTCTCACATGGTCAAAGGGAGCAGCCCAGTGGGTCTGCTGTACAATTAGCCATCTAAACAGAAAAATTCCAGTCTTCTCCCTTGCAGGCACCCATCTCTTTGAAGGATGTTCTTGCCACATTCTCTGCCTTGCTTGGGGACAGGCAGGTGGTGGCTCAGGGAGGTGAAGGAAAAGCTTCAGAGTCAAGTTCTACCCTCTCCAGTGACCTCTAGTGACTCCTTTCTTAGCTCTCTCCGGATTTTTGTTTTGCTTTGTCATAGTGTAGGAGGGAGAAGGTGGTAATGGTTGGGGAAGGAGGGAAGATGGCAAAGTCAGTGCTGCTGCTTTGTCCTAAGTCTGAAAGGAAATGCCTGGTCTCACTTGTTCATGTCAGTCTTTGGACACAGATTCTTTTGTCTCAGGTTTGGATTTCACCTGCCAATTCTGAAGCAAAATGAAGAGTCTCAATCAACATCTGGTTATACATACTTACAACATACATGTGTGAGCCCTATGGAGTAAAATTTACCATCCTCCTCTCAGTGAAGAAATCTGACTCAGAGAAGATAATGTAGGCTGTCTCTAGTTACACAGTTTTAAATGGCAGAGTTGACATTCAAATTAGATTTGCATGACCCGAAGTCCACCCACAGGACCAAAGAAATGCTCTCTTAATCAGGGGTGGGAAATAGAGGTGGGGAGCATGGGTGGTGGGGAGACACAGGGAGCCTTTCCTGCATAATCAGAGAGAAGAGTAGGAAGAACCATGAGGCAGCCAGAGAGACTAGCTTTCGACCAGGCTGTAGCTAGACGCCACTAGACAGTGGCAATGAGGGGATGGAACTCCCCAGGACACAGCCTTAGAGGGCTGCAGGGGACAAGGCAAAGCCCCCAGGTGACTGCATCTGGTGGCATTATTGGCTGAATGGAGAAGGCCCAAGGGACCAGCATAGGAGACCAATGTGTTTGTCTCCAAATAGCCTATAGCAAGAGAGCCTATTCCGATTCCATGTACTGAGCATCTCCCCTATTATTTAGGACAGTGGTTCTCAAAGTAGGGTCCCCCAACTAGCAATATCCACATCACCTGGAGATTTGTTAGAAATTCAAAGTCTCACCTGCTCCCACTCCTCAGACCTCAGACAAAATCAGAAAGTCTGGGGGTGAAGCAACCTGTTTCAACAAGCTCTCTAGGTGCTTCTGTTTGTTTCTTAGATTTAAGTCAGGTTTCCTGGGGTATAATTTGCATGCAGAAAGCGATGTGCC
The DNA here is from genome assembly GCF_027574615.1 of Eptesicus fuscus. Lineage (NCBI taxonomy): Eukaryota > Metazoa > Chordata > Mammalia > Chiroptera > Vespertilionidae > Eptesicus > Eptesicus fuscus. The sequence goes on along the minus strand of NC_072481.1, from coordinate 39,736,172 downwards.
CTTATTGGATATAAAGTTTGAATAGTTATGACACATAGGTACAGTTATGTGACTAGCACCAAAATCAATATGTAGCCCTGGTTGTTGGGTCTCAGTGGTTGTAGCTTCGGCCTGTGAACCAAAGGGTCTTGGGTTTGATTTCTGGTCAAGGGCATGTACCTTGTTTTCAGGTTCAATCCTCAGCCTTGTGAAGAGGGTGGCCGACCAGTTGATATGTCTCTCTCACATCAATGTTTCTCTCTCTCTTTTTCTCTCTCCGCCCTCCCTCCCTCCCTTCCATTCTCTCTAAAAATCAATGTAAAAAATATCCTTGGGTGAGAATTTAAAAAAGAAAATCAATATGTAGACTATTTCTATCACCCACAGAGATCCTTCATACTCTTGTGTCCTCAGTACTCTCTCCACCTAATCTCTGTCAGCCACTCATCTGATTTCTGTCCCTACAGTTTTGCCCTTTGTAAAGTGTAAGTATCCATGTTGTTACACACAAGCAGTTGGCTCATTCTTATTGCTGAGTGGTATTCCATCATATAAAAGACCCCATTGTTGTTGTTGTTTTTTTAAATTCATCTCCCAGGTGATAGATGTGTGTTATTTCTACTTAAAGTTACTATAAATATTCATGTCCAAGTCTTTGTGTGGACATATGTTTTCATCTCCCTTTGGTAATTACCTATGGCAGGATTGTTGGGTCATCAGTTAAATATATATTTAGCTTTATAAGAAGCTGCTTAACATGTTTTCCAAAGTGACTGTAACATTTGCTTCCCACAAAATATATATGAGAATATCACTTGCTCCATAGTCTGTCCATCACTTGATATTATTATTGTTAGTTTTGTTGTTGTTAACTTAGCCATTCTAGTAGATGACAGGTGGTATCTAAACGTGGTTTAATTATTATTTCTCTAATGACAAATGATGCTGAGCATTTTTTCATATGCTTATTTGCCATTGACATATCTTCTCTGATAAAGTGTTTATTTCTATCTTTTCCCATTTTGAAAATTGTATTGCCTACTTATTACTGAACTAGAGTCCCGGTGCACGAAATTCATGCTTGCACCCGCTCCATTCTGGGACCCCTTGGGGGATGTCCTACATCCGCTCCAATCTGGGACCCCTCAGGGGATGTCCAACTGCTGGTTTAGGCCCGATCCCACAAACGGGCAGTGGGACATCCCTCTCACAATCCAGGACTGCTGGCTCCCAACCGTTCGCCTGCCTGCCTGCCAGCCAGATCACCACCTAACCACTCCTCTGCCAGCCTGATCGATGCCTAACTACTTCCCTGCCAGCCCGATTGCCCCCAACTGCCCCCCCCCCGCCCCGCCAGCCTGCTCACTCCTAACTGCACTCCTCTTCTGGCCTGATGGCCCCTAACTGCCTCTGCCTCAGCCCCGCCACCGTGGCTTTGTCTGGAAGGACATTCGGAAGGTCTCCTGGAAGGTCTCCCGGTCTAATTAGCATATTACCTTTTTATTAGTATAGATGGTAAGAAGTCTGTGTATTCTGGATATAGATCCTTTAAAAGATATGTGTTTTGCAAATATTTTCTCCCACCTTGTGGTTTGTCTTTTATAGTCTTCATAGTTTTGTGGGTATTTTTTTAAGAACTGAAGTTTTTAATTTTAATGAAGTTCAATTTATCATTTTTTAAAAATTTATGGTTCATGTGTTTTGTGTCCTATATGAGTATTTTTTCCTAATCCCACATTCCAAAGATTCTGTCCTCTGTTTTCTTCTAGAAGTTTTATAATTTTATATTTTTTATGTAGGTCTATAATTCATTTTCTTATGTGGTGTGAGGATTTTGTGTTTGTTGCTGTTGTTTTGTTTTTGCATAAGTGAATATAATTGTTCTGGCACTGTTTATTGAAAAGATTATCCTTTCTCCATTAAATTACCATTGTACCCTATCAAAAATGAATTAGCTATATATGTGCTGGCCTATATTTGGCCTCTCCATTCTGTGCCATTGATGTATTTGTCTATCCTAATAATAATACCACCCTGTCTTGATTACTGTAGCTCTATAGTAAGTCCTGAAATAAGATAGGCTAAGTCTTCCAACTATGTTCTTCTTCTTCAAAATCGCTTTAGCCAGTCTAGTTCTTTATGTTTTTATATACATTTTATAATTAGCCTGCCAATTCCTTTTAAAAAGTTCCCACTGGAATTTTTATTGAAATTGCATTGAATCTATAGATTAATTTGGGGATAATTGATTTGTTAATAATATTGAATTTTCAAATTCATTTTCCCCATTTATTTATTTATTTATTTTTAATTCTCTCATCAATTATTTTTATGGTGGCAGCACACAAAATTGAATTAGTTAGATTTATCCAAAAGTGTTTCATGTTTGTTTTTTTAATGCTATTGTGGAAGATTCACTATTAAGAAAGACAGTACTGGTATTTTATCCACATGTTTCCCCCAGACTCCAGCCAGTTCTGACAGTAGTTGAGGTGAGGGTTGTGCTACCAGGCTGAGCTACATCTGATAACTGGGATTACCAATTAGGAGAAGCATCAGAGTGTAATTTTAAGAGCCCAGATTCCAGAGTCAAGTTGCCTGGGTTTGAAGCCTCACTCTACCACTTACTAGCATTTTCTAGGGTTCAGTTTCTTCATCTATAACATGGGCCCATATTGTACATCTCATGTAAAAATAGCTAAGTATCCTTGGACGAGCTAGTTTCCAAAAGCCTTGATCTCCACATGTATTAGTTAGGAATAATGATAGCATTAATAGAATTGTGTTAAAAGTTAAATTAAAATAAAGCTTCAGCAGCACAGAGACAGTGCCTAGCACATAATATGCCCTTATTAGTATCAGCTGTTAATAATATCTATATTAATACAGTATCTGACATATATTGACATTAACCAAATGACTATTTAAAAAATAGAGTACCTTCTGAACAATGAATACTAGTGTTGCAGAAAACTTTAGAGGACATTAAAAAATTGTAGAAGTGGCTGTTAGAATATTTACATGACGGCCAGACTGACTTATTGAATACTGATTGTTTCTGACCATTCTTGACAAGTGGTTTTCTTTGGTTGTCCACAGAACTACCCCTCACCTTACACTGTCACTACTCAATGCAGATGGTAACTAGAATCAATCTACTTATTGTAATGACTTCTAGTTACATACGCCCAATTACCACTATCATTAAGCAAGCAGTAGCTGCCAATATTGCGTAGCGATGTAACTTCACGTGTTCAATGCATTCGCTCCAAAGCATGACCTTCTTACCTGAAAAAATTAAAAAGCACCCAAGATAATATTTTTTTGTCTTTAATTCTTCTCCTATTTTATTAAAAAAAATTTGGCCAACTTATTAATGTTGGGGGAGAGAGATAGGTAGGTTCTAGAAGATATAAGTACCAATGGGCATTTTAGGTTATGGCATGCTTTTGGTATAAATGGTAGCATAATCTCTAGGGAAATTAGCAAGTTTGATGCTGTAAGCATCCTGGATAATATGGGAAATCATACATCACCAATATATAACAGGAAACAGTACATCAATATTTAAGCCACAGGTTTTTTGTTTGTTTTTTATCTTTATTGTTGAGAGTCCCCTATCACCCGCCTCCACCCACCCCAGGCCTTCACCGCCCTATTGTCTGTGTCCATGGGTAGTGCATATGTCTAGCTCTACAATGAAATTTATAAAGCTATGACTCTTTGGCCTAGTCAGCTGTCCTCTCCCTTCATGTTCTTTGTCTATAAAATATGGGCCCAGTGTAATGAGGTTGATTGGAGCTTAATGATACTGATTTTATCTTCTGGTTTTAAGATGATTCTTTGCCTTCAAGCTTATTGCCTTCTAGATGGAAGAAAAGGGGTCGACATGAAAAGGCAAATATTTATCCTAGACACTATTTGACTAACAGTGAGATTAGTAACCTCCAAGGTAGTAAACATCTACATTATAGGGCTTATGAATTAAATTAACACTGCAGAATGTTTTCTCATCTGTAAAATAGGTTTAATTAGAATTGCTTTGCAGTGTGTAAAATTAGTGAGTTAATGTTTTTCAAACTCCTAGAATATTGAAAGTATACTAAAAGCTAGTTGCTTTTCCCTATGGACCTATTGTCTATTTAAATTTCCCAGGATTTTGTATCTTGACATAATCAAGAAAACTGTGCCCTGAAGACACTTAGATCATAAATCAGCCCAGAAATGTAAAAGATCAAAATTAGTTGTACTATCTTCAAGAGACCAAATTGCCCATTATGTTTAACATAATCAATTTGCCCAATTTAACCAGCACCAAATCATCTACTGCACTTTTTCTTTCTAAATTCTTTTAACCAAAATCCAATAATCCAGCTTGATAATGATTCCATATCGGGATCTGGTAAAATGTTTAGGAATCCTATTGGCTTGTACTTAAATCTCATCTCTGCTGTTTGCACAATGTATGATTTAGGTAACAGTCTTATTTTCTGGGATCCTGTTTCTCCATCTGTAAAATGGGAATGTACTCACGTTATATTTTTGAGGTTAGATTTTACCCAAATGCAAGGCATAAAATAGCTATCACCAAGTAAAGCCTGCTGTTAGGTTTGCTTCACACCCCAGTGAAATGGCAGTGGAGCTTCTGAAAGTTGCTTCCTTATCATATCTCATTCCTTTGTCTATAATATTGGATTCTTCAAATAGCTTAAATGGCAGTAGTACAAATGAACACCTTGTTTTAATCCCAACCATAGAGAATGGTCCTATCCAGATGATAGGAAATTATTCAATTGTAACAATAATTTAAAAGTATGAGATATATAATGAGAAAATTTGAAAAAGGTAATTAGGCATCAAAAATGTATATATAATATTATCCTAAATATATAAAATATGCGTAGAAAGAGATATGCAGATTTAAAGTAGATAGTAGTGGGAATATGATAATTTTTTTTCTATTTCTACATTTCAAAATGTGCCAATTCTTATACCTTTTAAAATATGGGTAATTTTTTCCCTTTCTATACTTTCCATTTTTCAAACTTTTCTATTTTTTAAATAATTAACACATATTAAATATAGGATAAGATAGAAAAACATATCTATTTGACTGCAAAGTAAAGAATAAATCTGTATACATTAATTGTTAAAGGAGATTCAAGCTTAGTGAAGAATTCCTAAGACAATGCCCCTCTGACAGGACTGTGCTACTTAAACAGTCTTAGTTTGATGAATATTTATCAAATTTTCTCATAATCTATTTCAATAATTTTTCTTGCTTTCCACTTTTGCCTCCTCCTTGGCATAACTGTATATTTAATTTAAGTGCCTATGCTGTGTACAGTTAAGAATGGCACAGGAGAGCAACCTGTTAAAAATGCATGAGAAATATAATTGGCCTGCTATTGACGCAGCATGTGTCCGTATGTGTGTGTGTGTCTGTGTGTGTCTGTGTGTGTGTGTGTGTCTGTGTGTGTGTGTGTGTGTGTGTGTGTGTGTGTATTTTTTTAATGGAAACTCTACATGTTCAGAGTCCCAATGTTTCAAGTTCTAGTTCTTGTAAAAGGATACTCAATTCGGAGCCTTTAAAGTATAATCTGGCTGTGCCCATTCCTCCAGCCTAAAATCCACTTAATTAGATAGGACTTTTTTCTTTTATAATTTAAAACCTCATTCTCTTATCTCAGGATGAATCATTGGTCAGCAAGGTGAAGAGATCAGAACTGTCAGAAGAAGAATAGAAACAGCTTCTGTGGTCTCAGACCTCTCTGTTGTTTTTTTAATCCTCACCCAATGATCTTTTTTCCATTGATTTCTAGAGAGAGTGGAAGGGAGGAAGGGAGAGGGGAAGAGAGAGAAATATTGACATGAGAGAGACTCACCAATTGGTTGCCTCCTGCATGTGCCCTTACCGGGCCTGAGGAACCTGAAACCTAGCTACATGCCCTTGACTGGGAGTGGAACCCAAGACCCTTGGGTCCGAAGGCTGATGCTCTAATCAGCCTGAGCACACTGGCCAGGGCAGACCGCTCTCTTCTTGATGGAGAATGGCACACATCATAGGTAAACTAGAGAGGGAAGGTGTGATGGGGAAGCTGTCTCTGGATAGAAAGTTTTCAGACTTAGCATCAATTTTTAACCCATGGAAGATTTTCCTTTGTTCTGCTCAGTAACAGTGAAGAAACAGCCACAGTTACTGGGCCCATGTCTGACTTCTCAACAAGGTTTTGAGATTCAGGCAGGCAAGGGAAATCTTATCTATTTTCCCCCAAAATAGATGGCATATAGTATCTACTAAATCAATATTAGTAAAATTAATTTAAATTTTATCAAACAGACCTTTAAAATTGTAACACTTAAGAATTTTCATAAAGAATATGGAATGATTCTGAAAAACCAGAAAATCAGATTTTATCATCACCCCTCTGCTTACAGATCAAAACAATCAAATGCCTTTGATGGCTTTCCATGGCACTTAACCCCTAACTTTGACCTCTAAGGCACATGTGAAATGGTTCCTCCCTATGTATCTCTCCAGGTTTATCTTGAACCACTGATCTCTTTTACTTGTGCCCGTCAGGCTGGCCCTTCAGTTCATGATAAATGTGCTCATTCTCACCACAGAGCTTTTGTTATGGCTGATCCCTCTGCCTGGAATACTTTGCATTCTCATTGCTTACCTGTCCTTCTTGCTCAGGTCTTAACTCCAGGGCTTCTCAGAGAAGACTTTCCTAGTAGACAGCTGTAACATTGTTTTCCTCAGTCATTCTCTGATTACATCACTCTTTTCTTTTCTCCATAGACTTTTTTACTATCTGAAATAGCTTCTTTATTTGTTTGTTTCCATATATGTCCTTATTAGAAGGTAAACTCAATGCAGATGCGGGTGAGGGAGGTAGGAGGCGGCTTTTGTGGCCTTTACTATGGATTCCCCACCCCTTGGAGAATACTGTGGGGAGGGAGGGATGGAGAGTGGAAGGAAGGAACTTAGATCAGGCAGTCCTTACTACTGTCCTGTGTAGTAGGATCCCTAATCTCAAATTTACAGATGAGTAAACTGAGGTCAGGAGAAATTATTTATCTATGTAGTGATCATAGCTAGTGAATGGAAGAACTGGGATTCTAAAGACAATTCTTTTTAATTTAAGCAGGGCTCTTTTAGTTATCTTAAAAGATAGTCTGGAACTTCTATTTTAATCATGTTAGAATAACTGTTATCAGACTTGCCTTTACACTGTTAACTAGAAAACTGGCAGTTTGGGAATGTGATTCCTGAGAAAAAGAAAACAACTGAGGTAAAAACTACACTGGCTTTTACTTTCCCGGAGGCACTAGCTGGATTATAGCAGAGGGAGGAAGAAATCAAGCATTCTGTGGCACACTCATGAGTTGATAAAATGATCAGAGTTCAGAGAGACTGAGGCATCTGAAAGTAGCAAGACAAGGTTTTAGAGAAGAGGTTGAGGAGTGGGGGAGGCTATGGGGGGAGAGAGAACTCCTGAAACATGCATTTGTGTCCTCATGAGTCTGATTCTGAATAATAACATGTGGATGCATAAGGTAAAACTATACTTAGTTAGACAAGGGACTATTAGGGAGTATTAAGTCTAACAATTCCCAGAGCTCACAAAAGAGTTTGTGTTCTGAACAGCAAGAGTAAAGAGATTTCAACAAACATCCAAGTAGGGTCACACCTTAGTGATTGGGCAAACCTAGTTGTAAAGTAAAAGCGAATCTAGACTTGCCATAAAAAAGTAAAAGAACAAGCCTTGAAATGATCAAGCTGATCCAAAAATAACAGCTGAAACAAATGTCAACACTCTTTAAAGAAAGACAGAAAATCTGGAAAGTAAATAACAAAATATATATAATGGCCAGTATTCCAAAAGAAAAAGTAATTACAAACCATGTGAAGAAGTAGGAAAGTGTAACCTACAATTAAGAAGAATAAAGGTAGTAAATAGGGATAGACCTAAACATGACAGACATGATGGAATCAGTAAACAAGGTTATAAAATCCTATATAATAAAACCCTAATATGCAAATCAGCTGAACAGCTGAACAACCAGTCGCTATGATGCACACTGACCACCAGGGGCCAGATACTCAACGCAGGAGCTACCTCCTGGTGGTCAGAGTGCCACTCAGCCAGAAGCTGGGCTCACAGTTGGCAAGCGCAGTGGCAGGGAGCGGGCCTAACGTGGCCAACATTTCCCAAGGGGTCCCAGACTGCAAAAGGGTGCAGGCCAGGCTGAGGGACCCTCCTGAGTGCACAAGTTTTGTGCACCAGGCCTCTAGTAGCTATTATAAATATGCAATATGAAATATTGAGAAAAAAAGTGAACTTTATAAAAAAAGACTCAGAGAACTTCTGGAGTTGAAAAAACATAATATCTGAAATTTAATACATGAAAGAGCTTAACAGCAGATTAAATACTGAAAATAAATAAGAAGAGAATTTGAAGACATATCAATAAAAATAATACAAAAGAGAAAAAAGCACAAGAGAAAACAAAGTTTAAATTTTTCTTAGTAGGAGTGGCAGTGTGGCAATAGTCAATAATTTAACATATATGCAGTTGGAACCTCAGAAGAAGAGAAAGAGCAGAAAAATTATTTGAAGAAATAACAAATGAAAAAATTTAACTATAAACCCACAGATTAAAGAAGCTAAATAAAAAACAATCAGGATAAACAAAAATAGAACTCTGCTAGCGCACATCACAATCAAATTTCTAAGAACTGATAATAAAATAGATATGTTAAAAGAAACACCAGCAAAAGGGCTAATTAACTATAGAGGAACAAAAGTACAAAATTCCACTGATTTCTCCTCAAGAAGAATGAAATCCAGAACATAATGGAACATCTTTAACACACTTAAAACAAAACAAAACACATCAACCTATAATTCTATAGCCATGGAAATACACTTCAAAAATTAAGGCAGTATTGAGAGTTTTTCAGAAAGACAGAAGTTCAGAAAATATATTGCCAGAAGATCTGAACATAAGTAGCACGGAAGGAAATGTTTTAGACAAAAGGAAAATTTTATCAGATGGAAACTTGGACACAAAGTAAGATAACCAGAAATGGTAAATAACAGTGACAGTTTTTCCCATATAAAATTTTTCATTAAAAGATAATACACTTTTAAAGCTACAATAACAATAACATATTTTGGAATTTGCAACATATCTAGAAGTAAAACATATGACAACAATATTAAAACAAATGGAAGGGGAAATGGAAATGTACTGTTGTAATATTCTCACATTTCATGTGAAATGGTAATCTGAAGTTACACCATGATAGGTTAAAGGCATTTATTTCAAACCCTATAACATCAACTAAAATAAATAAGTAACCAGAGATAAAATGGAATATAGAAAGATGCTGAATCCAAGAGAAAAGGAGAAAATACAGAACAAAGAACAGATGAAAACAAATACCATGGCGACTTTATTCAAACATATTGATAACCACATTAAATATAACTAGTATAAACATGCAAATGAAAAGGCAGAATATCACATTGGATTAAAAGCAAGACCTAGCTATATGTTGTATACAAGAGCAAAAATTAGAGAATTAGAAAATAAACAATAAAGGAAAATCCATTAAACCAAAAGCTGATTTGGGGGAAAGGTCAATACAATTTCAATAAACATTGAACTAAACTATTCAAGAAAAATTGGAAAGGTATAAATTTCTATATTAATAAGGAAAGAGGAGACATTGCTATAGATACTACAAATTAAAAAGTCAATAAAATATTATGGACAGCTTTATACCAATAAATTCAAGAACTTAGATACATGGGCAAGTTTCTTATAATTTAAAAATTAACTAAATTTATAGAAGAAGAAATGGAACTTGAATGAAATTGAAACTTAAATATTACATACATTTAATTGACTTTCTTCCAAGTGAAACTCCAGACCCAGAGGGCCTCACTAGCAAATTCTATCAAACATTTAAGGAAGATAATACCATTCTTACATGAAATTGTCCCAAATTTAGAGAAGGCTGGCATTATTCTGAAACCAAACAATAAATGAAAAGAACAATGTATCATAGCCAAGTGAAGTTTATCTCCAGAAACAAGGCTGTTTTATATTTTGAAAATTAATCAATATAGTTCATGATACAAAAGAATGAAAATAAAGGATAAAAACCATATGATCATATCCATAGAGGCAAGAGAAGCATTTGACAAAATTCAATACTCATCATATATAATAAAAGCCTAATATGCTGTGTCCGGTCATCTGGTCTTCTGTTCAACCAATCTAAGCATAATATGCTAATGATATGCTAAGGCCACTCAACTGCTCACTATGACATGCATTGACCACCAGGGGGCAGATGCTCTGACCAGTAGGTTAGCTTGCTGCTGGGGTCCGGCCGATCTGGACTGAATGAGATGGGCCAGACATGCCCTGGAACCCTCCTGTGGTCCCTCCCCAGCTGGCCAACCTCCCGCATCCCTCCCTGGCCCCAATCGTGTACTGGTGGGGTCCCTCGGCCTGGTCTGTGCCCTCTCATAATTCGGGACCCCTTAGGGGATATTGGAGAGCCAGTTTCAGCCCGATCCTGCAGGCCAGTCCGAGGAACCCCACTGGTGCACGAATTCATGCACCAGGCCTCTAGTTTGTAATAAAACTCTCAGAAAACTAAGAAGAGAACAGAATATACTCAAGCTGATAGGAGGCATCTATGAAAAGCCAGAGCTAATGTCTTACTTAATGGGGAAAGCCTGACACCTTCCCTAAGATCAAGATCACACTCATCACTTCTTTCAACACTGTACTGTAAGTACTGTAAGTGCTAGTTAAAGTAAGAAAATGAAATAAAAGACAAGAGATGGGAAATAGAATTTTTTTAATGTCCACAAATGTAGAAAAATCTTAAGCACTATATGAAAAAGCTACCAGAATTAAGATGTGAATTTAGAAAGGTTGCAGGATACAAATACCATATACAAAAATTAATTGTATTTCCACCTACCAGCAATAAATAATGAAATGGATTTTTTGATACCATAGAAATAAATTTAATTACAGAAGTGAAGTGTCAGGCTGAGGTTATGGAAACTACAAAGCATTCCTGAAAGAAATATTAAGAGTTAAAGGGATTTCACATGTTGCTGGATTAGAAAACTCATATTTTTAATATTTTTATTCTTCCCAAATTGACTCATTGATCCAATGCAATCCCAGTGAAAATCACAACAGGCTTTTTATTCCCCTCAAATTGACAAACTGGATTCTAAAATGTATATGCAAATGCAAAAGGCCTAGAATAGCCAAAACAACTTTGGAAAATATGAATAAAGTTGGAGAATTTATAATACTTTATTTCAAGACAAATAATAAAACTGTAGTAATTAACACAGGATAGAGTTGATATAATCATATCATTCAATGGAACAGTACAGAGATTCCAGAAATAGACCCCACACATACATGTTCAATTGATTTCCAACAGTTTCAAAAAAATTCAATGGAGGAAAACACTGTCTTTTTACCAAAGTGTGTCAGAATAACTGACTACTCATATGGAGAAAAAAAGTACTAAATTTTGATCTCATAACACACACTAAATTCACTTGATATGGTAATAGACCCAAGTGGAATGCCTGAAACTATAAAACTTCTAAAAAAAACAAAAACATTTATGCAAATATTCTTAACCTTGGAGTGGATGTGCATTTTTTAGGACACAAAACATGAGATATAAAAGAAAAGATAGATCAAGTTTATTTAACCAAAATTAAAAATGTTCCTCTTGACAAGCACTGTTAAAATAGAAAACAATTTTTAGAGTGTGAGGAGCTATTTATAAAGTATATATCAGACTAATGTGTGCATTATGTATACAACTCAATAACAAGAAGATAATGCCATTTAAAAAAAGGCAGAAGATTTGAACATTGGCTTCACAAAAGAAGATATGCAATTGGCCAATCAGTACATGAAAATGTGCCATATTTGTTCTCTAGGACTATAAGTACCGTAAACTGGGTGACTGAAAACAGCAGAAACTTATTCTCCAGGTCCAGAGGCTAGAAGTCTGAAATCCAGGTGTCAGCAGGACTGTGCTTCTTCTGAAGGCTCTAGGGAAGGATCTGTTCCATGCCGCTCTCCTAGCTTCTGGTGTTGCTGGCAATCATAAATTCGTAGATGCATCACTCCAATTTCTGCCTCTGTCTTCACATAGCATTCTCCTCTGGGTAGGCCGTCCTGTTTCTATCTACATGACCTTCTTCTTCTAAGGACATCAGCCATTGAATTTAGGACCCCCCATAACCAGTTTGACCTAATCTTGATTATATCTGCAAAGACCCTCTTACTAAATATGATCACATTCACAAGTACTGGGGTTAAGACTTCACCATATATTTTGTGGGGACACAATTCAACCCACAGGAGATGCCCAACATCATCAGGAAATTGTAAATTAACACAACAATGAGAATGCCTGCTAGACTAACTAAAAATAATTTTAAATCTGACAATACTAAGTGTTGACAACAAAGTAGAGCAAATAGAATTCTCATACATTACTGGTGGCTGGTAAAATGATACAACCATTTTGGAAAACAGCCAGTTTTTATAGTTAAACACATGATCACCCTCAGCCCAGCAATTCCATCCCCAGATATTCACCTAAAAGAAATGGAAACATATATCCATACAGAGGCCTACACTTAAATGTTCATAACAGTTTTATTCACAATAATCCAAACTTGAAAACATCCCCATTGTCCACTGACAACTGCATGAATAAATTGTGTTAAGTCCATACAATCAAATAACCAACAATAGCCCCGCAGATGTGGCTCAGTGGTTGAGCATCAACCTATGAGCCAGGTGGTCATGGTTCAATTCCTGGTCAGGGCACATGCCCAAGTTGTGGGCTTGATCCCCAGTAGCGGGTGTGCAGGAGGCAGCTAACAAATAATTCTCATCATTGATGTTTCTATCTCTCCCTCCCTTCCTCTCTGAAATCAATAAACAAAATACCAACAATAAAAAAGGAATGAACTATTGGTCCATACAGTAGCTTGGATGCATCTCAAAATTAGTATGATGAGTTCAAGAAGTTAGAGACCAAACCTTACACACAGAATGATTACATTTATGTGGATTTCTAGAATAGAGAAAAGATTCTGTAATGACAGGAATTAGATCAGTGCTTTCCTTGGGTGGGGAGTGGAGAAGGGAGATTCACCGAAGCCCATTGTGATGGAAATGTTCTGAATCTTGATTGCATGTGGTTGCAAGTGTATAGGTTTGCATATAAGGAGTATATGCATACATAATAATCATACATAAAATAGGTTCATTTTATTTCATGAAAATTATGCATCATTAAAGCTGATTTTTAAAATATAACCACCTATCACTGGAGTAAAACTGCTCTGGGAGAGCTGCTCTTCCCTAACTCTCACCTAAGCCAGGCAGAATGGAACTAAATGGTGGAACAACCACTGACATCCCGTGCCCAGTCCTGCCAGGATGGTCAATCAGAGCACTTTCCTGTTGGGAGATGTTAGGACCTATGACATAGTGTTAATGTTTGTGTTTAACATTATTTTTTTCAGTGGTTGCTAATTATTCTATTTAACTTATGTGGACAATTACACCATTTTCTGAATTTTGCTGGTCTTATAGCTTTTATAAATTACAAACCCCTAATATAAACTTGATTGCGGTATAGTGGAAAGAGCTGGTTAGGCTTCAGTACTATTCAGCCTGTGGTTTAAATATATTGTTTTATTGATTTCAGAGAGGAAGGGAGATGGAGAGAGAGAGAGAAATATCAATGATGAGAGTCATTGATTAGCTGCCTCCTGCACACCCCCTACTGGGGAATCAAGCCTACATGGTGCATGTGCCCTAACTGGAATTGAGCCATGACCCCTGGTTCATAGGTCAATGCTCAACAACTGAGGCACATGGGCTAGGCTAGCCAGTAGTTTAAATGCTGGTTTTGCCACTTACTAGCTGTGCACATTCAATCCTTTATTATATATACGGTTGTAATGTGCCAGGTATTTTCCCCAGCCATAGGGAATATGCATTAAAGGGATGTGCTCCTAACCTCACAGAACTCACAGTCCCAGGCTTCAACTCACTCCCCCTCTCCAAACTTTTGGATTCTATCATCTTTGCAGATGGGCTGTGATGCCATCTTCACAGGGTGGTTGTGAGGACTGAGATCACCAGGTATCTACTTAGTGTTTATCAGACAATAAGGGCTTCCCCTACTGTGCCCGTCTGTGTATCTGTCCAACCACCTTACTGCCTCTCCTCTTCTCCCATCCTCTCATAGCTTGCCTTTTCCTAACTATCCTGTGTATCCTATTCTTTTCCATCATGACTTTTATTTCTGTCTCCTTCTATTCTATAGTAATACACTACAAAGTTTTCTTTTCTCAGCTAAAAAAGTTGTTTGCATTTTTGAACGAATCATTTAGCTCTTTTCTTCTTTATTTTATGATTAAAGTTACATTGGAGGACATTTAAAAACAGTTACACCGACTAATTTTTGTATCTTCCAAAATTAAAGGGATTTTGACAATACCCAACAAGGACTCTTTATATTTATGTGGCATTTTACCTTTACAGAGCCTTTTTCTGTTTATTATCTCATTAAATTATCTCAACAATCCTGTGAGGTTAGTGAGAGGATTATCATGCCTGCTATGCAGATTAGTATATCAAGGTTTAGCTACATTAAAAGTGTATTTGGATCCGAGCTGGAATTTCAAGCTGCTTGTACTTGTCATCTATTTATATATTTAACATAATTTGTTGAGAACTGACTATATACTGGGCATAATGTGATATTACCTTAAGAAGCCTATTGTCTGTGGGAGAGGGCATCTTGCATCAGGAGAGCAGTGACTTTAATACATGTGGTGGGTACAGTGACAGGGCATGGGCAATGTGTGTGGGATGAAGAGTTATCACTGAGGAGCAAAGGGTCAGCCTTGCAGGGACTTAGGGAAAGAGAACTTTGATGTGTCATTTAAGCAGAGTATCAAGGCTAGTTATGACTTCGCCATGCAAATGAGGAAGGGGAAAGGACTTCCTAAAACACTCCAAAACAAGAACCCTTAGGATCTTATATTTCATCTCTGTTCTCATCAGTGCTGAGTTATTCTTCACTTTGACAGCCCCTCTCCCACCAGAAAAACAAAAACATCACAGAGAAGAAAGAGTTACAATCCAGGCACTCGTCAATCGGGTCTCCTTGTCTGGATTAAATGATGAAACAAGGGCTTGTTTTCCAGCAGCTATTTCTTGGGCCATTGTCTCTCAGACCTGGGCCCTGCTCTGGATGGACCAAGCCAAAGCCAGTACAGGGAGGCAGTAGGGAGTGAACATGCGTTTCTTGATGAACAATCAAACCTCCTTGGAATATGCTTAAGCTTCCTGCATGTTTGATTAGTTCTTCCCAGTGACGAATGAAAGAAAGAAAGCAGCTATTGCGAGGGCTTGATCTCTGCATGGCCCAAGACTGGTCTGGTGTACTGTTGATCTTCCAAATAAGCAGGGTGGTCAGAATCTTTCTAGAGTTTAAGGGAAAGTCCGTAACTGGATGTGCTTGGTCTTTGTGGTGGATGGGGACACAGGACAGTAGGAGAATCTGAGGGCTCTTTGTGACTGTTCCACAGGCTCTTTGACAACCTTTTGTTTCAATTTTCCTCTCCAGAGAAGGAGATGGAGACATGTATGAGATTCTTTCCTTGATTCATTCTCATAATAGCCCACAGATCACACACTGTGTATCAGGTCCTCTGATAGGTGACAAGGGTATAGGATATAAGAGTGAGTAAGATACAACTGTCATACAGCTCCCACAGCAGCCCCCGCTGAGAAGGGGGTGGACAGACATAAAGGCTGTGGGTGTTTGAAGGATAATGTGAGCCCAGAGGAAGGGGCCCAAGGATTCTGGAAGACCTGGCAGGGAACTGCATGGGGAAGCAGGAAAGGGAGAAACCTGGTTGGTGGTGTGGATAAAGGGCTATTTGGATAGAGAAGAGAACTATTTATTGAAGATCTTTAAATATTTTGGTGTGATATGTGATGTAAGCCTTCTCTTCCAAGGCCTTTATGAAATATTAAGTAAAATCTATATTGTTTATTAATATTTAGAGGAATGGATTATTTTGGGGGAAGAAAGATAAGTGCTGAATCCTGCTTCAGAGGCTGGACATAAGAAAACGAAAGCCAATATTGAATTTAAATAAATATATATGTGCTTACACACATACATATTTATAGATCTAAAAATATATGCACACACATATGACGCATATGTAATTTATATACACATATATATGCATACGTGGATATATGCTGTAAATGTAGATCCCTACAAAAAAGCTTCTTGGGAAAAAAAAAGAGTTATTTATACAATATGTTCTTAATGTAATAACATGAGCTAACACTTACAGTGTACCAGGTTCTTTTAAAGCACCTTCATGAGATAGGTACAAACATTATCAACCATTTTGCAGAGGAGGAATCTAAACACAGAGAAGTTAGGTTACTTGCCCAAAGACACACAGCATGTAAGAAATAGAATAGTAATTTGAATCCAGGCAGCCGGATTAGCGCCTCAACTCTTAACCACTATACCTTATTATGTAAGATATGATTCATTTTTAATATCTTTGTAAGGAATTGAATCCCTAATGGAGCCTAGGGTCTTGCTGGAGAAACATTCAAGTGTGGGGAATGGGGGAGGCTTTCTCTCTCCATGGTGCCTTTAAATGCACTGCTCCCTGATTTCTATTGTAAATCTTAGATAAAATTTACTAATTTATTTTTTCATTCAATAATAATTAATTGAGGAGCTACTATGTGTCAGAAACCATTTGAGGGTAGAAAGAGAGCAGTGAACACAATAGCAAGATTTCAGTTATTAGGAAGTGCCATAGTTTGCATTCTGGTGGGGAAGACAGCAGAAAAGTAAATTGATGGTTTGTACAATTGTGATCATCGCTTAGCGATAAGGGACATAGTGCAAGTTCAGATGGGGGAGGGGAGCTGCCCTATAACAGAGTGGTCAAGGCCTTATTCACAAGGTGATTTTTGACCAGAGACCTAAAGGAAGGGAAGGAGCAAGTATGTATACATTTGGGAGAAAGAGCCTTGCAGGCCAAGGACATGGTAAGTGTGAGCGCCTTGAGATCCTTGCGCGTGGCCTGTGCTAGGAATATATGGCAGACTAGAGTCTCCAGAGCAAGCTGAGCTGGAACCAGAGCAGTGAGTAGGAGAGAGAGATTTCATGGAGACTGGTTTTCACTCTGAGACCTGAAACCCCTGTGGTGTTCAGGCAGAGGAATAAAGGAATGGTCTCTTTCTGCCTATGTTTTACAATGGTTGCTCTGGCTGCTGGGTGAGAAATCGAAGATAGGGAAGGAAGGGTGAGTGCAGGGAGGGAAACCAGGTTACTAATGCAGTAATCCAGAGATGATGGTGATGGTGCTAGTGGTGGTGAAAAGAGGTTAGACACTATTTTGAAGGTAGAGTTGCTCAAACCTGGAAGTTGTCACCCTATAGGTGATAGGTGATATATAAGACATAAAAGTGGCTGAGATCACCTAAGGAGTGAGTCTCAGAAGAAAGGAAGAGTGTTCAAGGATGAAGACCTGCACAACTCAGTGTTTAGAGTTTGAGAAGATGAGGAAAATCCAATCATTCCATCTCACTTGGGATTCCCTACATTGAGTGGAGATATGGATTATTGTAATACCAGAGGCCCGGTGCATGAAATTCATGCACTCGGAGGCGGAGGTCCCTCAGCCCGGACTGAACCCTCTTACAGTCTGGGAACCCTCAGGGGATGTCCAAATGGAGGCTCCCACCACTGCTGCGGCGCTAGCCAGCCATGAGCCCAGCTTCTGGCTGAGCGGAACTCCCCCTGTGGAAGCACACTGACCACCAAGGGACAGCTCCTGCATTGAGCATCTGCCCCCTGGTGGTTAGTATGTGTCATAATGACCAGTCGTTCTGCTGTTCAGTCGATTTGCATATTAGCCTTTTATTATATTGGACTAGGGGCCCAATGCACGAAATTCGTGCACTGGGGAGGGGTCCCTCAGCCCAGCCTGCCCCCTCTCACATACTGGGAGCCCTCAGGGGATATCCTACTGATGGCTTAGACCCACTCCCCATTGGGAGTGGACCTAAGCCGCAGTCTGGCTTCCCTTTGCGGGAGGTGACCGGGCTGATCAGGGGAAGGTGCCAGTCCTATCACCCTGCTGCTACAGCCGCCAAGGTATTTTCATCAACACGAACTTCACCATGAAAAAATGACAACTTTCTTCAGGCATTTTCAAGATGTGTCTTTCATAGGCTACAACATTTCTTTATTTTTCTTTTTATCCTCACCTGAGGATATGTTTCCATTGATTTCTTTCCCCTTCCCTCCGATCCCAGGCTCGGCCCCTGCCCAAGCATAAAGCCTCTGCCCCAGGCTTTAGGCTTGAGGGGGGGACCCCCAGCACCTCCCATCACAGGCTTGGCCCCTTACCAAGCCTAAAGCCTCCACCCCAGGCTTTAGGCTTGGGAATGGGGACCCTTGGCATCTCCGATCTAAAGCCTCTGCCCCAGGCTTTAGGCTTGGGAAGGGGTCGCCCCCTTGGCACCTCCGATGGCAGGCTCGGTTCCTTCCCAAGCCTAAAGCCTCTGGCCCAGGCTTTAGGCTTGGGAAGAGGTCCCCCCCAACTCCCCGGCACCTCTGATTGCAGGCTCGGCCCCTTCCCAAGCCTAAAGCCTCCACCCCAGGCTTTAGGCTTGGGAAGGACCCCTCCCCCCGCCCCCTGATGGCCAGCTGGGAGTGATCTGGGTGCTGAGGAGGTTTCCAGGACCCAGGTATGTATGCAAATTAACCGCCATCTTTGTTGGGTTAATTTGCATACTCACTCTGATTGGCTTTGGGCATAGGGGAGGTACGGTCAATTTAAATGTTTCTCTATTATTAGGTAAGATAATGTCTTATTATGGGCAAGGCCTCTAATTCATTTTTTTTAAGGTAGTTAAAGGGAGGAGCAGAATTTTCACTTGAGCCTGAAGCTAAAATTGCCCTTAGCTCAAAAATCTGCATACCACTGAGACACATCCTGGTGAGGCTCATTCTGAACCCCCTCACTGTTCTATTATGTGTATAAGTATTGGGAACCATCTTATCTCTTTAGTGAAAGGAACCTTTTGTTATGTTACAATGACTAACTTTATCTCATGAGTTGTGTTTTTCAAGCCTGTATCCAGTATTCATGCAGCAACTTTGGCTCTTCTGTTCAATATTTACCTGGCATATCTTTTATTTTATTTTCTCTAAATCCTTCTAGATTTTTATGTATTAGATAGGAATAGCCCATGGACACAGACAATAGTCTGGTGAAGGCCTGCAAGGGGCGGGTGCAGGGTAGAGGAGATCAATGGGGGGGAAAAACAACCTAAAATAAAGGGACATCTGTAATACTTTCAACAATAAAGATACATTTTAAATAAAGGAAAATATCTTAGTTGAAAAGTTTTATGTAAAATAATGTAAGTAATTGCTCTACACTGTACTTTATATTCTCAACTCCTTTCAAAGAGATATTAATTAACTCTATGTTCACTTAATATTAATTGACCCTATGTTCACTGACTGCAAGACTGACTTTTGCCATGCTGAAGCACTGACTGCCATGGGGGCTGTGATAAGAACCTGCTTTTCTCTCCAGGCCTCTGTCTGGGCCTGATTGTAGCCCCCTCAGCAGTCAGTGCTGGGTTGTCATGGCGACCCAGCACTGACTGCAGTACTGATTCTAGTGTTTGGTCGAGCCTTTGGTCATTTTGGATGTTATGGATCCTGGATCTTTATATATGTAGATAGCCTCAGTGGCGTCATTCTTCATTTCCTTTGCTCATTTGGCAATGGGAAGAGGGAAGTAGAGTGTGTGGTGGTGCCCACTTAGACTACTCCTATTGTCTCTTTCACTACAATGTAAGCCCCTTAAAGGAAGGGATAGTACATTTCACTTCTCATATCTGATGCCAACCTCAGGGCTTGGCCCAGTGAGAGGCATAGTCAATAGCCCTTAGAATGAATAGCTATGTTGAGTTTACCACTCTGGCCGTGGGGCATACTACCAGGTATCACAGCATTGTGGGATCAGAGATATAGGACTTCTCTTAGGGTGGTCTAGGAGCAGAGACTAGAACCATGGTTTCTGCTCTAGGAATCCTAGAGAAGGTCACAGTCTCCTAAAGACCAGCAGCTGGGTAGGAATTTCCCACTCGGACAACAGTGCTTCTCAAACCCTTGACCACAGATTGGTGCTGACCACTAGTGAAATGAAAATGAAAAGGCACAATGTAGTGATTTTTTTAAATAAAGCTAAATTTATGTTTTTATTCGGAGTGTATGGCCTTCCTGAATCTGTTGTCATGTCCTTCTGCACTGAAATAACCTTTTTGAAATTATGGTGATGGAAAATGTTTTTCTTAATGTTACTAGTAGGGGAAACATTGCTTCCCAGTTCAGTTTTCAGTTCAGTTTAGTTTTGACATTTTCTACTGCCTGCAATTTCTCTAAGGAGCCTCATTGCAGCTGTGGCTTCTAATGAGACACGGACAATTTTGAGAATCTGAACTACAGTTTCAGACCCTTTTAGCAGAGAGATGTGTGTATGTCCCCACACACAAATTTTGCAGACAATTTTGGAAGGTCCACAGGCCTCTTTCAGACCAGCCATGGGCCCTTTAAGAATATACAAAATCCAGATTAGGAATTCCAGGACCAGAGGGGGTAGCAGTGTACTACTGAGGGGCGGGGGGGAGGAGAGGGCCTTTTTCTTACTTATTTGCTTTTTAATGAAACATTCAATGTAAATAAAAAGTTTCATATAACCACCTTTTGTACCATTAAAAGTCCAGGAGCCAAGGATCATGATCAGGGATTTAATAGATATTTTGCAAAAGCCAATGGCACTCTGTAAAAGGCAGCTGGCAAGCAGCCTTGTGTGGGCTCGGTGGGTACAGGAACCACTCTTCCCTATGGCATTTTTTGCTGAGCATATGTTACGACCCATCACCACTGACAGGGCTCTGTGCGTCTCCCAGGCTGTCCCGGGGAGTCTATTTGAAGGCATTTCAGCCATCTGCTAGGGTTTCCTGCTCCCCGGAGTGCTTTCATGCCATGAGGATATGTAACATGACATTTGGAATCTGGGCCCACATGTCACAATGCCAAGGGCAGGGACAGCCCCAGGGTGACTGACTCTGGCCTGTTGTGTAGGGATGTGCATGTGAATCAAATACATCTGTCTGGGTAGTATATTGGCAGCTGGGTCGCTGAAATTTAGAAGGGAGGAGGGATGAATGTTCTTAGAAACCTTCAGGAGAAGGACAAACCCTCACTGCTCGTCTTCCTCGAGAAACGCCTGGGGCAGAGATAAAGACCACAGCTGGAGCAATGAAGTTGGAAGCAATTAGCATTTCAGTACTGTAAAGATCATCATATCCAGAATTTCTCAAACTTTAGTGATTCAAAAGTTTGAGAAATTCTTGAGCCATGATTTTTTGCTATCTGAATGTCATCAGTAATTGACTTTATATTTCCTTTAAGTAGGGTCAGTTTTTATTTAAAGAATGGCTATCATCAACAAATCAACAAATGACAAGTGCTGGCGAGGATGCAGAGAAAAAGGAACCCTCGTGCACTGCTGGTGGGAATGCAAACTGGTGCAGCCACTGTGAAGAACAGTATGGTGTTTCCTCATAAAACTAAAAATGGAACTTCCATTTGAAAGACCCAGTGATCACACATCTAGGAACATATCCCAAGAAACTAGGAACACCAATCAGAAAGGCTATATGCACCCCTATGTTCATAGCAGCACAATTCACCATAGCTAAGGTTTGGAAACAGCCTAAGTGCCCATCAGCAAATGAGTGGATTAAAAAACTGTGGTACATCTACACAATGGAATACTATACTGCGGTAAAAAAGAAGGAATTCTTACCATTTGTAACAGCGTGGATGGAACTGGAGAGCATTATGCTAAGTGAAATAAGCCAGTCAGAGGAAGATAAATATCACATGATCTCACTCATTTGTGGAATATAATGAACAACATAAACTGATGAACAAAAACAGATCCAGAGACAGAGAAACATCGATCAGACCATCAAACCTTAGAGGGAAGGTAGGGGAGGGTGAGGTTAAGGGGGAGAGATCAACCAAAGGATGTGTATGCATGTATTTAAGCCTAACCAATGGACACAGACAACAGGTGGGTGAGGGCATGAGTGGAGTGTGGGGGGCAATGGGGGGATAAGGACACATCTGTAATACCTTAATCAATAAAGAAATAAAAAATACCAGGAAAAATAAATAAATACACATTTTTGAAAGTAACTTTATGTAACTAAATAAAAGCTAGCATCACTTGCTATAAATACAATATAGTCAAAAGTAAATAAATGAAAACAAAGCAGTCTTTTGAAATTATAGCTTGACACTGTGGCCTGCTAGCTCATCGTGAGAGTGAGAAATCGGCAAGTCTTGGAATAGTTACAGACATTAACTCAGACTTACTCCTTGATGTACCTGTTGATATTGAAAGCAAGTCAAAAGTGAATCATCATCACTTCATATGCTTAATATTAGTTAAGAATTCACATCCAAGAATTCACTAAATTTCATGTGCCACCTAAAATCATTTTGTGTGCTACTGGACGGCTGAATTTCACACTGTGGGGCACATGGATCTGATCCAAGCTTTTAAAGAGTGAGGCTACCTGGAGAGTGGAAAAGACTTGTCCAAGGCAACTATGGTTCTATATCTGTCATTTTACCTTCATTGTTTGCCAAGTAATTTTGTAACTCCTGCTGGAGGCAGATTGAACATACCTCCAGGCCTTGGGCTCTGCTTTGTGACTTGTTTGGTTGTAAATAGATGTGATGCAGACAGAGGCTTTGAATTGGTCTGTGGAGCTGTGCTTGCTTTCTTGCACTTTACCATCCATCACCATGAGCAGGCCATGCCATGGTTCCTGTCGGTACAAGGAGGAGGAGAGACATGTTGGTCAGAATGAGGTTCTATCTGCAGAAAGATTAGGCATTGGACTCCTCGCTGCTAAATCCCCTTTATGGTGAAGTATGGGGAGCATGAGCCTGTGTATGTGTGCATGCACACATATGTGTGCGTGTGTGTGCATGTGCATGTTTGTGGGTGTGCATAAGTGTGTATGAGAGAGATAGGCAGGCAGACAGAAAGAAGTAGGGGAAAGAAAAGAAAAGAGAGGAGGGGATTAAAGGGAAGGGGAAAGGAAAGGCGGGTAAGGAAAATCCATGTTTTTAGGGCAGGAACCATATCTCATTCGTCTTCTTTATTCCCCAAACCTAGCATTGGCTCTTAAAATGGTTGATGATTAATAAATGCTTTATCTTTTATTCAATAACTGTCTTAATTTAAGTACTTACCAAAAACTCTGTTTTATGCATGGGACTGGGATACATAAGAAGTCATTGTGGTGCTGTAGGACATTCCCATGTGTTTCGGTGGGAAGGCCACTCCTGCATAATGTGACTAAGCACCATTGAAAGCTGTACTGTTCCTGTGCATAAATGACAAGCACAGTGTCCCTCAAATATGAGTGTCCTCTTCTGCCACACCTTGATTGTGCTGATCTTTCAGTCTGCAATGCATTTCTTTCTTTTTTAAATATATTTTTATTGATTTTAAAGAGGAAAGGAGAGGGAGAGAGAGAGATAGAAACATCAATGATAAGAGAGAATCATTGACCAGCTGCCTCCTGCAAGCCCCCCACTGGGGACTGAGCCTGTAACCTAGGCATTTGCCCTTGACTGGTATCAAACCCGGGACCCTTCAGTCAGCAGGCTGACACTCTGTCCACTGAGCCAAACCAGCTAGGGCTGCAAGGCATTTCGTCAACACCCCATGGGTGGTGCAGGTTCTCCACAAACTGAGTTATCTGTCTTCTTTTCCATGCAGACATTTCCATTTCTTTCCTTTTTGTTCTCTCTGATTACACTCCAGAGTATACACGATACCTGCATACATCCCAATGTGTTGCTCTTCTGTCCAGTTGATCTGAAGCCCAGGAATTGTCCTTCACATTCCTCCCTCTATGACTGAATCTGGTAGAGTCACCTGCAATTTGCATGATGAGTCCATTTTGCTCCATCTCCATTGACCAGGGTGGGGAGGTCAATGCCCCTGTCAGGTCTCACCTTTCTTAGTTTTACCTTTGCCCAGTTTATTCCCCAAAGAATAATTGTAGTAACTTTGTAAAATGCTAATCTGATAATTTAACTCTCCTGTAAACACACACACACACACACACACACACACACACACACAAAAAAAAAACAAAAAAAAAACACACACACACTAATTAAAATAAGAAAAAAAAAGATACACTCTCATTACTCTGCCTTATACAACTCTGTGTGATGTGGACATTTAACAATTCCATTGGCAGATGAAGTCAAGCAGATTCCACAGTAAGTGACAGTGCCTTCTGACTTCAAGGCTGTCTGTCATTCCTCATGCCAAATAATTACAGCTGCAATTATAATCACCATTTGCTGAGCACATAGTGTAATATACACATGATTAAGCTCTTTATATATACTAACTTCTTTAATCCTCACAACAATTCTATGCACTAGGTATTATTATTATCCCAGTTTTTTCACCAGGAATCTGAGGCACAGAATGTTTAAGCAGTTTCCCCAAGGCCACACAGTTTGAAAATGACAGAAACAGGATCAGAACCCAGGCAGTATAACTCCCTTACCACAACTGGGGCCAGGCAATGACCACATAATTGACAAAAAAGGAGGGAATCTGATCAAACTGCCACCTGCTTCTCAATCACTATATTTTTCTGACTAATCTGTATCTTTCTGTAGCTCAAATTGGCATTGTCTCCCTCCGCCCCTCAAAAGACAGCTGAATATAACAGCAGCGGCAACAAAAACTAGTAATAAACTGTTTAGAATTGATAATGTCTCTGAAGGGCTGAGATGGTCTTCTTCCAAGGAGGTAATTACAGGAACTCAGTAAGGATGGAAGACATTTTTCAGAAAATAGAGTCTGAGCAATCCTAACAGAAATGTCAAAAGGATAATGTGTTTTGCAAATGTTTATTGCAAACAGACAAAAGTAGATTCAATTACTCATTACATCCTACACATTTCTCTTTTTCTTATCTAGAAAGCACTCAGGTGTTTTTTGTTTTGTTTTCTTAAATTATTTTCCAGGATGGCATGGAGGTATTTTTAGCTTTGAAATTTTGATTGTGAATTGCTATGGCCTATTAAAAAAATGTGAGCCAGCCTTGAAAAATGAAAAAGGATGACAGAACCTGGCAGACATGAGGAATCCACTGGACTTCATATATTAGCTGACCCTGGCCCCTCCCTCCTCCAGTCCCTGAGCTCTGAACACCTCATCTGTGATTGTGGGCACTTGAACCCAGAATCTGTATTGGGCCCAGTCCCTACATGATTAAATAAAAATATTCATCTTTCTCTGCTGTTGCCTTTGCAGGAGAGAGTTTGCAACTCCACCTCATCTGCCAGTGTCTCCTGCCGGGCCCCTTGGAATGGAGTAAACATTGCTGGCTTTGGAGAATAGTTGCTTTTAAATCTTAATAGTGTGACTTTGGGCAAGTGTCTTATCCTTATTGAGTCTCCATCTCTTCTAATACCAGTAGAGATGATGATGCCTGCCTCCCAGGGCAGGTGGTTGTGATGATTGAGATGTATTTTAAGTGACTACTGCCTGGTATCCTTTAAGGAGAATGGTTTGAGCCCTTATTGTGTGCTGGCACTTTGCCTTTATTATTCCATTTAATTTAACTTTGTAGAGTAGGTGTCATTATCCCTCTATACAGATAAAGAAACCAAGGTTCAGAAAGGTAAAATTTTGACTGTTCCCTAAAAAAAAGAAAGAAAGAAAGAAAGAAAGAAAGAAAGAAAGAAAGAAAGAAAGAAAGAAAGAAAGACATGTTGAAGTCCTAACCCCCACTACCTCAGAATAAGAGGTGGGCCCTAATCCAGTATGACTGGAGTCCTTATACAAAGTGGGGGGTTTAGATACAGACATAGACATGCACAGATGGAAGACAGTATAAAGACCCAGAGGGAGAAGACGGCCATGTGACTGGAATGATGCATCTACAAACCAAGGAATGCCAGGGATCATCAGCAAATATCAGAAGTTAGAAGAGGCAAGGAAGTATTCTCCCCTAGAGCCATCAAAGAGGCCAGGGCCCTGCTGATGCCTTGATTTCAGACCTCTAACCTCCAGTTATGACAGACAATAGCTGTCTATTGTTTTCATCCACCCAGTTTTTGTTATTTTGTTACAGCAGCCATAGGAAACTAATACTCTCCTTAAGCTCACACCATTAATTAGTACAAACACCAGGGTTCAATTCCTGGTCTGTCTGGGCTGATAACCACTCCTCTACCATTGCTACTCAAAATATGGCCCCCAGTAGCATTGGCCTCACCCGGGAGCTGTAGAATCTCAGGCCATAACCCAGAATCAGGATCTGCATTTTAACACAATCTCTACGGAATTCTGATGCACTTGAAAGTTTGAGAAACACTGCTGTGGAATATCTTCTATAGTTACCAACAAATATTAATTCCCTACTCTTCCTTTTTCTAGTTCCTCTTTTGTGTGCTATTGGAAGTAGGTCCTTTCCATTTCTAGTATATTCTCTATCCAGTCCTTTTTCCACTCTACTCAGCATCCTTCCTTAATCCGCTAAGGCTTACTTTGTCCTTGATACATGGTAGGGACACTGGGTGCAGTGGAAAGATGACAGGCTTTGAACTCTGTTGAACTTGTTTTAAGATCCCCCTTTACCACTCAGTAGGCACAGGAAAGGACAAGTCACTTGTGTTTTTTGGAGCTTCAAATTTTTTCATCTATTCCTAGTGACATTACCCTAGTCAAAGCCATCCTCACCATCTTTTGCCTGGACTACTGAAGTGACCGCATAGGTGGATTTCCCACCTCCCCACACCGATCCGTCTGTTCTCCTTATTCTAACTTCAGTGACCTCTCCAAAACAAGCAAGTCTTATCATGTCATTTCCCTGATTAAAAACCCACCATGACTTCCCTAAACTTTGGATAAAGCCTGAGTTCCAAAACATGACTTACAGTTCCTTGCATGATATGCCCATGTCTATTTCTCCCATCCCATAGCTCTTGACACTAACCACCCTCACCTTCTTATTTATTCTCTAGGCATACTAACCTTCCTTGACTCTCTCAATTAGCCATCATCTGAGCCTTCCCTGCACCACACCTCCACCTTAAATTCCTATGTCTTGTGTGCCTTCTCTATGCTTTTTTAAAAATCATAAAAATGAATGAAGCTTTTTATTAATTGCATGTTGATTTGTCTGTATTCCTCACTAGACTACCTGAGCATGAAGGCAAAGACCCTGACTATCTTTGTGATGTTTGTGTCCCAACACCTAGCCCCATGTTGGTATACAGTCAGCCCTCAATACCTATTTGCTGAAAAGATAAAAGGGACTGGGAGATGACCCAGGTTCCAGGCAAGCCTTGTGCTTTCCCTTTAAGAAGCATTTATTTCCAAAGCCCCCACTGCTGTTTCACAGATTAGGGGCCAGTTGTAGAAGTAAGTACAGAAACCACCAGTTTATTTTTTCCTGGAGTTTCTTTGTTCTTTCCTACATGATGAAGCCTCTTAGATCCCATCTCATTGAACAAAGCTAAAGTATTTACTCCTAATTGCTTTAAGTAAGGCCCGTGTGATCTAACCGCTAATCAGAGGCTTGCATTTAAGAAAGAAAGATGACTAATTAACAGGCTCCAGAACCCACAGGAGTCAGGATCTGCGCTCTGTACTGTGGCAGCCTCATGGTGGAAGACCCACCGTGACTTCTGGAGCATCTTCGGGGCTTAAGTGGCTTTTCATTCCCAGAGAAGTTGAAACAACACACCCAAACTTCACAGGGAAGAGGCATTTTGCCAGAGGATGAAGCCATGAGTCCCTGGAACCTGGTCCTCCTGTACATTGTCAGTAGCAAGAAATGCTGAGCATCAAAAGAAAAAATGTTAGCAATAACCTGGCTGGCATGGCTCAGTGGTTAAGCGTCAACCTATGAACCAGGAGGTCATGGTTCAATTCCCAGTCAGGGCATATGCCCAGGTTGCAGGAGGCAGCCAATCAATGATTCTCTCATCATTGATGTTTCTATCTCTCTCTCCCTCATCCTTCCTCTCTGAAATCAATAAAAATATATTTTTAAAATGTTAGCAATACAGCAGGAAGGCTCACATGCCACTTGTGAAATTTGTATAAGAACAACAAAAGTGGTTAACTTTGGGAAAAATAGAAAAGTTTTTTGGGCCTTGCATATACCACATGCTCAATCGCTTTTTGATGAATGAAATTCTGGTATGAGACATTTATAGAAGAAAAAGATATATACACATTTATTGAAAAGCATCAAAGAAACCCTAAATGAGATTATACTCCCCTATTCACAAGTAGGAAAACTCAGAGTCATGAAGATGCCCCTTCTCACCAAGTTAATCTATAGATTCAAGGCTATTTCAATCAAAATCCCAACAGGGATTTTAAAGAAATTGACAAGCCAAACCTAAAATTCATGTGGAAAAATAAAGGGCTAAGAATAGCCAAGTGGTTTTGAAGTAGGAGGAGATGGGAAAGAAAGAGAACTGACCTGCTTTAGTAGATATCAAGATTTACTCTAAAGCTCTATGTAATTTTGAGGAATGGTTTTGCTTTGGTGTTTGCTTATTTTGAAAGCTGGTCATTCAGAAAACTGATTCTTAGCAAACTTTCTAGAGTCACTCTACACTAAGGAGTTTTAGTGAAAAGTGAAGGCAGGCAGCATGGATCTGCTCTCTTGGAGCCAGCTGTGAGCTGCAGCTCAGAGCGGGGAGAGCATGGGCCACATGCACCAGGCTGAGCCCCTGCTCTGGCCTCCTGACTTCATGTGCTCTGAGACCTTGAGTAGTTGCTGAACTTCTGTGCATCTCAATTTCTTCAACTGTAATGTTTTAAAATTTTTATTTATTGGAGAGAGAGAGAGAGAGATTTGTTGTTCTACTTATTTTTGTATTTATTGGTTGCTTCTTATATGTGCCCTGACTAGGGATCAAACCCACAACCTTGGTGTATCAAGACAGCACTCTAACCAACTGAGCTACCCAGCCAGAACTTGCCAAATTTAATTGATAAACAGCTAACTAGACAAAAGTAGAGTTGAGCTATATTCTGGTGCTTTTAAAGTCTATTTTTCTATATTAGAAATAGCTTTCTGTAAAGTAGGGATTGCAGCCTCAAATGTCTGCAGGGGCCAGGAGATCATGCCCACGTGTGTAGCAGCTACAGAGAAGACAGGGGAGGGGGGCTTATGACAAACTGTGAGTGAACATAAGACAGGGCCACAGCGAATGAGCACACACATCCCCAGTGAGCAGTTTCAGTTCCGGAGTGAAGAACCTGGCACAGGAGTTAGAAGAGAGACAAGAGTTCTTGTACCTTGGCCTTGGAAAGTGGTGTGACCCACGGCAAGTTTTTCACTCTCTGAGCCTCATTTTCCCACCTTTAATATGGAAACCTAGCCCTCTCTAAGGATAATTGTAGCTCTAAAATGGTACAATGCCTGTCCATGACTCTGACTTGTAGCTAGTCTCACTTCTCCAATTGGAAGTGAAAAAACCTCATTTCTAGAACTGGATGACCACGGTTCAAATATGAGCTCTGCTACTTACTAAATAAATGTCACTGGAGAATGGCCCAGAACCTCACTGCTCTTCAGTTTCTATCACTAAAAATACGAAGGAAGAGTAGGAATTGTCTTCTGCACAGTCGGAGGCTATGAGTGTGATAATTAGCTATTCAATGTTTTATAAACTGGGCAACAATGGGGAGGGATGTAGATAAACTCATGGAAAGGGATATAGATAAATGGTTTACCAAGTCCCAGACACTAATACGTACACTGTTTGAAAACTCAACTTTTCTGGGATATGGGCCCTGTTACAGTCATTTTCCAAATGAAAACAAACAAACAAACAAACAAACAAAAAACAACAACTGAGTTTACAAACAGTGGACTTAGGGGTTGGAATCTTTTCTTTCTGGTTCCAAGGCCCATGGATGTACTTCTCTACCTGTGCTTCCTTGGATGGGCCAGCCATGTCCAGTGCCAGGAGCCTAGCACTTGTCTTCACGTAGGGGGCCAGGCCCAGAGGGGTCAGCTGAAGATAAAAGCATCAGGCACATTTCCAACTACTAGGCAGGGTTTAGGTTCCCAGAAATGAGGTAATCGGCCATGTTTGTATAGAGCAAGATCAAGGACTTTCCAGACACCTGCTGTTCTAAATGTCAGGTTGGGGTGGACAGCCTGAGACATACAGGACTGGATCATGGGCAGGAGAAGGCCACAGATCCCAGGTGAACTCACACCTGACTCTGGCAGAGCACAGCTGCTGAGAGGGATCACCTCTCATTCTCCTTGTGAAACCAACACGCTATTCTGGCCCTGGGGAACACAGGTCAGCAACTTCATGAATTACCCTTTTGATTGTAACCCAGTTGCAGAGGTGAAATATTATGTTGCCTAGGGCAGGGCTATTCCTGGCTTTTTAGTTATTTAAATTATGAGGTTTCCACCCTAGCTGGTTTGGCTCAGTGGATGGAGCGTTGGCCTTCGGACTGAAGAGTCCCAGGTTCGATTCTGGTCAAGGGCACATGCCTAGGTTGAGGGCTTGATCCCCGTTAGGGGGCATGCAGGAGGCAGCCGATCAATGATTCTCTCTCATCATTGATGTTTCTATCTCTCTCTCTCCCTCTCCCTTCCTCTCTGAAATCAATAAAAATATATTTTAAAAAATATTTAAATTATGAGGTTTCCTTTTAGGAAGGAAGATTTATTGAATGCCTACCAAGTGTAAGGTATGGTGCCCCTCACTTTGCATTGATGATTTTATCTAATCCTTATAACAACTGCATACATTAGATTCCCTATTTCAGTTTATCAGGTGTTAAAAGGGAAGCTAGGATAAATAAACTTATCAGAGGCCACAGGTTAAATAAGTGCTGGAGCCAAGAATCAGGATCTCTGGTTCTTTGACTCCAAACCTAACTCTTTCCACAGCATAGGTCTGCCCATAGGTGTGATGCTGAGGACAAGTATGCCTGTAAAATCCAAACAGAGTTCCGTTTGTCAGTGGTTGCAATGGAAGAAGATCACCAACCCAGCAGTGGAGAACTCATTTGTTTGTTAAACAAATAATAATCCATTCATTTCCTAATGCTCTCTCCCAGCTAAAACCTGAGCCAATTCTGTTTTTAATCTGTTATTATAGCTTGAAAGCAAGGATTTCCTCACACCCCATGCCTTTGAATATCCCATTTGGGACACAGAGGAATGGTGCTTCCTTTATCTCAACATCAAAGCACAGTTTATGTCTTGACAGGTATATGTATGTATTGAAAAATATAAGTCAGTGCAGAAAATCAAACCCCTCTGCTTGCCCAATTGTCCCATTTCCCAAGAAAATGAAAGAGAGGATAACTTAAAGTGAATAAATATAGACTCCCCATTTGGAAGTCTGGAATTGATAGTGTTTACCATAAATTACATGAGAACTCGTACTTCTATTTGATTGTGGGTTTGAATCCGCGCCTGGCTCTGAGATTCTTCCTCCGTGAGTGATTGCTGCCGCTGGGGGATTTGGCAGTGTGACCAGGCCGAGGGAAGGCGTAAAATGATTAGGTCTAAGACTTCATTGCAAAACTTCTTCCTCTGAGATTTAGAAGCCATCTCTCTTTCAGCCTCTTAATGTTTCCTGAACACCGTGAATTTCTCCAGGGGCTTTATGGCTAGAATTGATCACATTCAATTCTCCAGGGAGGAAATAGGCAGGTTTGCTCTCTCTCTCTCTCTCTCTCTCTCTCTCTCTCTCTTCTCTTTCTCTCTCTTTCTTTCTCTCCCTGTCTCTCTCATAAAGAACAAGAGATGGAAAGAAGAGTCCTCTTATCTTGACTATAGTGGTGAGGACAGTAGAAATCCTGAGAGTGACCAGCCCTCAGCCTGAAGCTCTTCTCTATGAGATCTGACTGCCCACTACGTCACCCTTCTCATTCCTCTTTAACCTTTTTATCCTATGCTTTGTTCTTCCCCCTCATTCTCCTTTCTCTTTCCTCTTCCTTTCTCACTTTAATCTTTTGCCATAGACTTTAAGCCTCTGATGTGGTCAGCCTCTTCTAATCTCACTCAAAATGTCACAAGTAAGAATCATTGTATGGAAGGACTGGAAGCAGAAAGCAATCAGGGCTGAGGTGGGTGGCTGAGATGGAGCCTTCATCATCCATCTGCCTCCCAGGAGCCACCTGGTGTCCCCTTCCAGATTCATCAATGGCTCAGCACCTGCTGTTCTCAGGAACTTAAACTTCCTCAGCCCCTCAAGGTTGTGACTCTTCTTCATGGCCCTGGCTCCTCCTTACCTTTTCTCTGGTTCCTTTCACTTTCATCTCCTGCTTCTAATTATATCATCCCCTTCACAGTTTCTAGTTCAGATCCCAAACAAGGAATCTGATTGTATTAGGGTTCTCCAGAGAAACAGAACCAAGAGGATGTGTGGATGTGTGGATGGATGGAGAGACAGATGAAAAAAATATATATCATATCTCTATATATGTATCTATAAAGAGACTTATTACAAGAAATTTAGTCACATGGCTATGGATGCTAAGTCTCAAGTTCTGCAGTTGGCACACTGCAAACCTGGGAAGAGCTGATGTTTCAGTTCGAATCCCAAGGCAGAAATAAACTGATGTCCCAGCTCTAGGAAATCAGACAGGAAGAATATCCTCTTTCTTAACCTTTGTGTTCTATTCAGTTTTTAATTAATTGAGTGAGGACCACCAACATTAGGGAGAGCGATCTGCTTTACCTATTTATTTATTTAAAATCTAAACTCATCCCCAAACCCTAGAATAAAGTTTGACCAAATATCTTGTTATCTCACAGCCCAATCAAGTTGGCACATAAAACTACCCATTGTCCCAGGTGACTCTCTGGTGCTCTCTCTCCTTCCTCTCTCTTACTACTTCCCACCTGGCTGCCCCCCAAGCAGTTGGTCTATTTAGATTTTGGATTGAATGTCACAGGTCCACCTCTATCCAATTACCTGAGGCTAAAGTGGTAAGCTCAGGGGATGCATTCATCAGCCACCTAGGCTGCCCCTTAAACAGCAGGGGAGGGGCGATTTTCTTTAGAAGAGCCTAGGCTAGGACTCATGGAATGATCAAACTGTTACTAGCAGTCTACAGTCCTAAGGCCTCTGACAATAAGAATATGTGGGGAGTTTGAATGGCTGGAGCTGCCAAGTTGGTGATGAAAACAAATATTTTATTGAGCCACAGAGGGTCATGATAGGCACTGTGAATACAAAGATAAAAGGATGTGGCATCAACATCCAAGGCTCTCACCAGTGGTGGGAGAGACAAATCAAGGATCCCAGCTCAGTAAACATAGAACATTTGACTATAAGACATCTTGGAGATCTAGTCCCACCTCCTCTGTTTCCCAAGTCAAGAAATGGAAGCCCAGAAAGGTTAACTAACTTACCTAGGGTCACACAGCTAGTTATAGGTAGATATTCCATTTCAATGGCTATATATTGATATATAATATGTGCTAGAAATTGGGCTAGACCTTTTCATATTTATTTAACCCTTGTAACAACAATGTGAGGTAGGCTTTACCCAGAGGAGAGACCTGAATTCAGAGAGGTTTATTGATTCACTCAACATCATACAAGTGGGTGGGAAAGAAATGAAAGAAGGTCTCCTGTGGTGTCAGTGTTACCAAAAAGGTAATATGTTCGAAATTATAAGTACAACCTCAAAGTATCTTTAAGAAAAGCATCTGGTGCTCACTAGTGTGACACTCTGTTGCTTTCTAGGAGAACAGTTATCAAATGGATAATAAAAGAGCAGCAGGAAGGGCATTTTTGAGAGACTGGATAAGAAAGGAATGTGATAGAAACACAAAAAGCAAGGTGGGTGGACATCAATCCCCAAAGTGTCTTATTCAGGACTTTTGAATATCCCAGGAACAGATCCATCTTACAGGTGACTAGGATAATTTAGTAACAAGGAAGAGAGGGAAAGAATCAGGCAAAGCAGTGAGGTAAGGCCTGCTCAGTGCACCAATGAGACATTCCTGAAAGACCAAAAGCTTGGCCAAGAGCCATCTAAAATATCACACATATGAATTTTCCCCCCAGGCTGGGTTTGCAATCTTACCTGAAATAAGGATATTCAGACCAAAATTAGTACTAAGCTCCTAACTTCTGCAAAATCGGAAGGTTCTCATGGTCAGCTGAGTGGAACACAGAGGCAGGATAACATCTCAGGGTATGGCATGTCAAGTCCTCTTCCGGGGCTCAGACATCTTCAACTTCCTTCTCTCCCCCAATCCTGTTCCCTTCTCTCCCCTCCCCCTTTTTCTGCTCTTTCTCACATCATTCTCTATTTCTTGCTCTGTATTTTTATAACACAGCATAGAGAGCAGGGATCATGACTCAAATTTTTACATAGGTCAGTGGGCCACTAAAATTAGGATGTAATAATGTATGGATGGAGAAGACTGAAAGTGGAGGCCTAACCTATAAGGGGCAATGTTACTTAGCAAGACCTAATTGTTACCATGCTTGACTGTGGACTCAGTACTGCCAAGTCTTCCAACTTTTCCAAAGAACCTGAAAATCTAGATTTATCTTTTATGAAATACTCTGATTTTAAAATTTTTATCAGTTAATTTTGTTCTTTTTTAAAGTCTTGCGGGTTGGTAATGACCTATAAACCACCAGCTATGTTTACTGGTTCTACAGTCAACATAGTCAAACTCCTTGCTTCTAGCTGTGTGACTCTGAGCACATCTCTTAACCTCTCTGAGCCTTAGTTACATGACCATTAAGTAGTATAGAAGATGGCATAGTAAGTGCTAAGCTTACTGTCTCACACAGAGTAGATATACCATAGATAATAATTCCCTCCCCTCCCTTCTACTCCTATACCGTGGTGTTTTAATCACGTATACATCTGATTCCAGAGAGGAGTATACAGTCTATGATAAGACCAGTGGCTTCTGCAACATCAGAGTTTCTTCTGCGAGTGATTAAATCAGAAGAGCTCACAGTATAGTCTTACCCTGCTTTGTTGCAAGCCATTTTCCCAAAATGCATCTTATATGAGCAATGAGTCTCTATTCATACACAATTTCACATGAAAAGATTTGCTCTTTTCATTGTACGCATGGCTTGAATCAGCCAGCCGGCCTGAAAATATTTCCATTCATTAGCAGGCCGAATGATGTCACTGGCCTGGAACTCACTCGGGTGGATATTGCCATGGACTCGCAGAATGCTAACACTCTAAGGACCTCAAAGAAGGCCATCTAGTCCAGCCTTCCACCCAATGGTCCTTTAGATGCAGCTTAAAGTATCTTCTTAAAGTGGTACGGGCTCATTATTCTGAGAGGCTGCCCTGGCCACTTCTACTTACTTGAAATATCTTCCTTGTATCAAATTTATATCTGAATTTCAATAACTTCTGCCCATGGGTTCAGATCTACTCTCCAGCAATACTGAAAGTAAGTTTAGTCACCACACAACGTGATATCCCATTCAATAATCATAATAGTGAGAACTCACATAATATATATGCCAGGACTGTTCTCAGTGTTTTACATATATTTACTTGTTTAACATGCATAAAGAGTCTGTAAGGCAGATTACAAAGCTTTCTCATTTTAAGGATAAGAACACATGAGGTACAGAGCAATTACAAGAAATCCCCAAAGTCTCATGCTTGCAAGTGGGAGAGGCAGAAAGGAAAACATGGCAGTCTGGTCTTAGAGACCACATCCTCATGCACCAAAGTCTAGTGTGCAGGACCAAGGGCGTGGATGTCATCCAGAGCCAGGTTTCCATCCTGACTCTGCCCTTTCCTTACAGAGTAAATTGGGAACATACTCAATATCCCAGACTTTTAATGAGGTTTATGCCACCTCTCAGGGTTCAAGTCTCTGTAAATTATCTAGAACAGTGCCTGGCAAGTAGTAAACACAAAATAACTTTTTGTTGAGTGAGTCACATTTATCAAGATCCCAGGCAATGCATCACCAGGTCTTTCATCTTTCCTTCCATGGTGGACTTTCCAAGAGCCCTGTTCATACTTACTGTTCCCCCTTCTATGGACGCTCTCCATTTTCCTCTCTCTTTTTAGCATCATTTAAGCTAAGACTCTGACAATTCACTTTTCTCTCAAGTATCTATTCTGTTCCAAATACTACATGAAGGGCTGAAGCTAAATCTATGAATTAAGACAAAAGCTTTGCCCTAAGGGCCCCTCATATAGAGTAGGATTCATGATACAAAGACTCATGAAAAGGATGAAAGGGGACTTGAAGGAAGGAAGACAATTCTACCAAAGGTGGGGTAAGGCAAAACCATTTTTTAGTAAAAGAGGGAAGGGAAAGAAAGTATATGTATGGTTTAGGATATAGGGAGAATCTAAATGTCAAAAAACAAACCTTAAAATCATTATGTAAACTCATGGAAGAATATCTAAATGCTCTTAAAATGGGTTACAAGGAAACTCGTAAATCTGACAAAAAGTAACATACAAAGGGTACGGTTATTAAATTGTACTGTTTAAGAATGTAAAATGAATTTATGACCAAAAAGAGAAACAAACAAAATAAAACTGATGTGTAGAAAAGATGGAGGTTCGTGAGATCACTCACAGATTCAAAGATATCTACAAAGAGCAAGTATCCAGAGAAACACTAAATCAGTGAATAAAAGACAAAACTATATAGAGAAGAATGAGTAAAGGAAATGTACAGGCAATTCACATAAAAGAAATGCTAAATTCCTAGTAAATAACCAACCTTAGTAATCTTGGGAATTCAAATTGAAATAATAATGAGAAAGACAATTTTTTATCCATCAGACTAGCAAACATTTAATGGTGTGACAAGATCAAGTGTGGGTGAAGGAATAAAGAAAGGAAAATTATCATGAATTGTCAGAGAAATATACATTGGTAATACACCTGCAAAGAGCAATTTGGCTGTCTGAGTGTATGCATTTCCTATGACCCAATAATTTGCATATCTATATATATTCATATACATATGTATGCATATACATATATACATATATATATATATATAGTTACTCTGGAGACTATTATGGACATGTGAACAAAGAGACATATAATAAAAAATATATTGCAATTCTATTCATAATAGGAAACAATACAAACCATCTGCATGACCATCATTTGAGGAACAGATGACTAAAGTATTGATATAATGGATACTTAAAAAGAATAAACTAATAATGCGATCTGAAATACATAATTTAAGTGAAAATGTGCAAGATTATATTTAGCGTATGCACAGCATGATATCATACATGGAATTTCTTTTAAATCTACACAAACATAAAGCATCACTGTATATCCTTCATACATAAAATGTATTACAAATAGACTGGAAAAGATAGATATATACTTGATTCATAAAAGTAGTGGCTGCTAGAGAGGGAAGAAGAAATGAGATTGGCAGTGAGAGCCAGAGGGGACTTCAATTTTCTCTGAAATGTTTGATCTGTTTATTAGGAAAAAATTTAAAGCAACTATGACAGACATTAACAACTATTCATTAATGGTGGGTCCATGGATGTTTGTTTTATTTAATTTTCATTTTTGTTACTTTTATATATGTCTCAAACATTTAAATACAATCCCAGGAGAGGAAGAGCTACTTGAAACATCATATCTGATGGGTGGGTGAGGGTGGGGATGCAGATCACTTTCATGATTTTCTTGCCTTCAAATGGTCCTAGGACAAGCCATGCTCTAGCTCATGGGAAAGGAAAGTCGTACAAAATCCAAGTGATTCTGACCATGGCTTACATCCCTCACAGGAAACAATAGTGTGTGTTGTTTGTTGATTGTTGTTGTTGTTTGCTAAAATCAAGTATAAAAGATTAAGTAAAAGAAAATTTCTCATTTCTGTATTCAAAATCGTTTTATTAAACATCAGCAAACTCTGGCAAGTACCTTCCCCTGTGGCAGGCACTGTGCTAGGTGGAAAGGACCCACAGATAAACCATTGCCTTGGAAGTAGAGATCCAAAGCTGCATTTTACTGCTGCATACCCTTGCCTTGCAGTTTTCCCCCAATTCCACTTTTGTGAGTATTCACTTCAAAACTCCTGAGAAGTAGGTACTACCATCCCAATCTGCAAATTCACTATATTGAGATTGAGCCAGACCAAGGTCATTGCTAATTACTAAATGGCAGAGTGCATTCTCAGACTCAGATTGGCAACACAAAATTCTCCGTGGCTTGAGCAGCCGTTGGGTGTCTTCAGAGAAGTGAGATTAGTGCTCTTTAGAGAGATGTGCAATGTTCTATAAAACACAAATATGTCCAACCTTTGCTTTAGTCCTTGAAACTGAGAAATGAAATTGCAAGTGGAACTAATAGCCTTTGGCAACAGGCCTGCCTACCTCGTAGCTTTGATTTCCAGTGGGCAGGAAGCATCATCGGCAGTGGCTGGGGCGTGGACACTCAGATGGAGGGTTCCCGCACAACATTCCTCGTTCAGAGGACACGCTCCTACCCCGTATCGCAGTTTCTTTTCAGCTTCCTCTGTGACATTAGCCAGAATGAACTTTCTGATCCTTAAATCTCATGCTTATAATAGTTCAAGTTCTTAAATCACCAATATAGGTAGGGGACTAAATGAACAGAATATGCTGGATAACAGAGGAATTTTTGAGTCTTTGTTTGTTTGTTTGTTTTTAGAGAGAGGAAAGGGGAGGGAGAGATAGAAACATCAATGATGAGAATCATTGATCAGCTGCCTTCTGCATGCCCCACACTATAGATGGAGCCTGTAACCCGCAACCTGGACATGTGCCCTGACTGAGAATCAAACATGGTTCATAGATTGATGCTCAACCACTGAGCCACACAGGCTGGGCTGTTGAACATTTTCAAATGGTATCTCTTGATCCTCAAGGCAGTCCTGTGATGTACAAAGGGAAATTCCTAAAACCTATATTTTGCAGAAAACACTCGGAGAGGTTATGGAACACTCTAGTAAGTGGCTCTCTGGTCATCAGAACAGGGTTTGGACTCTAGAATACCCATGAGCCTTGACAGGCTAGGCAACAATTATTCTAATGGTCTGATAACCGACTTTCCAGGTTACCTAATGGTGTTGCCTTTTCTCTGAGGGAGGTTTGGCTCACCCTCCCACCCACAAGCCCTGCTCAAGCACTGTCTTCGGGGGTGATACCTGCACAGTACACAGGGGTAGTCACTAGAAGATCTTTCTTAATAGCTCCTGTGTATCAATACCTCTTTTAACTCAGGGCAGCATAAGAACAACTCAGAGCAGATATGAACATGGAATGAATTATTATATGTCACCAAGAACTGACATGTGTACCAAGGGTCACTCATCCTCACATATAGAGTGACACACAATACACACTATGAGGACATAGCTGTAGCATGCTTTGGGTATTACCTCTCTGTTGAGCAGAGTGGTCAGACATTGATGCTCCCCTTGCTTCCACATTTTTACGCTTGTGGTTCTCTCTGCACTGAGTACTATCCTGGGTCACCTTGGCTTCCCGTCCCACCATCCTTGTTAAATCCTACCACTCCTCACACATCGGCCTTCCTGGTCCCTTGCCCCCCACCTCTGGATTTGGTCATCCCCACGCATACTCCCAGAGAGCCCCGCTCTTCTTTTGTGACCTATCACTCATCATGTGGCTAATCATCGTCATTGTCTGTGCTGGAGAAGGGGCCACCAGCCTAGGAGAGCCCAAGAATTTCTAAAGTGCATAGGTCTACATCTATGTTTTTACACAGAATCAGGTTCCTGTCTCAGGGCAGCCCCACAGGCTTCCTGCCTCAGCACCATATCAGGCATGGACTTTCCTTATCATGTCGTTATCATAAGAAGAATGGTGTGAAGCTCAAAACTAGCTGCCTGGTCCTCTCCTG